>NW_027509219.1:15532500-16132500 GCF_051911475.1 Siphateles boraxobius
GAAGTTTTTTTTTATAATTCTTTATTTGATGACATGACAGAAAACGCACAAATGTTGGCAATACAAGTTGTATGGTACAGTTTTATGCTATATGTGAAAAAAAAGAACAGCTTCGATCTCTCGTAATGATTTTTCTTTCGTTTGATTTGAGAGAGAAGACCGCTGACGGATGTTCCTTGGCTTCAAGTGGCTCCCCAACTCCCCCAACAGTATCTTGAAGACGTAAGTTTATAACCTGAAACAGAAGAAGAGACATTAAAAACATAGTAAGGGTGCAAAACATATTATTAATCTATATTCTAATTAGACATAGAGTTAGCAAGTTTGTAAAATGGGTCAGTACACTTTGATTTGAAAACGTAGCAGACATAATGCACTATATATGTCACATACCCTAAAATGTTCAAAACACAGCAAAAAGGCAAGACCTTAAAGAGGAGTGAAAATAAAAGAGCTTAGAAGAAAAGCACAGAGGAGAGTGTGTGAGCAGCAGTAGGCGTAGAGTAAAGGTGCCCCCTGCCTGGTGGGATGATGAATGCCCCCCAGGCCCCAAACCAGTCCAAAAGTGAGATAGAGAAAGACACGGGAATGTTGGATTGAAGTTGTCCCACCAAAGTGCAAATGAAGCCAGGTGATATATCTAAAGCTATGACTATGTCAGTTATGGAAATTAGCGGTAATCTTGTCTGAAACACTGTCGCAGAAATCACATATTCACATTTGAATCAATCTAGTTGAATTAGACGTTCTTCAGTAACTCAGTATTTTAGTATTAATCAATTATTGGGAGATGAGAGGGTCTGTGGCTCCTACCATTGGAAAAAGCGTAACGGCTTAATTGAATCACGTGAGACGCCTCATATCATAAAATGGCAGTGACATCAGTTTACGTTACACTCAAGTTTTCTTGTGGATTATCGCGTTTGTCTTGCAAATAATGTTTTATACGTGGTGTTATATCTCTAGGAAACGTACAGTAGGACTGCAATGTTTGTGGAATGTGCTTCTCTAAGTTGAAAAAAAGAGCGCAAATTGCTCTGTTAGCTGCAGATTACTGGTCACTGCAGTGTGCATAAAGCCACTTTTAAAGTGTTAGTTCACCCAAAAATAAAAATTGTGTCATTTACTCACCCTCATGTCATTCCAAACCTGTGAGACTTTCGTTCATCTTCAAAACACAAATGAATTTTGATTAAATCTTAAAGCTTTCTGTCCCTCCATTGATGGCTATGCAACTGGAACTTTGATGCTTCAAAAATTTCATAAAGAGATCGTAAAACATCTCCATATGAATAGGACGATTTTGTCCATATTTTCTGTGAAGACTCGACTTTTTTCATCACTTTATATGATGAAAAAAGTTAAATTAGGCTTTTATTTACATATAAACATTGATCAGCGAACATAAACAGAAGCTCAACCGAACCTGTTTGACGTGCGAGAACAACCCTCATTGGTTGAATTAATTCCAGAAGCTCATATGTGCTGCATAACATGAGAATGAACCTCATTGGTTCTTGCTGAAGCTCAAATGTTCTGTGTAACACATAAGAATGAACCTCATTGGTTCTTGCAGAAGCTCAAATGTTCTGTGTAACACGAGAATGAACCTCATTGGTTCTTGCAGAAGCTCAAATGTTCTGCGTAACGCGAGAATGAAACTCATTGGTTCTTGCTGAAGCTCTAAATGTGCTGTGTAACACGAGAATGAACCTCATTGGTTCTTGCTGAAGCTCTAAATGTGCTGTGTAACACGAGAATGAACCTCATTGGTTCTTGCTGAAGCTCTAAATGTGCTGTGTAACATGAGAATGAACCTCATTGGTTCTTGCTGAAGCTCTAAATGTGCTGCATAACATGAGAATGAACCTCATTGGTTCTTGCTGAAGCTCAAATGTTCTGTGTAACACATAAGAATGAACCTCATTGGTTCTTGCAGAAGCTCAAATGTTCTGCGTAACACGAGAATTAACCTCATTGGTTCTTGCAGAAGCTCAAATGTTCTGCGTAACGCGAGAATGAAACTCATTGGTTCTTGCTGAAGCTCTAAATGTGCTGTGTAACACGAGAATGAACCTCATTGGTTCTTGCTGAAGCTCTAAATGTGCTGTGTAACATGAGAATGAACCTCATTGGTTCTTGCTGAAGCTCTAAATGTGCTGTGTAACATGAGAATGAACCTCATTGGTTCTTGCTGAAGCTCTAAATGTGCTGTGTAACATGAGAATGAACCTCATTGGTTCTTGGACTTCAAGTGAACATGATTGAACTTCCATTTACCACAACTGATGTTTGTGTTGATAAATGTTTATATGTGAATAAAAGCCTAAATTCAATCTGTTCATCATAAAAAGCGATCTTGTCTCTTTAGAAAATTTGGGCTAAACCGTTGAATTCATATAGTTTTACAATTTCTTTATGAACTTGAAGATTTAATCACAAAAATGTCTTTTTGTGTTCTGAAGATGAACGAAAGTCTTACAGGTTTGGAACTACATGAGGATGAATAATTAATGACAGAGCTTAAATTTTTCGGTGAACTATCCCTTTATGATAGAAAGTTTAGGTAATACGCCCCCTGTTCTGTGTTCCATTGTTTACCACCCTCAGCATATTTAAACCCCCAGTTCTCCACTATTCATTGTCTCTCATCAATGTTATGTGACTTATGTCTAGTGTTATACTGTATATCTTTGTGTTCATGTAGTATGGTCATTCTGCATCACGCATTGTCTTTTAACTACATGGCATGACACCAATCAGCCAGATTTGCCTGAAAAAAAAAATCTATACATTCAATATCCCTAGTCCCTACTGATCCCTCTGCTAAAATAAAATGCACACTGGTCCTTCAATGCAATGATGATGAACTGGTCAGCAGGTTTATTAACTAAAACTAACATTATTAGAAATATATCTGTTTAATAAAATAAAGCATAAATATTAGATGAAAAAGTTAAAGAAATGTTGCCTTTAAAACAGACTAAAAAAGTTTAAGTTGAAGCACTAGTTTTTAAGTTTTTAAACTAGAAATAAATAGAAACTAGAACCTAACAAAAACATCCTGTAGCTCAAAGAGTAAAGCATGGCGCTACGCCAAGGTCATGGCTTTGATTCAGGGAAAACAAGAACTGATCAAATATGTACCGTGAATGCAATATTAAGTTGTTTTAAAAGCGCTTGCCAATGCATTAATCTAAAGCTGAAACTGAAATAAATTACTGTGTTACTTTAAAAAACGAAGACTAAAATTGACAAAAAGGACATAGCAAAATTAATCAAAAATAAAAAGGAAAACTGAAAATATAACAGCTTATTTAAAATATTAATAAAAACCATAACAGTATGCAAAATAATAATATAATAAGAAGAGCAAAAGCTTGATTAACATATAGCAATCTGGCATGATCTGGATTGTAGATGATAATGTTAATCAGCTAATGGAAATCAGGTCCCATTGTAGCCTGATGTATCTGATACAGGCACAATGTCTCATACATGGTCAAATCTCAATGTATGCTCGTTTATTGGTTATTTGTGTGTCTCTCAAAATCATATGTGGTCAAAAGTTACATTTAAAATATTTTAAGCTATTCATTTGATCCACATACAGTATAAACATTGTAGGTACAGGCACTCTATTATGCAGAATAAAACACAGACATCATCCTTTCTCCCTTCCTAATCCATATTAAGCACAGTGTGATCAAATGCTCCATTTCTCAAATAAGCAAAACCTCAAAAAAAAAAAGGAAAAATACATGGAAAAAGGGCGGAATTTGCAAGATAAGCCAAATGCTCCTTGCCTTTAATCTATTATAAAAAATACTAAATTACTGCATTATCTTCATGCTGAACAGCAATGGCCAACATGAAGGGGATTCTTTGAACTAATAAGTGGAAACAAATGGCAATTGTTCAAGTTCAGTTAATTCACCATGCTTTTGGTTGAATTAAATGACTCTGCTTTGATGGATGTTAGCATGACCCTAAAAGCAAATTTTCTTCTGAAAGTTACTTGTAATGTCAGTAATTGTAAGGCACTACATACAAGGAATCACATTGCTTTCAATAAATCACATTACATCTACTGTACTATAAAGGAAATAAACGTTATGTATACATTTTATATGAGCACCATGATATATAACAAAAATATATTTATTTTGTTTTGTTACACAAAATGGTGTGTATCCCTTTAACTGACGTTGGGTACGTTAAATTTGATGTCATATGAGAAGTTAAATTAATTTACAAAATGTTGAAAAGAAGAGGACCAATGCAGTTTTGACTGATTTTGCAATGGGTACAAGTTTGTCAGGTGGATTCACCACTGACGAACAGGAAAGCAAAAGCAAACGTTTTTGGTTAGCAATGTCTTTGAAGAAATACTCTATTTGCAGTCAGAATTAATTCATTAAAGACATAGTTCACCCAAAAATGAAAATTCTGTCAGTATTTACTCTCCCTCATGTTGTTCCAACCCCGTAAGACCTTCGTTCATCTTCGGAACATGAATTAATATATTTTTGATGAAATCTGAGAGCTGGATCACTCCTCCATACTAGTCCATATAGGCTTCTTCAGGGATTGAAGCTTGCCGGCCTCGAAAAGTTATTAAAGACATCGTTAAAATAGTCCAAGTGACTACAGTGGCTCAATCTTAAGTTTATCAAGCGACGAGAATACTTTTTGTGTGCAAAAACAGACAAAAATAACGACTTTATTTCAACTATTCATTTCCTTCTCTTTGGGCCTCTAGTCAGTTAACGTAGTGTAAAAGCGTAGAGCTACGTCACCCGTAGGCTCACTATTGACCAACGCTGGTCATGTGTGTGATGCCTGTGACGTACAACAACAGAAGCGTACGCTGTTAAACTAGTGAACTGACTCGAGGCCCACAGAGAAGGAAATGAATAGTTGAAATAAAGTCGTTATTTTTGTTTTTTTTGCGCAAAAAAAGTTTTCTCGTCTTTGATAAACTTAAGATTGAGTCACTGTAGTCACTTGGACTATTTTAACAATGTCTTTAATAACTTTTCGAGGCCGGCAAGTTCAATCCCTGAAGAAGCCTATGGACTAGTATGGAGGAGGGATCCAGCTCTCAGATTTCATCAACAATATCTTAATTCGTGTTCCGAAGATGAACGAAGGTCTTACGGGGTTGGAACAACATGAGGGAGAGTAAATAAGACAGAATTTTTGGGTGAACTATCCCTTTAATTCCACAAAAGGAAAACATGCAACAGCAGGATGTTACCATAAGGAGACACACTCCATGTAAAACAAAACAGCTTTTATTAGGTTACTGCTATGACTGGGATCTTCGTGTCATCTCAAATATGAATATTTCAAAAATACTATTATTTAAAGTTTTAAAAACTACTGTTTATTTCTTTATAAGTTCAATTTTTCAGAGGGGAAATATTATGCGTTCACCTTAAAGAAGCAGCATTAGCTCAAATGCTAAAGCAAAACATCAAATCTATTAGTAGGAATCAGTTTTAGCTGTTGCTACAATCCCTGCTATTGTGGTTGCAATACTAATAACCCAAATGAGGATGAAACTGATCAGTTATGACAGATTTTGACTATCACCGCACATTCAGGGTGTCAGTCTGATTAGCAACACTCAATATAAAGTGAAGAAGAGAAAGGGTGGGGGGGGAAGAGAAACAAGCTGCGCGCTCGACAGAACCCCACAGTAATCTGCTCCATGTTATAGCAGCTTCAGACAACTTCACTTTAGATGTTTTTCTATCTGAGAATATATTTCAGCTAATGAAAATGTCCTGCTGGCTTTTACCACTGGGGGGTGGATTTGCAATGTGGGTTGCACTCACAGATAAGGCAATTATCGGTCTTTATGTTCTACCCATGACATGAAATGTTTTTAATCATACACACAAACAAAAGACAGGCCCACTTGCCCAAGTGCATGTTTTCCTCAACTGTTGATAGATATGTTTTTCTTGGCAAATGCTACTTCCTTCACACTTGATAAAACATATCAAGGCCAGACAGCACTGTGCCCTTGACCAGCTCTGGGTCTGTGGGCATGCAGGAGGGATGCGTTGAGAATAGGGGAGTGGAAGATAAAGACCAGAGAAGGTCGCGCTTTTATAGAGTGTTTATGCTCTATTTAGGCTGACCTGAGATCAGTTACGTCATTCTTTAATAATAGCTGCTGTTGAGAAACAGGGTAACTCCATGTCAGTCCAAAAACATCTGCCAAAAGTAGAAAGGGTTGAGTCTTTTTGATATGGGTGCCTACATCCCTCGGGGGAAAACAAACATGGTTTGAGGAGGTTTTTTTTGTTCATTTGTCTTTTAAATTCTAAGCCAGGGGTTCTCAACTCTGGCCCTCAAGGTCCATTTCCTGCAGAGTTTTGCTCCAACCCTAATCAAACACAACTGAACAAGCTAATCAAACTTCAGGATTACTAGGAATTTATTGGCAGGTGAGTTTGATCTAAAAAGTTGAAAACCCCTGTTAACCTTAAACACAGAGAGAATATGCCATTTTTTGTATTATCACATGGTAGAAAATCTGCAAAATTGACGCCAAGCAGCATCAAAAAATAAATAAATAAAATAAAAAATAAAATGCTAAAATATTTACTAACTATTATAGAATATATTATGATATATTTGATCAAAAATACAGTAAAAAACACAATATTGTGAAATGTTATTACAATTGAAAATAACTCTTTCTATTTGAATGTATTTATAAATGTAATTTATTCCAGTGATGGAAAAGCTGATTTTTCAACATCATTACTCCAGTCTTTAGTGTCACGATCCTTCAGAAATCATTTTAATATGCTGATCTGGTGCTCAAAAACATTTATTATTCAAAAAGCAAATATACATACCCCCCACATATGTATGATACAATGTAGAGTAGAGATGCATGCAGAGTCAAAGTAATTTTGTCTTGCAAAATAATGTTCATCAGAAAACAGGATGTAATAAGAGAGTACCAGAGGATGTAGTTATTACATCTACCAGCAGGAGCTTACTGTTCAGTGCTAACTATCCAAACCTTTACCCGCTTGCTCCAATTCAAACGTTCAAGACATGTGACCTCAGAACTTGAGAACCTGATTGGTTAGTCTGATGAAACACTGAAAGTGCCTAATGAGATCATCCACGCTGGTATCTCTAACCTCAAATAGAGGCCCGCATGCACAAACATTAGCTTACTTCACTGTTGTTCTTTTGTGTAGAGGGGAAGGACTGCGAGTTTTTGCTTAGGATGGAGGATCTCATGTTGACCATAGCGGAGCCCTGCCGTGCCCCCCTCCTCTCTCTTGTTCCCCCCACGCTGAGCAGGGAAGCTATGTGATCTTTTTTCAAAGTCAACAAAAGAGTGGGGACACAGTTGGGCGGCAGAGGGGAACAGAGGGACGGAGCGTAGCAACAGACTCCTGCTGAGGGCACTGGGACTGAACTACGCAACCAATTCACATGAATCAACTGTCAGCAAGATAGTTTAGGAGCTTTTTGTACTGCAGGAGACAGTTTGATTCACTTTGATTCATCTGAAATGACACACTGGAATTTTAGTCTTGATTTATGGCTCATGTGGGCATGCCATTTTGAGATTTTGTGGTATAAATGCGCCTTCAGAGCATGAAAATGTTTGTGCTTCTTCATTTTAAACCTTTTAAGTTCCATCCCATCTGAAAATACCAGCTTAGATCAGCATTTTCAGACTGGTTTATGATGGTTAGAGGGGGTTTCGAGTGGATCATATCCACACGTTTCACCAGCGCAAATATTTACCAGCATAATCTAACTGGTGAAGCTGGTTGACCAAGAAATAGGGCTGGTGAAGCTATAGTTAAGCTAACCAGCACCCCATGAGCTGCTAGTCTATTCAATATATAACAAGCCCTTTTTGACAAGTTTTTTAAACCGTATATTTAAACAGTACATTTACCTATTGTCCCCCACAAAGTACTGACAGAAACTTGGAGATCATTGAAGTTAAGTCTTTTTCTTAGTCCAAACCATGGCCTTAACAAAGTTTTGTGCTGTTACAACGAGCTGTAAGGAGACAGGGTACGAAGGACAGGGCAAAAGAGGAAAAAAGTGTGGGAGAGAGTGGAGAAAGGCCACAGAGAAGTGAGCATCAAAGGCAGTGGATCTCAGCATGCTCCTGTAGCAGTGTGTGAACTCCCACCCTAAGACACACAGCAAAGCCCCTGCACACACACACACATCTCCTCCACCCCTCCGGACGAGTCCTCAGCAGTAATTAAAACCATCTCCCCCACTGTTCCAGAATCTCATTAAATCTCAGCACCCTTCCGTTTCCCTCCTTTCACCCATCCAACTACTAAAAACCATCCGACACAACCAAGACTAAACCGAAGACATTCTTGAGCTAATCGTAGTGTTGCATAGTGTTGAAATGGAGGCTGGGCGTCAATCACAAAAATATTTTTCCACTTTCAGCTCCATCAGAAACAGGAAATATCCGGTGAGCTCTGATGAGTCCACTCCCTCAACCTTACCCCTCATTTACAGCAAACGAAAACATGCTTTTATTTAAAGTTTGTATATGGGAGTGTTTTGCATCATAGTTTTATTAATATGATTGTTATAAAGATTATTATAACTTTTGTTATTATGTACAACATCATATACAGTAAATGTTTTTTTTTTTTGAATGAATGAATGAATGAACAATTCTGGTTACAACATCAGACTTGAAATAATGAAATTACAATAAAAGGAGTAGGCCTATTCACATTTTTGTGTATCCATTGAAAGTCCATGGAACCAAAACTTCCACACATCAAGTACAAAAAGAAATTGTAAAAGTAATCCATATGATCCAAACTGTTTAATGTAGGTTTTTATTGATACAAACTTTGATTTAATATACTTAATACATTTATAAGTTAAAAACATAAAGATTAACTAAATATTATGCTAGTAAAAAAGACTTAAAATGTGACTTGAAACGGAGAATCTTTTTTTTAATCATCAACAGAACACCAGTTTTGTGAACCAATTCATTTATGAAAGCGATATTGAGAGAAACTAAACTGTCCTTTCTCTAATACTGAACAGTTCGATTCATTCTAGTGAATTGGTTCATCATAAATGGTTCTCTCTCATATAACATTGTGAAGTCCGATTAATTCTAGTGATTCGGTTCATCGTAACCTGTCCTTTCTCTCATATTGAACAGTTCAATTCCTTCTAGTGAATCGATTCGTCATAAATGGTTCTCTCATATAACATTGTGAAGTCTGATTCTTAGTGATTCAGTTTGTCCTAATCAGATCCTCTCTGTCATATTGCATTGAACAGTCTGATTCATTCTAGTGAATTGATTCTTCAGAAACGGAACACATGCAGATTGATGTCTAAAAGTTTTTTGTTTTTTCTTCTTCTCACTAACATTTCGATATTTAAATAGAATAAATGTGGTTCTTTAATGTGGTTCATTGATACTGCTGTCAGTTCTTACTTCTGTTAACACTTTTTTCAGACAAGCGAATGCAATGAGACCTGTTTTCCTGATTGTTCATGTGATGTTTGGCCTATTCATAAGGCCTAGTCATTCATATTAAATCAGTTTGCTCTCAAATAGAATTGAGAACACCAATTCATTCAAGTGATTTGGTTTTTCCTATACCAGGGGTGTCCAAACCTGCTCCTGGAGGGCCAGAGTTTAGCTCCAGCCCTAATTAAACTCACCTTAACCAGCTAATCAAGGTCTTCAGAGTCACTAGGAACTTCCAGGCAAGAGTGTTGGAGCTGTTTAGAGATAAACTGTGCTGAACGTTGGCCCTCCAAGAGCAGGATTGAACAACCCTGGTACAGAACGAACCAAATCACTTGAATGAATCGCCCTTCTCAATTTTATATGAGAGCAAACTGATTCAATATTAAAAAATTGGACCTGCCAACAATAAATGAATGAGATAGAGAGAACCATTTATGATGAATCAATTCACTAGAATGAATCAGACTGTTCAATGCTATATGAGAGAGAGGACTGTTTAGGAAAAACTTAAATACTAGAATGAGTCAGACTTGACAATTTTATATGATAAAGAATCATTTATGACAAACTGATTCACTAGAATGAATCGAACTGTTCAATATGAAAGAGGACAGTTTAGGATGAACCAAATCACTGGAATGAGTTGGGCCTCCCAAAGTTAAATGAGAGAGAGGACTGTTTAGAATGAACCGATTCACCGTTATTCGGACTGACAAGCACTACAGATGAGAGAGAGCGTGCTTGATTACCTCATGGTAATGTGACATTAAAAACAAATTTGTTTGGTAGTGCTACACAGCTTAAGTTAGTAGCGTCTCTATTTTTAGTTAGGTACTCACCAACACTTATATTTACAATAAAGTATGCTGTCTTATAATATGACTGTAATGCAAACTGACACTTAAAAATGACTTGCTAACTTGACATTGTAAAATGGCTGGCATGGATAACAACTCATCCAGTGATCATTATACTTCACTTTTGCTCCAATTGGCACCCAGGGAGCATCATAACCTGACCCGCTTTGCCAGCACGGACGATTGCTGCACGAGCCCCAATCTCTCTCAGTCTGGCACAGCTACAAAGCGGGCACTCCAAGCAGCTCGTATCAGACTGGCACAGGTGTGATAGCTGAAGCGTTTGCCCATTCTCCGGTCTGTAAGCCAAATCAAAGCAAGAAACCCAGCTTCCAGTCCATTACAGCTGCAACGCATAACATGTTGAGAGGCATGTGAGAGGCATGTGAGGATGGGGGTCTGATTTACATTTTTAATGATACATGGAGACAAAGGTTCAAAGGCAAGCACTGGAGAGAGAGAGAGAGAGAGAGAGAGAGAGAGAGAGAGAGAGAGAGAGAGAGAGAGAGAGAGAGATGGCTCATGCTACTAAATTAAAGCTGCTCTTGAGGCAAAATTTAAGTCTGAGTTATAGTGTTAAGTAAACAGTGATTGAGAAAACGTGATTGTTTTCTTTTAAAAAAAAGAAAGAAATAACTCTTGGACTTATCAGAATAAATGGTAAGTCGTGGACGAGTCAACTTGCCATTTATTAGACTAATCAGAATTTGTGATAAAAAACCCAAAAGGGCCATATAAATTGTAAACAATTAGATTGAGACCATCAATATATCTGAGGTAAACAACATAAAAAAATTGTCACACTCGTGATAAAATTATGATATAATTACGTAATAAAATTATAGTGACCAAGTCATGGCAATAATATTGTACTGCACACAAACCGAAATATAAATATACTGTATTAATTTATAGAGAAATTAATAAATAAATAAATTAATTTTAATACAATATCAATAACAAACAGAATTACAATATGATGTAACAAAACATAATTCAATAGATAAATATTAATGTAGGAGTGTTTTGTTTGGTTCTCATTCTTTCTGTTGCATGGAAGTTTAAGGGGAATGAATGAATGTACAAACAAACAAACAAATAAATAAATAAGAATATTTTTGTTTGTTTTCAGACATAGACATGCCATAAAATGTTTGTTTTTTTCATTAGAGAATTTACACTTACGCATGTGGAACTTTGCTAAAAGTCAAAGATAAAAAAAGAAGATGCACTTTGTATCAATGTCCGGTTGAATTTATTTAGGTAGCTGGGTAGAATTTGTGGGTTAATTCGAAAGGCATGTCTCTATCTTTGTTTACAACAAAGTTTGCATGTCGCAAGCATGTCGCAACAATGAAAAAAAAAGGATCTCACCTAATTGGAAATCAAAATCAAAAGGGAAGAGGTGGAGCTAAGACAGGAAATTATAACAAAAGGTATGAAATGAGGTCAGCAAGTTAAAGACACACACACACACACACACACACACACACACACACACACACACACACACACACACACACACACACACACACATACACACACACACACACACACACACACACACACACACACACACACACACACACACACACACACACACACACACACACACACACGGTCACATGAAGTACTCAATGAACCCAGTAATTGTACATTAAAAAAATGCAGGTCACCAAAGCAGTAAAATATCACCTTTTCTAACATGAATAGCTCTATATTGCTATGGTGGCACTGGCAGACAGCTTGTCTTTGCTTTTGGGCTCTATATGCTGTGCTTTGTTTATAGTGGGTGTGTGTTATAAGGAACTGTCTTGATAATGTTCCTACGAGGCTAACAATCTCACTCTCTGTCTTTCTCTCTCCCAGAAGATAAAAACACGACCACAAGCTGGTTCGCTGCCAAACACAAAGTAGCGAACAGCTAGCTAACTGACTCTCTCTCTTTTTCTCTCATCCACTCTTTCTATCCTCTCTTTTTTCTTTGAGAAAGCCTTTGAAGTTAGCAGGGGGGCATGTGCTCTCGCAGTGATGGTAACGAATGATACTTTAAGCGATTCTTTTTTATCCAGGCTAGCTTAATGAAAGATTAATGGGTTTGATATTTTCCTTGTTTATGTTTTATTTAAAAAGTATAAGCCGTGGTCCTTGGAACCTGTTAAAACGCTCTTTGGCAGAAGCTGTAATGATTTTGAGGATCAGTGAGACTCATCTTTTGTAAAGACAAAAGAAAGTCATATCTGTTGATTTGACTCGTGTCTTGGAGAGTTGACATACTCTCGATGAACCCTCAACTTTAGTAATTTAAGCATATTTACTCATTTCAAAGCATCAGTGCCTGAAGCCACATTGAACGCTAGCAGATTTCACTCCGTCAGAGGAATGAAAAAAATGACCACAATCAAAGTCTCTTTAATGCCTGGTACACATTGTACGATTTTGGGCTACCCCAGACGAAAGATGACCAATCGTGGCTATTTCTGTGGTTTTCAACTAAAAACGGAAGACTTTTAATGCGTTTTGGCGATTTGAAAATGGGTTTCAAAGTGCACGGCCTCCATGTCTCCGTGTAAACAACAAAAACGCGAATCTGAAACTTCTCAGTTTTAAGCATATCGTTGTCATGTAAACGTACACTAATAAGCACAGGGAACTCGTTTCCCAAAGCCCACTATATGGTCGCAAGTTCCCGTAGTTACCAATAGAGTTCAATGGAACTTGTGACCATAGGTGGCTAATGATGCTTTTAGGAAACCCACCCCAGAACAGTGAAAACAGAACCAAAATATGTGATAGAACTACACGTTACAAAATATAATTAAATAATCGTATAAAATAAAATAAAAAACACCATGTGTCATTATGTGTAGTGAGTTGGCTCACATGATTTATGTTTTGCACTTTAGAACTTTCGTTAAAGGGATAGTTCACCCAAAAATGAAAATTACCTCATGATATACTCACCCTCAAGCCATCCTAGGTGTATATGACATTCTTCTTTTAGACGGATACAATCTGAGTTATATTCAAAAATGTCCTGGCTTTATAATGGCAGTGAATAGTCTAAAACAACATTTTTTTTTTAAAGAGAAATGTCAGAGGAGCTTGAGTTTGTTGCCCAGCCCTGTTTGTTTGAACCGCGAGAGGCGTCAAAGCTTACGCTACTCCTACATCCTACATCATACATCGTCTAGAGTTTTGGCGTAAGTCGACTTGCGTACGGCCGTCTGTCGGAAGCTAGTTATTTTAGTTGATAAAGTTTTAAATATGGATATTTTTCTCACACGAACGCATCACTTTTATTAACCCCCCAGACGAACCTTTATTAACCCCCCAGAGCCGCGTGGAGCACTTTTATCATGGATGCACTTTAATGGACTTCAAAACAGAAATGGCCATTCATTTCAGTGCACTGGAAGGATTTTGCGATTGAAACAGCCCTTAAATGGTCTGGTCAGTGCCCTGACTACTGAATTATATAGGGAGCTGTCTGTCACAGTTATGTTCTGTTATTGTCAAGTTTCTTTGTGTTTTGACTCTACCTTCATTGTCTGCCTGTTATTTACCTGTTGCCCATCAATTATCTCATTAGTTCCCTTGTTTAGTTCTAGTATAAGTACCGGTACTCCCTGTTTTGTTCAGGTCTTTGTCCTGTCTTGTCTATGTTTGATGGTTGTTACTTTGCCTGTCGTCGTCTTCTTTAATGATTGTGGATTATTAATTAAGGACTTTTGACTTTCATCTTTGTCTTAGTGTAGTCTATACAACTAGTCTGTTACAGGAGCTTGAGACGCACACTATGTCATGATATAGGGAAGAAAAGACTGTCGCAACTGCCATTTCTTCCTTTTGAAAAGCAACAGCCCAATTAGTGCAGTTCTTTTCAGGGTGGTTTTGCACAAAGTTTTAATTTATTATTACATTTATTATAATTATATATTTATAATACCATTTTCATTATTTTAATTAGATTAAATATAAATTAATATAATTACAAATTTTTTATTGGCTAAGCATACATTTTAATAACATTTCAAATGATCTTTTAAGAAATCTTGTTTCTTTAAATCATTCTAATGCACATGTATTTTAGAGCAATAAGACAAGACGCTGCTTATACCAATCACGTCCTACAGCTGCCACATTGAACATTACAATACCTCCCATTCAATTTTCTACAAATCTCTTCCTTAACAATAGTGGTATGAGTTTTGTTTTCAGCTTAATGGAGAAGCACATATGCTAAATTGACACCTGTTGATGGGAATGGATTGCTGATGTGACACAACAGCTGAGTCTATACCGAAGTTTAAGCTCATCTCCTTCAAGGTTGGTTATCTATTCAAGTGAGCACTAGCCAGAAAATAGCATTACTGTAGAGATCTGAACATGTGTTCATTTAGATTATATTAGTTTAACAAATAAACCAAGCTTCTATGTTAGCTATGATGCATGGCTTATGTAAAACAATACTTACAAGATGGGGCAAAAACATAATCAACCAGATTTAATACAAGAAGTTTTAATACTTTAATTTGATGGTTTTTAATTTGATCAGCAATTAAGCTGTCAGCAGTCTAAATTACAGAGCTGAGTGTATGAGTGTGTGTTGGCAGTGTCCACTGTGAGGAGGAATTAATCAAGGGAAAAATGGAATCTAGTCACAGATGCCACAGCAGCAGCTGTTACTGTTTCCTCTTAACTAGTGCCAGCTCTGTTAGTCCAAAATGTGTGTTGTGTGCACTTGTGTCAGTGTGTATTTGTGCACATAAAACTACAGAAGGCCAAAGGGTAACGGCTTGCCTTCCGTTATTATCATACTTCCATCACACGATTCTGTTTGGTTTCTTGTTCCTTTATTGAAGGTCACATTCTCTCATTACATCTTTTTCTTTCTTGCTTGCTTTCTTTCTTTCTGTGACCCTTTTCCTTAATTGTGACTTTATTTTTCATAATTGCGACCTCTTATCACAGTTCTTACTTCTTACATTATCTCTTTTAAGAAACAAGATTTTACTTGTTAATTGTTATGTTATGCGATGTGTCATGAACTGTTCCATTTAAAAAGAAAGACTGAACATGATGAAAAGTATCTTTTGCTCCACACAAAATTTCTGTCTATTTAAAATAGCAATTTAAAGCCCTATTCGCACGGGATAAGTATTACCTGGTGACCTCTAGTCATTTGTAATAATTGCGGAGTTTGTCTGATATCTTAATCCTGTGCGAATCGGCCATGTCTGTAATTGGTAAAGTAAAAATTCCCCCGCAAATTACCTACTATATTTCGCCGAACACCGAGGTCCTGTGATAATATTAGTCCCGTGCGAATCGGCGTCTCTGTGATTTGGCCGGATCGTATATCATTTTTTCAAGGTTTTTGTTTCATGTGCGCCTTTTTATCCATCTTTCGCGGAGAAGGGAGGCTGCGTTGGAGTGTTTTGATAGTATTTTGGGTGCTGGGTCATATCGCTATACATAACTACACAATTTGCAGAAAGTGGAAGCTGAAAATCATCAGAAGAGCAAAAACAAAAAGAATGATTAGATGGAGATGAATGACATGTATAGCAGCATGCACTAAGGAACTTTATTCTGTTTATGTCATAATATATCATAGCTAGACCTATAAGGAAACGACATTTCCAAGCAATAGCCTATTGACGTCATATCCGGGAGATAAGTCAGTAAATTTGAGTAAAATCACAGGCTTCGGTTATCCCGTGCGAATGCACCACATGAAATTCAGATGTCGGGGGGGTAATTTCTAAATCACACGAGGTCCCCAGATAGTACTAATCCCGTGCGAATAGGGCGGCATCCTTGCTATTTAAAACTATTCATTTGTCTGTACACTGTAAAAAAAAAAAAGATCAATAAGTTATAACAACATATTCTACATTGCAATTTTTTAAGTCAGTTTAATGTAATTTAAGTTGAAATGGCTTAAACGCCCATGTTGGTTGTACTTAACTTTATTTTTTACAGTGCACTTGACTATATTATAGGGAGAAATTTGCCTGAAAAAGTAAAAGTGTGTGTGGATGTATGTGCATTTGAAGGAAGAGCTTTCTGGACAGAGGCGTGGCTATTTTAACCTCAGTGACCCGCTCTTGTTAAAAGGTCAAATCCCTGAATATCAATGAACTGCCTCTATCGAAATCGAAAAAGAGCCCAAAATTAGCGTGCAGTCCCATCTGACGCTTCATCACCCTCTTCTGAACTCTGAGCTCTAGAGGACCTTGTTAAGGCACAGATAAAAGCCTACACACCGTCATTATCAATTATATATTTCAGATTCTGCACTATTATGTTTATTAATTAAGCAATTAAGCACATTTGTGACATTTGATCACGTGACTCTTTGTACAGATGATCAGATGTTCTTCATCCATTGTAGCTTAAGATGTACAAAACATGCTGGAGAACAGGTTTACACAAACTCGTGGGGTTTATGCAGCTCAAGGTCTACTGTCATTAAAGCAAAAGAGGGACAAGCCGGATACTAAGACATTCTGAAAATTTGTTTTAATGTTTCAATTAAACTTTTCAGTTAAATTAAGTTTAGGCTAATAATATAATTTATAAATAAAAAAAAGTATTAAATCATATACACAATAGCAGCATTCAGACAGTTGGACGCCACTGTATAGGCCTGCATGTTCATGCATAACCAAACACACATATATCATTCCTAGTCCATTGTTATGGTCAGAAATCCAAGGATTACATTGCTCAAAGCCTCAGACTAGCAAAACTGCTGTTTCAATGTTTAGATAGCGGAACTTTCGTCTATTGTGTGAAGCATGAATGCCCTAGGATCTCCAATAATCAGGACAAGTATCATGAATCTCATGCATTAGTGTAACGTGATCTCCGGCTTTGGTGTATGAATTTGCCACTACATGTACTGTATATCCAACACATGATTTTTTCCCCTGTGAAATTCAGCGGTGCAGTAAATGCACAAGCTATTGACCCCGTTCCATCTGTACTGGCATCTATCCTCAGGAAACCCACACCCGTCCTCCCTAAAATTAACCTGATCGTTCGAATCACAACAACCCGTACATTCGGAAAACATAACAGCATGTTTTTTTTACTTACTGTATATGCTGCAGTATATACATGTACTATAAATATAATATATAATAGTTCAAATGTTAAGCCTTTTTTTCACAGTAATTGTACTGAATTAAACATGCAATGTGACAAAAGTAGTGTGGTCATGGTTCAACAAAGTAGTATATCCAGCTGTTTGAAATGTTCATTGTTGCAAAATGCATTGTTTTTAACAATACAATTATTCCCGCAAATAAGAAAGTATAACGCATACTGCACAGTTTTCAGTAAGTGCCTCTCTGAACATAGCCTGTGACAGACAAAGGACAAAGAACAGGAAACAAAAGACCATTTGTTAAGTATGATATTGCTCATAGCATTTTCTGCTAATTGTCTCCAGTTGTGTCCTTGTACCGGGTATAAGAGAAAAGATGACAGTCATGGAATACTGCAGGGGAACACATGTTTTGTGTTGTTCGTCTGCATGTGAACTAATCCTGCCCACTAAATGCTCTCGCTTTTCTCTTGGAGAATCAAACCATTTCTAAACAGTTTAAATCAACAAGGACATCTAAAATCAAAACCATGACTGTCTGCCAATCATAAAGCATTATATTGCATAGGACTGGGAAAAATGTCTCTGAATTTATACTGTATATAAATACACTTAGACACAAATATGGAAATGTTAATTATTTGTTAAAAAAACAATGAAGTTTCTGCTTAGAATCAAAATGTTAATGTCTGTGTGTTTACATTCATATCCCATATGCATAAATCTTTAATGCATGGAAGCATCTCACCAACATGTTTTTATTGTACTTTTAAGAAAGGAAAAAAATTGGTGGGGGGTAATTCATTAATTCATTGGAGCCCGTTTCTGCCTCAGAATTAAAATGATAACAACAATAATAATAATAAAAATAGATAGATAGACAGACATATTAGTATGGTAGGGCCACTTTTTGCATCCAGTACAGCATCAATTAATCTTGGGAATGGCAGTTGCAAGTCCTTCGCATTTGCCAGAGGAATTTTGAGCCATTCCTCTTCCAGAACAGTGGCCAGGTCACAATGTGATGCTGGTGGAGGAAAAGGCTTTTTTTTCTTTTTTTTGACCCTAAAGTGGTTTAATAATATTCAGATCTGGTGACTGTGCAGGCCATGGGAGATGTTCAACTTCACTTTCATGTTCAACAACTTATTGTCTTATTGTGTGTATTGGTGCATTATCATACTGATACATGGCACCCCCTTTAGTGTAAAATGTTTGAACCATTAGTATCACATTGTCCTCCAGAATGGTTCAGTAGTCCTTGGAAGTGATGCGCCCATCAAGCACAGTATAGAGAATACTGTGATATTGCAGGCCAAATCATCACTGATCCGCCCCTGTGTTTCACTCTGGCCAGCAACTGTCCAGGTGTTAAGACTCTTTGGGGCTACACCACACCGTAACTCCCACGGATGTGGGAAAGACAGTGAAGGTGGACTCATCAGAGAATACATGTTTCACATTGTCCACAGCCCAAGATTTGCACTGTTGGCCCCAACAAAACCAACATTTGGCTTTGGCACGAGTGACCACCGGTTTGACTATAGCAGCCCGACCACTGACTCTGTGGAGCTCCCGTCAAACAATTTTGGTGGAAACAGGGGAGTCGAGGTGTGCATTTAATTCTGCAGTGAGTTGTGCAGCTGTGGCTTTGCTTTTTGGATACAATCCGGGTTTGTGCCTGGACATCCCTTTCAGACAGCTTCCTCTTGCGTCGACAGTTACTCCAGTTCGATGTGGTTCGCCCTGTGTGGTGGTATGGCGACATTACCTTAGATAATAAAGCTCTCGATACACCACAAAGACTTGCTGTTCTGGTCACAGATGATCCAGCGAGACGCGCACCAAAAATGTATGTTGTGTGAATAGTGATATTTTATGTGCAGGTGTGCTATTGCTCTGTTAATTCAACCTTCACACTCTTACTGATGGAATGCAAAATCAGTGAAGATTGTCTATTGTCCAACAACCCCTGTAGATATATACGTAGATAGAATCTTGTATGGAACATCTTACTTATAAGATTATAATTCCTGCAATAATTTTCTGTTAATATACGCTCCTGCTTCAACTGTTCAGGTGCCCAGCCTTATAAACAGTTTAATGTCTCCTCAGTCTCAAACACTAATTATGTCTTTAAAAATGATGTCTGAGTTTTGACAGTGTTTTTCACGCTAGAGTTATGATACAGCCAGTTTGGCATGTCACGGCCTGCCGGTACTTCTACATCAACCAACCATTTTTTTTTTGACTGCACTTGAGACCATGTTTTGTTTTGAAGAAAAGGGAAGCAGGTGTTCTCTTTGTGTAAATGGGCGGCAGAGTTTGCCCTTAGTAAAGATTTCCTCTGTTTGTGGTTGAGGTTATATCCAAATGATGCTCTTTTTTGGAAACACAATGAAGACAACACCCCAAGATCAGGAATGGCAAATCATTTCTCATCCGTTACAATGCTTTCATAGCTACGCTGACATGAGGAACAAAACATGTCCTGGAGGTTTTAACTTTGTGGTTGTTGATTTTGGGAGAGGCAGTTCTCCCGAAAGAAAATTAAATCAAGTCATGTGTTTTCTTGTAGAACTAAATGTGTCTTTCAGCACTTTATTCTTTTAATTATATTATATGAATATTGTGATTATGATAAGTAACAATAATGTTATCAAAAACATTTTCCTCCTGAATGTTTCTTGCACAAAAGAAGATATTTTGAAGAATGTTGGTATCCAAACAGTTGATGGACCCCATTGACTTCCATAGTATTTTTTTTTCCATAGTAGATGAGTAGATTATGAATTATTTTGGTGAACTATCCCTTGAATGTCTACCAGAGTACTTTGCAAATGTTGTTGACCTCTGTTTCTCTCTCACGGTTTTAATGTCTTTCAGTATATGTATGTGTATGTATGTATGTATGTGTATATATATATATATATATATATATATATGTGTGTGTGTATGTATATGTATATATATATGTATGTGATGTATCATAACACCACATACGTCCAATAATGTATATATTGTTTCCACTTAACCGTCAATTACCTACTTATCAAACTGTACCTGTCATTCTGTTTTTACTTTGTGTACCTTGTGATACTATTGTCTAACTGTATTTATTGTCTATACATAGTTCTGTATTTTAGTTTCACTTGTATCCATTTTTATTTATTTATGACAAAAAAAGTTGACTTACAATTGGAGTGCAAACTGTTCATAACATATTAAATTAGCTGATACAAAAGCATACTATATTCAATCACACACTATACAGTTTAAAGCAAGCCAGTGCCAGATATTATATGTGACCCTGGATGACAAAGCCAGTCATAGGTGTCATTTTTTTGAAATTGAGATTTATACATCAAATGGAAGCTGAATAAATAAGCTTTCCATTGATGTATGGTTCGAAAAATTGAGAAAATCGCCTTTAAAGTTGTCCATTTATGTTCGCGATTGTGCTGCATTCACTCACAAAAATAAATGTTTTATACATTTACGGTAGGAAATTTACAAATATCTTCATGGAACATGAACTTTACTTAATATCCTAATGATTTTTGCGATAAAAGAAAAATGTATAATTTTGACCCATACAATGTATTGTTGGCTATTCCCACAAATATACCCGTGCGACTTTAAAAAAAAGTATTGTGGTGAATGGTGATCCAGGGTCACATATGCTAACTAAGCTCAATTTATTGATAATTCAGAAGAACTGAATAGAAAGTTGTAGTTGTTGTTGTTGTTTTACTCTTTCTGAATAATTTAACTTGTGTTCGCATGCATTAAAAAAATAGTTGTTATAGTGGGTTGTTGTTAGTAGGGGTGAATAATATCAGTCAATTTGATATTTATGCATTTCCCAGACAATTTTATTTAAGGTAACTTACATTAGATTCAATGCATTTTTATCAGTGCTTACATTCCCATTGAATCGAACCAATGACTGTTGCTCGCACCATGCTCTGTTTGAGCATCAGGATGCCTTTGCTATCATCTGACACCTCCTCTGGACATCTGTATCTGTTTCTGTTTGTGTCTGTAAGTAAAGGGTGTTCAAGTATGGCAAAAGATGAGACCAGCACTGCACAAGTCAGCAGTAAATGCAGACTTGCTTTAATGCCTGGATATTGCAGATTCTTGGAGTGGTGTAGCACAGATTATATGGTTAGAAGTACGCGTGTGGGTTTTCCTAAAGATGCTGCGTGAGAGAAAATGTTTCTGTGAACATATAAGACCTTTCGTATGTGTTTGGAGCATGGAGACACATCTCAAGCAACAATGAGCTCCTCAGCTCTGGAATTCAGATGGCTTTTCATTATCTGGGCACTTTGCAGTGAGGATTAGAAAGAGGGGCAGATTAGTGTGTGTGTGTGTGTGTGTGTGTGTGTGTGTGTGTGTGTGTGTGTGTGTGTGTGTGTGTGTGTGTGTGTGTGTGTGTGTGTGTGTGTGTGTGTGTGTGTGTGTGTGTGTGTGTGTTTTGGGAGGATTAGAGAGAGAGCAGATTAGACCTTTACAATCCCACAATCATGCTCTACTAAGTCACCGTGGAAGACATCCTGCTGCCATCTGATGCACTCACACATCTTTTCAAACTCATTATCATTAGGAATAAATTCCTTCTAAATATTTTCTATTATTATCTATGGAAATAAATCACCACTTCACTAGAGAAATCATGTTTTTGAAAACAAATAGTTCTTACTCTAAATTATGATTGGATGAATTGCATTTAAAGCTGTTGTTAAATACAGATAAATACACTGATGTGATAGCACTCACATAGAAGCCAAGAGAGACAGCGTTATAGGGATTATACCACAGCTAAAGAGATTGAGATTGATGTGTCATAAGTAAAAAAAATAAAAAAATGTAACACAATATTTTAGAAAGTATGTTGTAAATGTATATTGAAAACTTTTGACAAATTTGGGAAGAGAAAAAGTGTGTGAGTGTGTGTGTACATATGTATATATATATATTTCTGAAGGATCATGTGACTGAAGATTGGATTACTGTATATTGGATTACAATATTACTGTTTTTACTGTGTTTTTGATTAAATAAATGCAGCCTTGGTGAGCAGAAGTGACTTTGTCCAAAATTTTGACAGGTAGGCTAAGGCCGTGTGTCCACCAAAGCGTTTTTAGCCAGCTGAAAACGCTAGACGCTCTGCTGAAACTAGCTTTGGGCGCTTGAGAGCGTTTTGGCTGCACTGCGTTTTTTCAGTTGAGACGATTCGTTGCTATGATACAGAATATCCGCAGCACAGTTTACTTGTAACTGATTTCACAGATAATTTGTTTCATACTAAAAATTTATTTTTCATCCATTTTGTTCGGTTAGCTCTGCTGGTTGACGTCGTACAGAAAGAATGTTGTGACAGTTGGTCGGTGTGGTATTTGTCCCGCCCCTCCTCCACTGTGATTGGAAGGCTGGGTAAAAAGTGACAGTGATGAGCGCTGCGTTTTACCCAAAGTTGAACACTTTTCAACTCTCGGCGACAAGTAAAAAACGCAGAACGCTCAGCGCTTGAGCGTTAAATACACGCTCAGCGCCTCGTTACGCTCATGGCGTTCTAAAAACGCGGCGCTCCCATTGAAAACAATTTGCAAAAATACGCCAGACGCGTGAAAAAAACGCTTTGGTGGACACACAGCCTAAGCGTGTGACAAACAGGCCTGGAATTTAAATTTAATTTAAATCTTAACATCAGCTGCATTTATGAGGGTGCATGAGAGGAATAAAAATGTCATCTTTTCAATGGATCGTTTGACCAAATTCACAAAACTGGTTTGAATGATTCATTGAATCAGACTGAGTCAGTTCATCAGTTCAACTCACTGACTCAATTTTCCAGCTGATTAACATCCCTTTATCTTCCTCCTTTCTGTTCCACAGGAAATAGTTATATGGGTTTTTAATGATACAAGGTGGAGTAAACAAAGGAAATATATATGACGCCATACAGAAATGTAATATATGTCAATATAAGTAAATTACATTTATAATGTCAGTGCCCATGTATTTCTGCTGCCTATATGAGAATATATGCAAAATTCATATACTGTATATATAAAACACATAGACATATATGAAACATATATTTCAAAATATAGCAAAAATGGCCGTTTTTATAAGTGCCATATATTTTCCTGTATGCACATAAATGTTAAATATATGTAAGAAGCATATGTATATATGCATATATATACTTATTTCAATGCATCAGTATCACATGCATGTATGTTTACATAGGCCTACATTTATTAAATATGTGGGAAACAAATATGTATGTCACATATTTATACTTAATGTTGTCCATATATGCGAGAAACCAATACTATACTGTATATGCAGATATATGGTATCATATATGGATGAACTCAAATATTTTCTTCACATGTTTGGACACATAAATGTTCATATGTTGCAGGCATATATTGTGTTCTCAGATAATTCAAATATATGTATAGATATATGTCATGCTATTTAAAATATAAGTACATAAATGGCCATATATTACATTTTTGTATGGGACAGAATATTAATTTCTGAATGAACTACTTTACTTTTAAATGTCTTTGTTTTTTCCAGATTCTGTGTAGTTTTAGTCTCTCTCTGTCAAATCATCAATTTTCTACTCCCCACTTTGAATACTCCACATTCCACATCATTTTTATGACACACAGAACATATTCTAAGAAAAAACAACTATAAAGTGTGCTATAAACATAAAAATGTAAGGTAAAAATAGAGTGTTCAGGTTGACCTGGGTGGTTGTTCTTAGTTTCAATGTGATCTGAGTATTTACAAAAGTTCCACTTCTCTCGTGTTTACTTTCTCCCAAGAAGTCCTCCACCTCTACCATGAGGTGCAGACATCAAAGGGCGATTTCAGAAATGCAAACACACACACAAACGCGCTATCACACATCAAGCACACAGACGTAGACATAAATACACACACATCTCTACTGTTTGTTTTTATAGAAGATCTTATCTCTCGTTCTCAATCGGTCTGTGGCTTGATACCGCTCTTAGGTGTTTGATTGCAGGTGGCCCCATATGAGTTGTGACTGAAAATGTGAGAAAGAACACAGAGAGGAAAGGAAAGTGCCCCTGCTGCAGGGCAGATGGGAGTGTTGCCATTGTTCCAGATTCTTCTGTAATGACTCTCACAACTGATAATTGCAAAGGACCATTTTTCTCCAAAAATGCTCTCAGATGAAAAAAAGAAAATGGCGGGCATGTACACGTGGGCCTTTTTGCCTCTTTAACCTCTCCTTTTTCAATCACAAAATGCTCACACCTGCATGCACATGTGTATATCTCTCAGCCTTTTTATCTGATTGATCATTTTGCAACAAAACCCAATTCTGTTCACATTTAAGTTCCCTCTATCTGATCACAAAATACAGGTGTAGCATTGCCTCCAAAGTGTTTTCAATGTTTTTCCGGAACTGTTATTGCATTCACCAGAAGTCACATACACAATAATGCAGAAATACTGGTTTAATCACATGGCTGTCTGCAATCTACAAGTACTGTACAAAACGCATTTCTTTAAAGATCGAAACTGTTGCCATGTTCATCTCATTATGACAATTAAGTGATAACCAGATACCTGGCATGCCTCTTTTTTAAATCAATTTCATTATACTGTATATATATATATATATATATATATATATATATATATATATATATATATATATAAACGTAATGCTATATACTTGTGTAATGTAGATCTATTTGTGCCTTGTTTATTCTGTAGATGTATTATTGTAATGTATTATTGTTCAGTTGGGTGTATCCACCTTTTTCCTGGTTAGCGAATTTACCCATGATTCATTGCGGGTTTGAACCGGAAGCCGGTTGTCCTTTTCCGGTTCGAAGCTTTATGAAGATTAAGCACCGCTTGCTCAGAACGTTGCAGTGATGTGCTGGTTAGAAAATATGTGAAATAAGTAGGCCTGCCCCTGCCCGTGCACGACTGAAGTTGGGTTGGAAGTTATGTTTACTATATGGGAGAGAATGCTAAACCATAATGAGCGTTTTCGTAATATATTGCCTATTCTGCATCTCAACGCACGGATAAGCTTGCCACAAAAAAAACCTGCAAAAGTAATGATTATGCATTAAACATTTGAATTGTTTATTAATAACTAGTGTTTTCTGTAAGTGTCGACTGCAAAGATAAATTTTATGATACTGACTCGCCATCTTCGCAGTAGTGAAAGAACGCGCCTATAGAGAGAAATGCATAGGCCTACTTCATACGAATTAACATAAGCAGAGAGCAGCCCATTTCTGCTCGTTTTTAATTATTTTGTTTAAAAGTACACATTTCAAGCTTTCTATAGATATACTTATCATGTATGTGAGGCAAGTAACTTATACGCTGAGTTTCGTTGATTAATAAGACGCGCTCCAGTTCACGCGCCCGTGCCTCCGTGTCCTGTATATCTACTATTTGTGCTTCTTATTTATTATTCAAGGCAATTTGTTGATAAAACATTGATAAAAATGAAGATACAATTTATACTAAACGAAATTCACTTTAAAGAAAGGCTTTATAAAAAACAAAACTTGATAAGTGGTCAAAATCATGTCTGAGCCATTCCAAATGTTTTCCGATATATTGGGCATCTTATGATCATATCTGACTCATCTTATGCGGTTCCCTTTTCATATAATCAACATGAAATAAATTTTAAAAAAACATTATATTGTGAAACTTAAATATAAAAGGTATGTTTAGTTGTTTTTTGTTTAACTTATACTTAAGCGTCACACTGCTCCGCTTTGCTCATGTGCTCTGGTGTGTAGCCTATGCATGTGTGCGTGATGTGATGGAGGGGTGCGATTCTCGAATATTAATTGCATAATACCCAGCGATCTTCGAATATTATTTTTGCTTGAAATGCCCATCCCTACTGGTAACGTATTACACCTTTTTCGTTGGATGCTTCAGTTTTAGCCCAGCTAACCAAAAACGTCTACTCTCTGGTAGGCTATTGTATGTTGCTGATACAAACCGGACATAGCCATTCTCTCCTTTTTATCTTATGCTCAAAGCACCCAGTTTCTAAAAAGTTTTTTTTTATCTTCTTTGAATTGTTAAAACAACCAACAACAGCACATGTAGAGCCTGAACTCATTCTCTCACTGCTAATACAGTACGAACCGGAAGTATTCAACCGGAGTCGTCGTCATGGCGGCGCCCATTGTTTAGAGCAGAATAAGGTGGATAGTGATGTTGCTATTGAATTTGTAAGGAATAATTTGGAATGATTTGAACTTTTTCTGGTTTTGAATTCTATATTGTCTGCGTAATTAGAGGTGTGGCCGTTGGCATTATTAACAGCTGTACATTTTTTGAAACCTTCAAATTGAATCCTATGCCACTGTCTGGGCATTATTTTGGTGAAGCCACTTGTCAAATTGCACCAAAACTCTGTAAAAACAAAAACAAAAAGAAAGATCAGAAAGCCTTTCTCTAAAGATCTGAAGCTACAATTATGATGATGTTCATAGTTAGAAAGCACAGGCTCTGTCCTATCAAACAGGGGCCGTATTCACAAAGAATTTTATTTTACCACTAGGAGTACTCCTAAACCACACTAAAATATTTTAGCTAGGAGTTTTCTCTTAAAAGGTATTCACAACGCCTTTCAGACCTACTCTTATTAAGGAAAAATGACAACTCCTAAACTAAGAGTGAGGCTGCGTCCCAATTCGCCTACTTATACTACGACCTAAAAGTAGGCCTATGTACTCTTTTTGTGAAGAAAAAGTACATACTTTTGAGTGTGTAGCAAAAGAGTAGGCAAGCTTTGGGACATACTACTTCGTCATCTTTAACGGACAGCTCTGTCGCGTGCGTCCAGCCACCGTAAACTGCCCTGTCAATCATCTTGTCACAGTTAAAATCCTCCATTCAATCTAATAAAATTTCCTACCGTTTCGGAGAGAAATGTTGTGGCACCTTGGTCTGCAGCCGTGGGTCATTAATGCGGTGACTCTCCTCATGTGTTTGCAATTTGAATATAATGATGCATTTAAAAGTTAATGGCTAAACGTATCTTTACAAAAGTTCACAATGCTGCTGCAGATGCAATATAATGTAGACAACATTGAATAAATAATTTTTCGTCATGTTAGATACTGATGATTACCCACTCAAACCCCTTTATCTAAACCTTTCTACATAACCACCGGACTCGCGCGTCCTCCATGTCTGTAGTTTTTTAACACCTTTCACTCGGGTTTGTAGTTCTAATCGAATCCTCGTCCAACGCGCGATGGGTTGTGGGCAATATCAGCCGTTAGAGTGCGCATCGATCTGCACTTCGGATTCTGACCGGAAAAAGTAGACCATCCGGGTATCTTTGGAACACTAATTTCAACATACTACGATTTGGGACGTACTAATTCTAAGTTCGAATACTATTTAGGACGGATAGTATGCGAATTGGGACGCAGCATGAGTCTTCGTTGCTATGGATGACGTCAATTCTCATGCACGAGTTTCCTCGAAATGATCACGGTGATTGGTTGTTATGACAGGGCCATCATGCGGAACATAACACAGACGCAACAAATCATTGAATTACGACATTTAAATATGTCTGTGCCTTACACAAAATAATAATAGTAATGTCATCGAAATGCATATATAATGACATGTTTGTGCAGGCCCCAGTGAAGTGTAATTCTAAAAAGGCAGAGAGAGAGAGAAAAGTGGTGAATTAAGATAGACTAATACCCTAATGAAACCGCCACTTGCCTAATAATGAAAAACGACACTTGCGTTAACACTTGCTTGGTTAACTGACATCCTATTAGTATGGAGGGTTGTTTCCGCCACTGAATAAAAATTAATAATAATAATTGCGACTTTTTATCTCACAATTGCGAGATATGAAGTCAGATTTGTGAGAAATAAAGTCATAATTGTGAGATAAAAAGCCGCAATTACCTTTTATATTTTTCATTCTGTGGCGGACACAAGCTTTCATAGCCTAAATAGACTAAAGCAAGGAAATGTTGCTCCTATTGAAGTAATGTAATAGTTGAATGACGGTGGATTATGAACACACCAAAACGGAAAAGAAAGCCCAATTGGACGCAGGATCAGTTACTGCTGCTGGCCCAGTTGGTGCTGAAAAAAAATAAAAAAATAATTTTGGGGAAATTCAACACTGGGATATCAAGTAAAACTAAGCGTGAGACATGGGAGAGGATTTGTTTGCAGATCAATGCATCATTCCCGCTTGTGTTGCGGACCCCGGGCGATTGCGAGAGGCGGTGGTATGCGCTACAATCCTTTGTGAATATGTCTTAGTGAGTTAGGAGTCCTCTCGACTTCTTTTAAGCTGTCCCAGACTAAGGTGCTACTTTTAGGCCTAAAATGCTTCGTGAATTACTCTTAGTGAAAAAAATTAGGAGTCCTAAAGTTAGGACTGACACGCCGATTTTTTTTAGGAGTTGCTGCTAAATTCGCCAGTTAGGAGCTACTTTTAGCCTTAAAATTCTTTGTGAATACTGCCCCAGTTCAGTGGAAATCTTGAATCTTCAGATGGAGCGATCTGCCATTGAGAGGGACAGGAAGGTGCTTAAAGAGCTTCTTTATAGTGACTCCCTCTCAACGTCTTTTCAAACCATCCCACAGGTGCAGTTTTCAAAGCCAATTTGCATAAAGAGAGGAGAAAAGAGAGAAAACAGGGTTTTATAGTTATAGAAAAGGTTACAGAAAGGTAAGACAAGGCTTGAGAACTGACTTTAAGAAATAGAGCCATTGTTGTTCCGGCGTTTTTGTGTGTGAGACGACCGGAGCGACGCTTTTCTCAAACAGGTCCTGACTGGAAAACAGGTGCTGAAGGGCCTGTGGTGATGAGTGTACGGGCGTCTTCAAAAAAGATCTGATCAAAGAGAGCCAACCCTGCCTGCAGTCAGTCAGCCTACAGATTTATGTTAGCATGTCAGCACACTTAGCGTACAACTAAGACCAGCAGCACCAAAAAGCCTTATCATAATGTGTTTCTGAAGAAGAAAGATTAACTTCATTCGGAATTACATGATAAAGGACTGTTCGCTTTTCAATTTGTGAAAAAGGTGTATTTCAACTTTTTATAATGACTTTTCACTGTCTTTTTAGAAGCAGCATACATGCAGTCCAAAATTGGCCTTAACTATATTGCCTAATACACAACAATTTTCTTCTTGCAGCAACATCTCTTCTCTGATGATGTTTATTGGCATGAGGGCGGGACAACCTGTCAATCACATGAGATCACTGTAATAGCAAACCACAACCATCCAATCAATTCCTGATGGACTAAATCAAGCCCTGCCCTATTTTTTTTGTCTGAGAAGCCGTTTCACTCGGATATACGTAACAAGGAAGTGAACATCATTCGCTTGCATTATTCTTTTTAATGAAGCCGGTTCCGAATAAGAATTCTAAGAACCAGTCCCAACCCAATTAACTCATTAAACAATTATTAGTAATACTGTAAAATGTGTATAAGCAAAATAGGGTATATATATCTTGTTGTTTTTTTCAGTTTCAGTTTATTTATTTTTAAAGCACATTTAAAACAGTCACAAGACTGACCAAAGTGCTGTACATGAGAAAATTAAACAAAATACAAAAGTATAAAACATAGCAGAGAGCGACAATTATCATATATTAAAAAAGCTAAAGAAAACAAATGAGTTTTAAGAAGAGTTTTAAAAATGGATAGAGAGGGAGCTGCCCCACCACCGAAAAGGCTCTATCTCCTCTGCGTTTTACCCTTGAACAAGGGACGCTCAATAAATTAAGATTACCAGATCTTAAACTTCTGGGAGGAGTGTAGGGACACAGTAAATCAGACCGGTAGTTCGGTCCAAGGTCATGTAAGCATTTATACACAAATAAAAACTATATAATGAATGTTTACCAACCCAACATATCCTCCAAACACCTAGATAAAGCTGTTTGGACACTGGCAAGAAAGAGTCCTTTCAGATGTGCAGAGCACTGGATGTGACATTAAAACGAAACGGGCTGCTGTCCTTTACACTTCAGCTCTTACCTCACTTCAAAAACACACTCCGTCTTCACATGATGAACCCATCTTTAAGCCCCAACTACAGAAAAAGCAAGTGAGGAAGAAAAAAGGGAAAAGGAAAAAGTGAGATAGTCTTTAGAAGAAGGTGGAGTGGTAACAGTCATTGATATTTACAGTTCGACACACACCCCAGGGCCCAGAGACCAGGTGGCCCTTAAACAGCCTGCTGTGTACACAAGAATGTGTGTGTGTGTGTGTGTGTGTGTGTTTGAGAGATGGGCTGGTGTGACAGAGCATAACTGAAGTCTCTCTCTCTCTCTCTCTCTCTCTCTCTCTCTGTGTGTGTGTGTGTGTGTGTGTGTGTGTGTGTGTGTGTGTGTGTGTGTGTGTGTGTGTGTGTGTGTGTGTGTGTGTGTGTGTGTCAAGCGAGGCCTCTCTGATTCATGTGCCTGAATTTTGAAACACTACAAGGACTTTGTAGAGACTTGAATACCCCCCTGGGCAAAGTACAGAACACACACTTCACTCAATCCTTCTCATCAGATCAGACCTGTTTTAGATCTTTTTCACACACACATACACACACTGCCACACTTGACACCTAAAGTGAGCTTTTAAAGGGCAGAGAAATTGTCCAAACATACCATAATCTTTTAATGACGGAAAGTGTAATAAATAGCATTCTAATAAATCTTTGCTGTTTGTTGTATAAAGGCTTAGTGAGCTTTAATATTTTGAAGAACAACTATATCGAAATATTTTGTTTGATTCACCGTCACAGTTAATACTTGGATATATCATTTCATTTTGTCTTTGAAGAAGGTAGAATGAATGAGTTGTTTTACAGTAATTATGTGAAATAGGCTGGCAAAACATCTCATGTGTAAGCTGTATTTGTGCGTTTCCTGTATGACCATTTAAGATCAAAGTCAACTTGGAGTTGAACTTAAAATACCAAATGAAATTCTGAGTGAATTTGCAAAACAAGCACATTAAGAATGAAGACAGATCGAAAGACATCTGATGATCTGGGTGTGTGCATTTCTTGGGGAAACAAACTGCTTTTTACGAAAGCAGTAATATGATCATTTAATAAGTAAGCATTTGATCATTAAAGAAATTTCTAATTTCATAACACAAATCACATTGAACTGAATCAAATACACACATCAGGAAAAAGAAAAGCTTAGGACATGATAGGGCATGTAATGAAAGCGATTTCCTTTTTTGTTTTATGTTAGTTTTTCTCCAACTGTGCAATGCCTGAAGGTCAGCCTCACCTGTCTATGCAAATGTGCTCTATGGATGCGATTTGATTACAAAAGGGCGTAATGTTAAATATACTTCTGTTTTCTCTAGACAAACAACCCTAAGGTTCAGTGTGTGTGTGTTTTAAGAACTTAGGTTTCTCAGATCAATCCAGTATTAAAGTATTAACACAATAAATGTATGAGTACATTATTGATGTGATAGGCACATGGCACAAAAAAGACATTCCCATCAAACAAAACACTGATAAACACAGACAGACAGATGATAGATAGATAGATAGATAGATAGATAGATAGATAGATAGATAGATAGATAGATAGATAGATAGATAGATAGATAGATAGATAGATAGATAGATAGATAGATAGATGTACAAATAAAACAGGAGATGACAAGACTTGACTTGATGTCTTCAATGTTGATGTGCACTCAGAAGTTTAGCATTAAGTTAAAAAAAGAACAGATTTATATGTGATTGCCGGTAACAGACTTTTCGAGTGATCCACTCTGAAACAGCGAAAAAAGGCACTGTTAAATCAAAGGCAACTCTTCAAAAATGACCCAATTTGATGTTGCAAATAAAACCGGATTAAAAAAAAAACCAAACCTGGAGACCAAAATAAAACAAACTTTAAAGCCCCTGCTTCAGTATTGTTTTTCAATGAAACATGGAAGCGAATAGGTTAATTTTAATAAGATAGGAGCATGAAAGCCAGGATTTAGGCTCCAAGTTCCTAAATTACACATTTATTCAAAATCGTTGATGTTATTTAAGTTATTAAGGAATATATATATATATATATATATATATATATATATATATATATATATATATATATATTCTTATTTCTTAACAGCCATTGTGAGAGTCACAGGTCTGAGTGTGGTTGCTCTAACTAACCCTGTTCTATTCAAAAAAAATAAAAGCCAAGGTCCAAAGTACATGAGGCAGAGGCCTGAGATTGGGTCTCAAGTAAGTATTTTCTCTCTTATGATGTTTGTCATAAGAATTTCCAGGATCTCCTCCTTCAAAATGTTTAGCCCAATGTATTAATCGTACGTATTTATTTCTGCAACCTTAAAGGAATAGTTCACTCCAAAATGTAAATTCTGTCATAATTTACTCACCCACGTTGTTACAAACCTTTATATTTCTTTAGCACAAAATAAGTAAATGAATATAAAAAAATAAAAAAAATCAATTAAAAAAAAGGATTTTTTTTCATACAATTAAAGTCAATGAGGTTCAGTGTTGTTGTTGACCCTATTGAATTTCATTGTATTGGACTTTTTTGTTCTGTAGAAGAAAGAAAGTCATACAGGTTTGGAACGACATGAGGGTGCAAATGATGACAATTTTCATTTTCGGGTCAAAATATCCCTTTAAGGTTTTGATGGTTTTAGCTTAGGGATGTTTGGTAAGGTATGACTGATGACGAATATTAATTGAATCTCTAGTGATTGCAGATGTATCTTTAAAATCAGATTACAACATGACAGAATGACTAGAATACTTCTTGAAGTAAAAACTTTTCAGACTCAACACAAATCATAAAAGCGTTTGCTTTTCATGTCAAACATTTAAAACTGAAATGTTTTATTTACTCTTATAAAATATGAACCTTTAGAAATATACACAAATGTATGTAGGACATTAAAAAGAGCTTGGTATAACAAAACAAACCAGGGGGCATGAACTCACTGTACAAAACAACTGAAATAACAAGTTTATCTCTTTGTGTTGGCAATATTTAGTGCTTAAAGATTTACTTTGTTCCATGAAAAAGCCTAAAAATAGGCAGTTCATTCTCTGCCGAGGCCTTTTTGAGCAGCTGCACTCCAATGTCAATGCAGTTGTGTATGACACATTCTTTATTTCCATAGAAAAGCCACACGACTATGTCACGGAGGAGCCGCTTTCCCCCCAGCCATTCACACCCATTGTTTGTCGAGTCCTTTCATTGTCTTTAATCACAGCCCTACAGTATCAGAATCCCATTTTCTCTGTCATTAAGGGAAACAACTATTGCACATGACAAGATACAGGATCCCAATGACAGCAATAGGGACTCGCTCCCTTTTTCTTTGTTTCACAAAACGGTCCCCAAAGTCTGAAGCAAAGTTTCAGATGCAGTACAAGCACTAAGAACTAAAAAAAAACCTGTTGGGGATGTTGCATCTGAAGTTTGCATATAATAAATATGAGCAATGTTGTGTTCTCTGCTGGCTTGTCTCTTTATAAAGTAGTTTCTCTAAGTCCAGGATTTATTTCTTGGCCATTCGTGTGTGTATAGAGGCCCAGCTCATACACAAGTTGCTGGAGGACCTGCTGGTTCGTACTTGGTTTTATGTCCTTTGAGTGGAGGATGAGGCTTGAGGTAAGGTCCACTTCCTGTGAAAACACATGCAGCCTTCCTCCTCGTCTTCTTCTTAAGTTTGCGGCTGAAAATGTTTTGCCAAGACTGAAGCGTTTTGGAGGTCCAGATCCACATGCCGCTAGTGATGCCCACCACCAGCAACATGAAAATCTTAACCATAAAGATCTCCACGGCTGGGATGGAGCTCTTCATCACGCACTCCTCGCCGCTCTTACTGTCCCCAGTACACTTTTGCTCTCCTGCTAGAATCTTCCAATAATCCATGTTGAGACGCTCGTAAAAATAGCAGGCGATGACACAAGTGGCGGGGACCGTGTAGAGCACGGAGAAGACACCAATCCTAACCATCAGCTTCTCCAGCTTATCCGTATTCTCTCCTTCAGTCTTCATGACCTTACGGATGTGAAAGAGTGCCACAAAGCCTGAAAGCAGAAAGGAAGTGCCAATGATGAGGTAGCAAGAGAGGGGAATAAGAACAAAACCAGTCAAGGCTTTGACATCCATGCTGCCCACGTAGCAGACCCCTGTGAGTTCATCTCCCGCCACCTTTCTCATAACCAGTATCATGATGGTCTTAATGGCTGGTATGGCCCATGCTGCCAGATGGAAGTAGCTGCTGTTGGCTTCAATGGCCTCATGACCCCATTTTTTCCCAGCTGCGAGGAACCACGTGAGAGTAAGAATGACCCACCACAGGGAACTGGCCATTCCGAAGTAGTAAAGAATGAGGAAGACTATAGTGCAGCCAGTGCTTTCCAAGCCTTCCTGGATGATGTACTGAACACCGCTGTCACGGTCACAGGCCACATTTTCCACCCCCACAAAAAGTCTTATAAGAAAGCCCACTGAGTAGACGCAGTAAGACATTGACAGGAAGATGATGGGTCGCTCAGGGTACTTGAAGCGCTGTGGATCAATGAGGAAGGTAAGGACGGTAAAGGCACTTGAGATGAAGCACAGGATGGACCAAATGGCAATCCACACCATGGAGAAGCGCTTGTCACCCTGGCTCCAGTACACGTCGACATTGGAGTAACACTTGGGGGCACAGGACTCACTCTTCTGTACGTAATGAAACTTTCCAGGGTTGCTGCATGTCGCCTTACCGACCCTCTCCTTAATAGGCAGTTCTTGGCTGTTACCTGGCCGAGGGGGTCGGGAGTCTGGTGGCTGAGTGTGGAATCCTTTTGGGGGCTCGTCTGTGCCGTTGTTAGGTGCCTCCATACAGAGGTAATTGGGGTCATTCTTATTTGGCAGTCTGGAACAGTCCAGTGACTCAGGCCAGTGGAAGTTAAACTGCTCCATGATGGGTGAACACTTCTGCCTTGCCTGCTCACACATTACTCGACATGCTGGGATGGGTGTGGATACCTGCTCCGTGCACATGGGAGCATAGAGCGAGCACAAGAAAAACTTCAGATGGCTGTGGCAGCCGAACTCAATCAGCGGAGCGAACTCATGCAGCTTTATGGCTGCCTCACTTTGATCTTCATGTCCCATTAAGTTCGGCATAACTGTCAAGTTGTAGCCAATGTCCTTACAGAGGGGAATAGCAATCTCCTGGCATCTTCCTTCGCCTGGCCGGTCTGGGTCGATGGAACTGATAGCGGAACAAAATCCAGCCACGCACAGCAGCACAAGTCCAACATTTGCAGCAAACATTGTCTTTCAATATTAACTCATGTAGTGTGGATTATTCTTTCAAAAAGAGCTTTGTATTTTTACTAGAAAAGTTGTTTCATTGTCACTCTTCGTAATTGTAGCTGAAAAAAAGTTGAGAAGGATGAGAAGGACGAGGTTGAATTAGTACAGAAGGAAAGGTTTTCCTTAGCGAATCAATCAAACTGAGTCGGTAGCCTAACTCAGATTCCAAACAATCATTTCAGTTCAAAAACATCTTTCAAAAAATCTTTAGATAGATTAGAAATATTAGAACGGTTTCACCATTCAGAGAGGTTTCATACAGTTTTTTTTTGTTCAATTCCCAATTCACAGATAATAATTCCTTCTTCTAAAGCTCTTATGGTCCTCTCCTGTGCGATAATGTTGACGTTCTGTTTCCCTCACGAAAGTACACTTACTTTTCAACTCGCTCTCGCGCTACTTTCCTCATTCATCCTCCGCAAAATGAATCCAAACTGACCAAACTGAAGGCACGGCGTCATTTAATTACAGTCATCTGAAAATGAGTGAATGAATCCACTTGGTAAACGTGTGAATATTCACTTCAGCTCGTCTCCAGACACCCCGTTTATCCGTCAAGAGTTGTTCGCTGCCTCGCGCGCTGTCTGTGTCTGAGCTCCTCCGCCACCGTCCTGAACTAACCTGCCAAAAGATCCGCCTTCAAAGACAGCTGTTTTACATAAGAAAGCCCAAACTGACACACTGATTATCCTTAAACCGTGCGGAACTGGCTGTGCAGACCCAAATCCTCGTCACTACTTTACCACAGGATCACAGTAAATTACTCACTGGCCATTTGTTATTGTTGTTGTTTTCTCTATCAGACGAAATCCCTCTGATGATTTACGAAACACTTTTCGGCGCAAGTCAGCTATAAATCTCTCGCCGAGGACAACCAAAAGGATTCAGTGGTTTTCCAGTCGAGATGTGTCCCTTTCTCTCTACAACTGACGATTTTCACGCTCCGACCATTGTGGGAAGAGAGTGAAGAGAAAGGAGAGTTTTTATTCCTTGAAATTCCCCTCGCTTTTTATTGTTGACTGAACTAGAACTGATGGCTAAAGTATTCGAGTCTGTACTCTCACCCCACGCAATTCGAATGTCAAAATCCAAACCATGAAACCATTATGATCAAACACTTTTGCTAATCTTCAAGACAAACTTAATTTTGACTTTTACTTCTGCATAGGCTACGTTAGTTTTGACGTTCCATCTGGAATTTCTTATGGACTTTCTTTCTTTCTTTCTTTCTTTCTTTCTTTCTTTCTTTCTTTCTTTTAAATAATGGGTTTCAATTAATGACTAAAATAAAGCCGGTGATTAAAGACTTAAGAAACTTTGTTCAACAATATAATTGACACATTGTGAATTTTGAAACCAGCAGGGTTTTTACGTAAATTGCAACTACATGATATAAGTTGCTTTATATATACGAATTACTACAGTGGTCCCCATTGACTTCCATAGCTGAAAAAAAAAATAGTATGGAAGTGAATGGGGACCAGAAACATGTTTCAAAATATCTTCTTTTGTGTTCAACAGAACAAAGAAACTCATACAGGTTTAAAACAACATGAGGGTGAGTAATTGATGACAGAATGAAAAAAAAAATCATACTTTTTTTGGGTGAACTATACATTGTGAACTATTAACGGTATGTTAGAACACAATCAAAGTCTCTTTGAGGAACATTAACATTGAATTCATTTAATTCATAAATCAAAAAGGATTACCAACATGTTTACTGTCCTGCTCCACAGCCTCTTTCTTCTAACATAAACATGATTTTTAATAATGTATTATGCCATTTTGACATGTCTTGCTTGTCACAAGTGAACAATTCACTCATGCAACAAAGACTGTGTCATTATCAGATTATACACAACACTGAGTGCTTTTTTAAATCCTCTGCCCTTTTCAAAGATTTAAATGAATATGTAAAATTCTGTACTCATCATACAAACATTGAACAAGGGGCCTTATATGTAGAAGTGGGTGTGTAATTACATAAAATACATTCTTAGCATATGCTATGACAGTTTCCATTCTTCACCCTCTATCAATCATAAATACTTGAATTCGTACAGGATAAAAATGCCTTAAGGGTGAATTCTTAGACAAAGGGCTTTTCAGTCTTGTTTTAGTGAATTCATCTTCGACTCATGCTGGGGCTAAGGGCTGGCAAGCTAGGCCTAGTATTAGTCTAGCTCTCAGGGCTGTAACCATGGCACACTCCTTAGGGCATCTATGCATGCCAACTCCCATAGCACACTGTGTGAAAGTTTTGATATTGTTGAGGTGACATGTCAGAGTTCAGCTGCCATTATGTAAGCAGGGATGAAGGTTAATGCTCTGTCAGCTGTTTTGTAGTAAAATAAAACAGTGTTAATTAAAAAGGAGTGTGCTCCATGTCTACATCAACTCAAAAAGACGGTGAAATGTGTATTTGCATGAGCTAGCTGTTTTTGGTACTGTAAGTCTCATGTGGCAGCTATGGAGAAAGCAAAGGGGGCCTCATGGAGCCAGAGATACCAGATAGCTGAGTGCTCTCTCGTGTTACCCAGTAAAAATGTGATTTATCAGTGTAACACTTGACAACATGGTTTTCTGGAGATCTTGGTCAGAACCCTCTAAGAGCTTTTTTATGACAGTTTGTCTCAGTCACTTATACGCCTCAGAGACATTAACAAACCCAATATAATAAACTTGAAGCTATACTGAGCACTACTTAGCATTCAAGTTGGTCATCTTGGGAAGTTATTTGAATCAAAGTTATTTTGCAATCGTATTTGTTCAGTTTGGATGCCAAAATGTAAAAAGACAGTCTGTCGAACAGGTTTTGTTTAAACAGTTTCCCCTGTTTTCTAAATGCATGTTTGAGCTGTTTTATCTGAAAGTAACTTCCTAACACAGTGACACACACATCTATTAAACCATTTCAGTGCCATTGATTTTTCTCAAGATGCACACTACTAATGTTTTTTTCTAAGGCACATTTATACAAGCTACTTGAATAATTGAACTAAGGCCTAATACATCAACCTTCTTAGTATTCTTCAATCTATTCATTATAAACAATAAAACAAGAAAATTATAAAATAATGCCTGGTTTTCCATTAATCTTTTGTAAAAACAAAAATGTATAGGGTCGCTCACGACCCGAGGTGTGTAAAAAGTCCAATTCACCTTTCTTCCACAATGTGGCAATGTCTGATACACAATGTTGAAGTGACATTTCGCTCATAATTACCGCAGGCAGAAAACAAAAGAATAGTAAGTATCATCAGCAAAACTTGAAATGGCTCAGTGATTTACTGCAGAGCAAGTACTGAACATAATCAAATATTAGTGTCACTGTCACTTGATATTAAATATATACATATATATATATTAAATATACTTGATACAAAATATTGATTTTGTAGATGGTGAAAATTGTGGTTTTGAGAATATGTTTGAGATATATGAATATAAATATGAGCCAGTAACAAAATATGCTTAATTTTATTCTTCTGTAATTGTTACTCTAATATCAGGAGAGTTTTATATTATTGCGACAGTTATAGATCCATCCATGTTAGATATAGATCCGGGCCGCTAGAGCCCCGAATGTGTAATAATGATTGGCGAAACATTCATGTATTTAAGGGTTAAGCTGGTCTCTTATTTTAGTCAAGTGCCCAAAACTCCTCTAAAATTAGCCTAACAAGTCTCACAATACTGGAAGACCAACTAACACCAGTAAACCAGCCTAGGCTGGTTTAATGAAAGGACTGTTTCATTTTGACCTGCCGTTTAACACCAGAGTTTTTAATAAGGATGATCACATGTACATATCATCATTTTCCCTTGCTTTGATATGTAAGAACATTTTCATCGCTTTTGCTAATAATGAAGCCTTTCAGGGTGTGTAACATATCATAGCGCTCTATGAATCACAGACAGACAGCCTCATTAGCTCACTGATTGACGCTTTTAAAACATACATATAATACTGAGATGAGATTTAAATGGCATGCTGTGTCGTTGCGCAGTCGGATTCGTTCCCACTTTATTTTACACGTTTCTATCCTGTGATTGTTTTGCAGGCAGTGAGGATATCGCTTTGAAGAACGGTAGAAGAACAGAGCGGAGAATCATGACCAGTCAATCTTTATCATCAGTAGCCTTGGCAGCTCCTACTTCCCCTTTCATGTTTTGTGTTTGTTTATTTCTGCGTCTAGCATCCACCACCCTCACCGTTTCATACTTAGTCCGTTCTACAGTTATCCTTTATAGCCAAACACCCACCCACTCACAAACACACACACACACACACACACACACACATGGATGAACTTTATCTCTTCCAAAGCACAGCAGCAGCAGCTCGCTGGGTTCCATCTTGGTTGAAATCAGAAAGTGTGAGATAATTCTGTAACTAATAAAGAGAAGGGAGGCCCTTTGATGCCTCAGACTGAAAAGATATTTCATGTTTTTTGTGTGTGAGGGATTGGGGAGATGTGTGATTCTATGGAGCCTGCGCGCTCCCCTGCTGTTCCTCTCTGCCTAGAAGCTGGCCCCCCTCTGGCTAATGTTATGGAGAAAGGAAGGCATTTTAGGGCTGCCTCCCCCCTCACTTAGCCCCCCCCTTTTTTCTTTTGTTCTACTTTGAAGAATGACTTTAGACATTTTATTTACATATTTAACCATGGATGAAAGAAAAGAGGGTTGCGAGAAAGAAGGCTCCCCGGGCTCTAGTGGGAATTTTGATAAGTTTAAATGAATGGAAATCTTATTAGCTATTTTTTTTCTAACAGTCAAAGCTTATGTTTTTGGTGACGTTTTACATGCCGAGAATGTGGTACAACAGGAGAGGACTACATTTGAGAGGAGGTGGACACAAAGGTCATCCGCAACCACCTTATCCTCTTCAACAAAATGCCTTTTTCCTCACTGATCCTCCTACAGTTATCAACCGCAAAGTCAAAGTGAATCTTTGTGCACTTCAAACCGTGCATTGGGGTTGGGGGGGAGCAAGTACAGCTTGAATTCATACAGCTTATTTTATACTGCAGTATGTGTGTGGTTTAAAGAGTAAGAGCTGCTGGTGGGTTTGGGCCCTGAAGGCCATGTTGTCCACAGATACAGGAGAACCACTGTCTTAATCTGCTTAAGTCTCTGTTCTCCTCTCAAACTATGTATTCTGAAACAGGCCATACACTTGTGTTCTGTGTTATCAAGTGCATTGATTTTAATGAAGTTATAGGGATGAGTATTTATTGTGGTACTTTACTGGCATGACGATGCTGTCAAAGCATGAATTGCATTGTATTGCATAAAAAATACAAATAAAATAAAATATGCCTGCTACAAAGTTACTTTTCAAATAAATTAATACTTTTGTTCTGCAAGGACGTAATAAATTGATCAAAAGGAGCAGTAAAGATTTCTATTTTAAAAAAATGCTGTTATTTTAAACTTTCTGTTCATCAAAGTATCCTGATTTCTTTTTATTAAGCAGCACAACTGTTTCAACATTGACATTAATAAAGACACGGAAGCTAATGGCTGCAGAAAATTCTGTTTTGTCATCACATGAATAAACATATTACAAATTAAACAGTTATTTTGAGTTGTAATAAAATGTCAAAATATTCGTTTCACTCTATTTTTGATCAAATAAATGCAGTTTTGGTGAGCACAAACGACTCCTTTAAAAAAAAAAAGACAAAATATTACCCACCCCCAATTTTTGAATAGTAATGTACATATGTGATTTGTGATTGTTACTGCATGCAGTCATATATCAAACATAGTTTGCCACATATTTAAATGCACTGCTCTTTAAAAGAAGAGAATATTATTAATATTAATACTATTCATATTCTGGGTCTCTAGTCTCTACCCAAAAGTATTACATTTAAGTGAGATCTTTTTGTGATTGTGTGAGCATGTGTGAAATTCTTTCTTTCCTGACAGACCAGCAAATGATGAAAGTTATACAGCAGTCCCGACATGTCTATCTGAGTAAGAATTCAGAATCACAGATTGCAAAATTAATCCCCTCATTGCATAGATCCCCCTCATTTTCTAAATGCAAAAGGCTGTTAAAAAACTCGTCTCACTTCTCTAAAGGGACGATTTGAGGAAAGGCGTGTGAGCTCTTCGATTAATAATTGAAGTGCTTGACTACTTCAAAGCCTGCTGTGTTTTATGCACATATGGTTTTAATGGTTCAATAACATATAATTTATTAATAAATCTTAATGTGTCCCTTTATATATCAGACACATAATCATCTAGGCCCACTTTGAAAACGTGAAGAGATATTCCATTGTTGTATCTGGGAATTAGCAATAAGAGTTGAAAAGCATTGCATCAAAACTTAAAGATGAATCGTAAACAGTTTTTTTTTTTGTGATTTATGACAAATGTATATTTTAGAACATTCCCCCCAAACAACTAAGCAGTTGTATTTTGGCTTAGTTTTCATATTATTTTAATTTATGACACCAAATCCTCAGTAGAAGCATTTTTTTCACAACTCATAAACTGGATCTTATCAGAGATAATCAATAAACAAAGGCCTCAGAAACAACATCAGAACACTGTAGTTCTTGCGGTCGGGCTGATTTGTAGGGTTGAGCTGATGGAGAGCTCTGATGAGTGCTGTAAACACAGATGACTTCATGTGTTGTGTTGGTAATAGAAGTGTCAGAAGCTCACTTTGGAGCCTGTCTTCAGAGCTGCGCTTTGCTCTGACCTCATTCGGCTTTTAAGTGGCCATCTTTCAACTGAACTTAGTCACTTTGAGCATTCACACAAACCCTTGACAGACAAGCCAAACACTAAAATGACATCCTTTACATCCCAGTGCTTGCGAAATGTCATTTGTCATTTGTTTGCAAATGTGCTTATAAGAGAAAAGATTAAACCTTTTAATGTGGGTTAGTCTAGTGAGAAACATGGCTGTATATGCAAAGGCGTTATGATCGCAAATGTTCAAATTAAGTTATGAAAGTTATTTCAGAATGTTCTCTAAATGTTCAAAACATCGTTTTTTTCTGGTTATGCGAACGTTAAAGGTACACTATGTAACTTTTTTGTTCACAATTTAACTCATTTATATAATGATCGAGTACATCATAATTCCATCTTTCAAACTGTATTTTTGTCTTATCCTGGATCACTACGGTACGCCTATGATAAAAGTTTATATTCTGAAGCCAACCGCTGCAGAGCCCAGTACCTGTGTGACTCGTCATAGACATAAACAGAAAGAAGTAGCTTCAACTACAATGTTCTTCCACAAGACGCATGCAGTTTTGCTTATTAACTGCTAGAGCGCCAAAAGTTACATAGTGTACCTTTAGCCCTTAAACACATACCTCGCGTCTTTAGTGACCCGGGACATAATTCACTACCCTCCTCCTCAATCCTCAATCAATTCATTAAAAAAATATTATAAAACAATGCCTGTTTTTTCCATAATTGTTTTTGTAAATGTTCTTGAAATAGCTCAGTGATTTACTGCAGAGTAATGAACGCAATCAAATATTAGTTATATTAGTTATATTGTTATATTAGTTATATTAGTTATATTGTCACTATAACTTTATGGTGGATCTGGTGAAGAAGCTGACAGCAATAAAAATATTGATTTTGAAGAGGTTAAAAATGATCGCATTTGAGATCACGAATATGAACCAGATGCTGAATATACTGGCAAATGAGCTCTGACAAGGATAGTGATAAAAAATATGCTCCTTTTTATTCTTCTGTAATTTTATTCTACAATTATTGAAACATTACATTTAAAAGCTCTCTAAACACTCTAAAAGAAGTAGTAACATTTAGAAGAAAAAAAACTTCAAAAAAGTTTCAAGGAAAAAAAAAAAGTTTTTGTGGTAATGTTTTAAAGGTGCAGTGTGTGATTTTTAGTGGCATCTAGTGGTGAGTTTTCGAATTGCAACCAACAAAAGTTATGGTGGCTGAAAATATGTCATCGTCTGAGACAGCAGAGAGTAGCCAGTTCAGCAATGAGGTTTCTTTACAAGGATAAATTAAGAAATTACGTTTACTTAATTATTCAGTAAAACTGCTCATTCTAAGGTAATACAAATAAAACATTCATTCAGTAAGGTCTTTATACACCACTGAAAACTTCTTTTTCAAGGTAGTGACGAAACGCACTCTGTAGCGCTGTTTGTTCGCTGTCGGCTACGGTAGAAAACCTCATAAGGGGATGCCCGCGGTTATGGAGATATAAATGTCTCATTCTAAGGTAATAAAAACATAACAGTTCATTATGCAAAGTCTTTATACACCACTGAAAACATAGTTATGGATCTTATATTGCATTTCTGTCAATAGATCCTCAGAAATATTACACATTGCACCTTTAAGAACATTATAAAAGACCAACTTTGAACAAACATTCTATTATTTTTACTGGAAGAATGTTTGTTCATAACTTAAGAGAACCTTGCCAGAACGTTAGCCAACCTTCTGAGAATGTTCCCTGTTAAGGGAACTTGAATATTTCTTCAATATTTACATTTTAGAAGAGAATTTAAGTCCGCAAAGTACTTTTGACATAATAAAGTGACTGAAAAGTACCCACAGTTCTTGTTGGGGCACTTGAGTGTCGGTCACTAATCAGGAGAGACTCTATGTTTCTTGCCCCCTTTTTGTCATCTAATCTGTCTCTGTCTGAGTGGCTAGGCTGGAATCAGTAGTCCTGGGGGTTAAGAATGAGGAGGGGTGACGGAAAGAGAGAGGGATGAAAAAAGAGGATATGGGGACACCCCACTGGTTTTGGCTCAGGAGGAACCATTCACACAGAAGACCTTCTTGGGTTATTCCCACAGTACTCTCTTACTGCCCATACACATGCACACAAACGCACACACATACACACTCCAGTCAAATTAGATTTGGGCCCTCTTCATTCTCCCTATACTGAACTGCTGGCCTTTTCATTGCCATCGACCCCTGACTTGCCACTCAGATAATCAAGATCTTCCTAACAGAAACACATATACACAAAGATTAAATGTAGCCTAATTGACATACTACTTTTCTGAAGCCCATACAAAATTCACTGTCACTATTGTATTCTGGGTAGTTGCGTGTGTGTGTGTGTGTGTGTGTGTGTGTGTGTGTGTGTGTGTGTGTCTGTGTGTGTTTTAAAATAAATGGCTGCTTAGGTGTTCTGGGTTTAGCTAAAGGTTGGAATTCACTACAATTCACTACTGAACAGATTTTAAAACACTAGGCATCATACACTTGATGACTTTGTAAATGGTTACAGAGAAAAATTGGGCATCATCCACTAAACGACTGAGGATCACACGCTAACAGACTTTCAAGTCATTCCAAACACAACCGGCTCGTTGCTAGGAGACACATGATAAATGAAAAGTATTAAACATGTTTGATATCCTCTGAATGGTTGGAATCATAAAATCGGAATCAGTGGCCATCAAACACTATGCAATTTTCTGTGAACTCCAACTGTCCAAAATCTGCAGGCTCTGACTTCCACCAACTAGCATTGAAAATATAGGAAAAAGTATTGTAGTGAATTATAGCCGTAAGTGGTTGTTTGGTGGTTGCTATGGTGTTATAGGTTTGAAAAAGAACATCTCGAAGCCTGTATAATATTCCAGGGGAATGTCAATGGGCAATAAGTTACAACTTACGCACTACGAAACGTAACTCTACGTATAAACGAAATATATACATATAAAAATAGATATGATATGTTATTTCTTGATTAAGTATTGAATTTTAATGGAGTTTCAAGGCAAAATAAGTTAGAATCAATCTTAACAGGAGAAACTGAAATTCACAGCGTTTAAAGATCTGGTGTCGACCCTGGTGTCTAGAAGCACAGAAGCAAGAGAAGGAAGTTCAAAACTCTAATTTCAGCAATTAAAAGTTATTGCAATATTTTTATTAAATAAAAAGGTATTTTAAGAAAAGGTAACAAGATGCAAATGTAAAAGTGCTGAAAGCAGCTCCAGACATTTGACCCAAAGCTCAAAACCCATTTGTCTGAAATAGGATATTGAAATCTAACTTAAAGAGTTAAAATGAAAATTCTGTAATTTACCTCATGTTGTTCCAAACCACGATGTTCTTTTCTCTGCGGAACACAAAAGAAGATATTTTGAAGAATGTTGGTAACCAAACAGTTTTGGTGACCATTGAAAATATATATTTAAAAAAAAAACTAAAATAGCAGAAAGTTTTATGTGATGGGTAGATTTAGGGGTAGGGTTAGTGTATTGTAAGACCATAACGTCTATGGAATGTCCCCATAAAACATGGAAATCCAATATGTGTGTGTGTTTGTTTAAGGGGAGGGGTGTGAATGAGAATATGTCCAGCTGTTCATTGTGTCAACCTGTTGCTTCCCTTGAGAAAGGAAGTAAGGCCTATCTCTGTGTGTGTGTGTGTGTGTGTGTGTGTGTGTGTGTGTGTGTGTGTGTGTGTGTGTGTGTGTGTGTGTGTGTGTGTGTGTGTGTGTGTGTGTGTGTGTGTGTGTGTGTGTGTGTGTGAGAGAGAGAATCTGAGAGCAATCTCTTTATTACTGCCATCACCACACTTTGTCTCTCATTCTTCACCCTCACTAATGCATTTACAACTGGGTGTTTGCAGTGGGCCTCAACAAAGATTAATGTACATGCTCCCGAGAGAGCGAGAGCGTCTACGCGTGTTTTGACTAACAAAAGCCGAAGGCTGATCCTAAACATCATGTCATAGCCTTTAGAATAAAGCACCCAGAATTCAGTGCCTGTAAGGGAGCGATTCCCAAACTAGCACTATGTTTAATTGCCCAGGTCAGTAGAAGACTCTGAATGCAGGGAGCTGTGAAAAGACCAGTGAATTATGACTATCTCAACAAAGTCTGTGACTGTTTCATCCCGCAGACCTGTGAACCGACTGCCTTTAAAGTCTGATGAAAGAGAGAGAGCGAGTGAGTGAAAAGATAGATTAAAAAGAAGTCCTTTCCCCTAAGCTTCCAGCGCTAAGCAGCTTTCATTTATTCTCTTATGTGCTAAGTAAGACGTTCTGTACTATTACTAAAGGCATTCTGGGAAACTTTCAGTGGAGGACTGAAACTTCACTGGGGTTTGTAGCACTTACGCATAAACAACATTAATCACTGGCTTCAAGGACAGTTTTAGCTTGGTTAAAATATCTAATAGGACACTTCAGTCGACTTAATTTGATGATTTAGAGCCGTCTCGATCCATCTGAGGAAATTACAAATAGAAAGGGCACTTTTGGAGGGTTTATTTTTGGGCCTGCGTATGAGACACAGAGGGAGGGAAAAGAGAGATGATGAAAGAGAGAGAGAGAGAGAGAGAGAGAGAGAGAGAGAGACTGCTTCGGAAAAGGAAAATCCTCCAGAAAACTTTCCTCTCCATTCATTATAGTGCATGGAAGCCATTTCATGCGGCAGCAAATTGAGATCAAAGTCAAATTAAAGCTGACTCGTTCAAAGGCAGATAAAACTAAGCGAGCCTGCAGCAAAATTTTCTCCATTGATTTCTTCCTCCTTTGCTTTCTCCTTCGTTCTTGCACTCTCCTTCTCTCATGATCCTTGGGACTTCCTTCCAAGAGGAAGAGGCTTTTAAAAAGTCCTGCAGCAGAGTGCTGGCATGACTGAACAAACAAAACCAAACCCCAACAATTCAACCAAGACAAAGTACTAAATTAATACAACTTAACGATACACAATACACTTGAGAAGGCAAACTATTATGAACTTTTATGTATGGTGTTTGACACCATTTTATGTATGGTGTGATCTGTTCTAAAGCCTTGTCCTGCCCAGTGGGCAGCATTTCAAGGCATTATCGGTGCTCCCAAAGTAAAGTTCCAAAGTAAGTTTAGCCAAATGTAAAAGCTGCATCATATCCTTCAAATAATAGAAGGAAGTCTCATTGTGCATTGCAACAAGTTCTGAAGTTTCAAGATGTGAATTCAGCTTAACTTTTAAATAAATTTCAATAATTAAAACATTAAACACTAAAACACTATTTTACACCAAATTTATGTTAATGAATATTTATGCATGTTGCGAACTGCAGGACATGCATAAATATTTATAATAGGAGCATTATTGCCGCCTAGTGTCATGTTGCTTGCTTTCTGTGTATATCCGTTTTTTTCTCTTTTGTCTTTTTTCTCTTTGTCATTTTTACAACAATTATTTTTTTATTTTTTTTACTGTTCGGAAACATTCCCTGCCCCCTGTTGATTGACACCTCAACTCTGATCATTGATCAGTATTTATTTAACATTCTCTACAAAGGGAATTTGACGGGGGAAAAAAAGGTCTGGGCTTTGTAGCGGCTGCAATTAGGGGCGTTCGCACTGGGTAGTTATAGGAACTGAGTTATAGTGCAGTCTCCTGAGAACTAAATTTACCCCTAGGGCCAATTTACTGGTTGTATTCACACTGCCAGTGGATACTGATGGAGGTCAGCGTGATCAGAGCTGGGTTTTTGTTGTGTGATGTCGGTTTTGCAATAACGGAAAAGGAAGACGTATAAGTTGCGTGATTGAAAGAGCAAAAAGGAGAGTTCAGAGACGAAATCTCCTACGACAACTTGCAGTACATATCATTGAGGATGAGGCAAATGCTACAGTATCTATCACTGTTTCCATGTTCATGGAGTTAGTTCGCTTTTTAACAATGGTGCTGGTGTTTCAAGTGGCATGCATTTGGCCAATCAATGTACATTTACATCACTGGTAGTTTCTATTGTGGTGGGTTAGACCCTGCTCTGAAGTACGAGCTAATTTCCAATTATCTGGATGCCTTCTCCTATTATTTTACATGGTTTAGTACTGCCTAACCAGCAGCAAAAACACACAAAGATGTGGACTTTTATAAACCCGCAAAACAATTCTATAGGCTACTAATGGCAAACAGCACTGACATGTTGGACTATCATCTAGTCTATGCATGTTACAGGTTTAAATACTTCATGCTGTAACTGTAGGGCTAATATATTACTCCCTCTATGAACTGCATATGTCAATTTTATATAGATCAATTGTTTACATCAAATTCATTCTTTATTCATCAGTCTAGTCTGTCCATTTAATGGATTGTAACTGTTTGCGTTTAGCTTCAAAGGGCGCCTTTGACGCTGGAAAATTGTAGTTTTTTTACATTCTGTTTCGGACATCCTAAGGCACAAGACCTTTTTTTCTTATTCGGTGGATCAGTTTTTTGCTTACACAACTTCAGTAACTGTGATGTCTGCTTCCAAACGGTCTATAATGCAAAGAATGGCTGAACATTATGCATTAAAACACCAAAAAATTGGTTGGAGATGTCTGTAAAGTTTAAAATTAACCAACCCAGTAACTGAAAAGAGATAACAAAATCAACAATCAGTGTTGGGAAGGATACTTTCAAAACGTATTGCGTTACAGAATACAGAATACATGCCCAAAAATGTAATTTGTAATGTATTCCGTTACGTTACTCAATCTGAGTAACGTTTTCTGAATACTTGGATTACTTCCACATTGAATTGCCTTTTATAAGTGTAAGAATGCGGCCATCAAATCCGGCTTACAAAACAGGCCTATTCTGGTGGGGTGGGGGTGCGGTGGTGACGCGTTCATGTAACATGTAAGGGCGGCACTGCCAATAAAGTATCTAAAAGCTGTCACAAAGAACCGGCAAAAGTAATGATTATGAATATGTCAAATATAGCAAGGAGATATTTTAATTGTTTATTAATAAACAAGTGTTTTCTTTGTCAGTGTCGGCTAAGATGAAGTTGACGATGCCGACTCGCGATCTTCAGTAGTGAACGCGCCAGAGAGAAATGCACATTTCATATGGATTACATAAGCAGAGAGCAGTCTGTAGTCTGTTTTATTTCGTTTCGAATTGTTCTGTTTAAAAGTAGACATGTGAGGCAAGTAGGCTACCTTATACACTGAGTTTCGGTTCATTTATGAGACGAGCCCCAGTTCACGCGCTGGCGCCTCCGTTTCGTGATTATCTATCGTCTGCTATAATTATTTCTTATTTATTAAATCCAGGCAATTGGTTGGTGAAACATTGATTAAAATTAAGATACAATTAATACAGAACGAAATTCAATTTAAAGAAAGTTTTTGTGCTTTCTGTTTGATGTCTCTGTGAAAGTTTTAAAGCATCTTTTAGTGCCGCTTTCAGAGCACTCACGTCCTTAACGGAGAACTGTCACGTCCGTAACATTTTTTTTCTTCATACAGTAAATGCGAACACGAAAAATAAAATAAAATAAAATGAATATTTTATGTTCTGTGGAGACTGAGAGCCAACCCTTCTTCATCCGGTGGGTAGTAGTATTACTTTGGTTTGCGCAGTGTAATTCACAGAATTACTAAAAAATATTTTGCCACCTAAAACTTAAAGATTGTTTTGTGTCACGCATGTTTATTTCCCTCATATTAAATATAAAACCCATGTGTAGACAAATATTTTTCTAATGTCTGGACTCCTTTATTAAGGGAGTATGGATATAAACAGACGTTTCAATATATTGGTATTAAATGCATTTTCTGAGAATTTATATTTCAAGTTTTGACTGTAAATGTCACGTTTATAACGGAATTGGCCAATTTTAAAGAATTTATCTTCAACTAGTTTTGTGGTGTAGGTCTACGTATTTTATAATGTTAACTTCAAATAATACTAATAGTAATTTGAAGATGTTGTAGCATTGGATCTGGACGGGAAAACCCAGGAAGATCCTCCCTTCTCTTTTTTTAATGTGAAATGCTGTTTGAATTTCCAAGATAGAAACGTATTCTTGCCCTGGATCTGTTGTTACGGCTCCATCTACCTCTAGCTCCTGCTGCTCCTCTTCCGACTCCATTGTGACTTCACTGATCACGCAAACCGTGCATTTTTTCGTTTTCATATTGGGGCTTCTGGGAAATGCATTGTGTTGCTTTAATTTATTTAGAGAGTGAATAAACTCGTGAAACAGAGAAGTATCGCCATGTAATCCATTTTCAAAAATGTAACTGTATTCTAAATACTAACTATTTAAATTGTAACTGTAACGGAATACAGTTACTCATAATTTGTATTCTGAATACGTAACGCCGGTACATGTATTCCGTTACTCCCCAACACTGTCAACAATGTACAACAATGTACACTTTGTCAATTGCCATTCCAGTCATCAATTTGGGTGATCTGAATACAATACTAAACCTGGCGGCAATGTCAGCATTGGTACTTTCATTTTTACCCCCCTATGCTCCAGATATTCCCTTTTCAGTTAGGTACTTCACAAGATCTTCAATGATGGATGTGAGAGGACATATAGCTAAGAAAATGGGATCACTTGGCAATACTTTCATATGTTCACTAAGGGTTGACCAAGCTTGGACAATGATACTATTCTCATGTCCAGTATAGGCGAGCACATAAAGCAACTAAGTGTATAAAAGAGAAGTCTTGAACATATTATAATCTTTCTAATTCATAAACTTCACAAACTTTAACTTAAATCCAGTGTTTAGTTGCTCATGTAATGCTCTCATTGCCACAATCTTTGTGAACACAGTCTTTTTTTCATGGTGGACCGTAAACCACAACAAGACCACAACAAATAGGCTCCCGGCTATCCACTAAGTCAGCCAATCAGATTTTAACTGCTGACTCTGTGAAAGTGTTTCCAGTTTAGTGTGCCATATGCCCGGATGTTTGGCGAATGGAGTGTAGGCGTCCGTGGGTGTGACTTCTGAGGCTAAGACTACAAAGGCAGCAACTTCTCATACAAATAGCGATCTGGACAAAAAGCGGCCTTGGAGACTTAAGGAAACGTTAGAGGAACGACTTAATTTTATATACTATATAATGGTGTCTTTCCAATCGCATTGTCTACGTTTACATTAATTGTGACTCAAGTCTCCCGTGTGCTTCACATGCAGTTCACTATTTGTATAATGTACAGACTTTCTGAAGGCAGTATAATGAGGCTTTTGGACAGAATAAAGTGCTTTACCTGTCCATCACAATAAATAGTTACACTCTAGGATCTGCAGTATGAAACAAACAAACCAAAAATCAGGCCTTGGCTAAAACATATATTTATTCTGCACAGGAAAATATGTTATGATAGGCTAAACTATTGATTTCTGTAATTCTGTGAAAGCTGCTTTCATAGAAGATTAGAATAAATATAGAGGGGATGCACGGTCCTGTGGCGTTTGCATATATGTCTGCCTTTTTACTGAGAGAGATTTTTACAGAGGGACTGTGTGGGATAAGATGGAGGGACGTGATATTTTCATTCGTGTGTTGTCTTTTCACTCGGGGTTCAGGGTTTTCTTTTCAAGCAGCCACATGTGGAGCGTCTCTTCCTCTGAAGTTGTGTTTGGATTAGGACAGGAGGAAGGGAACTCTCGCACATTTCCCCCGGAACTCTGTGTTTGCCTGCACCTCTCACAGAAATTAAACAATTCCACACACACCATGAAGGGAAGAGAATGGAAAAAAATGATGTGAGCATGGGAGGCATAATGGGTAGTGCGAAAAAAGGACAGTAGAAAAAGGGAAATCATAAAAGAGGGTCGTGACACAGGGATAAATAAGTATTTTTGCTAAAGGAGATAAAAGAGAGGGGGAAAAAATAAAGTCATTTATTATGAAAGGTATTTGACCCCTTCATGATCTTCAAGACAAATCGTGTTCATTCAATGCAACATGAAAGGAAATTTTGAATAATGTACTGCTTTTTTGTGTGCAATTACAATGAATGGGATTGGAGCTTTCAAGCTTAAAAAAGGACTCGAAAGCACAATGAAGTATCATAAAAGTGGTCCATTTGACTCATGCTCATATATTTTTTGAAATCCTCTGAAATCATCAATAGCTTTGTGTGAGGAACAGTCTGAAATTGAAGCTGTTAGCTTGACATCCTTCCTAGATGAAATGGTCATGAATGTGTTAACAAGTGTTCATGAGAGAAGTGATGTCAAATTCTCATGAACAAATCCTTCTTTTGAGTCAAATCTTTTTAATTAAGCAGTTGATTTGGTTCACAAATATGGTCTGAATGATTTGTTCCAAAATTGCACTGATTTTTTTTTTCAAGTTCAAGACTTAATTATCCAGTCACAGTTCACTACAAAAAATAAAATGATCAATAAGTAATGACTAATGCTTTAACTCATCAAAATAAGCTAAGCAATTTTCAACTGTTTTTATAAGTTATACAAGATTCAACAACAAAAAAGTAAAGTCAGTTTATTGTAACTCAAGTTGAATTGACTTAAACATCCAAGTTGATTGTACTTAATAATGTAAGTTTTTTTACAGTGTATTCTAAAGATCATCTTAATGCAGGGAAAATGATCAGTGAACGACGACAAAAATCTGTTTGTTAACTGTTTGTTGTTGATATATCTGATTTGATATACATATCTGACTTGAAATACAGCATGTATGGACCTATTTTGTAATTTTTTTGTTCTTTTTTGAGCTCGAAGGTTTCAGTGTACATTCATTTTAATTGCACACTCAAAATATACAGAGTTCCACTGAAGAAAGACAATCATTCAGGTTTGGACATGAGAGTTGATAAATAATGGCAGATATTTTTTATTATTTGGTGAACTATCTCTTTAAGTGTGATTTAAAATTAAGAATAAATACTACCTGGAAGACATCTCATCTTCTTGGAAGATACAAAACAGACACAAAAAGGTCTTTCATGAAATAAAATGGGTAATTATGTGCAATTAGGTGTGTATCACGCTAAGAACTTAGAGAGAGATTTCAGATGTTTTTGTAGATGTTTGAGAGCGGTTGGCGTGTTTGACAGCATTACCTGCACAGGTATGAGGACAAGCCGAAACAGTCACGCCTTTAAGCTAATCAGCGGTTGTGTTTGGGAAAACTTGATGTTAATCATAATTTCTGCAACTCCAGTTGCCATGCGTGCAGAAAGAATGGCCTCAAAAACAATTACACTTTTCTGTCTATAATTTACACAGTGCAAAAAATAATATGATCAATAATTTATGACAACATATGTTTTTACATTGCTTTAACTCATCAAAATAAGTTAATTAATTTTCAACATTTTAAGTTATATAAGATTCAACAAATTTTAAGTCAGTTTAACGTAATTTAAGTTGAAATTACTTAAACATCTAAGTTGATTGTAGTTAAAATTTTAAGGCAACATTTTTTTTTCTGTTACAGTGCACTTTGAAAAATAACGGAGAAGAACATTTCACATGTATAATTTTAAAAGTATGTGGCACAAATTTATTGATTCTGATGTAATTTTGAGTACACCTAACTTTTTTTTTTACTGCTTTCACTAATATAATATGCTTTTCTTTAATTATGTAACAAATAAATGACAATGCATTTCTGGGCGACTAAACTTTTTTATCATTTATCCAGAAAACAACATCGGCACGGTAACTAAATTACACTTCAAAGTTTCATTTACTGTAAAATTGTGTGCCTCAAGTCTCAAAGAGAGCACAAGCACACACACTAAGAAACCTTACACATGGAGGAACATGTCAAGGACTTAACACCTGGACAAGCTGAAAGGAACAGAGGAAAATGCCTTTTAATCTGTCCAAGATATGGTTTCATAGCTGTGAGCACTTACCTCATCTTTGCCTATCCGACCCCCTTCTGACACTCTCCTGCACGCAAAGATTACTGTATACCCATGTGCACATTCCTCCAGCTCTTATATCAAAACAGCCTCAAATCACCTGCCACTCACACACACACACACACACACACACACACACACACACACACACACACACACACACACACACACACACACACACACACACACAGGAAAAGCCTTTGGCCCTTTTTCCATTCCTCGAGAAAGAAAGGGGCCTTGAAATCATGACACCAGAGGGGCAGAGATATTTAAACTATTTCCGAAGACTGAGTGATGCTAAGGCTTATCAAATCTGTGAGTTTTCTACATAACATGCATTTGGTAAGTACACATATTAAAGAATGATATTTCAATTGCTACTCCTGGAAATCAATAGGATGAAATAGGAATGAATGGAGACATTTTCTAATGTCTCCTTAGAAATTACCCTATGAATATTATATCTACTTTGACTGAAGTTTCAGATGTATCTCGACTTTGTCACACACTGAATATTGAAAAATGTAAATATTGAAAATGTATGCAAAATAGTCTGTCCTAAATCAGTTTCATGAGGTACCTTCATGCACAAATACTGCCTGTCATTGCCTGATATAGCGCCTTTTGTCATTGCCTGAAATAACTCTTACATAAATGCAGTAATAAAATTTAAAAATCATTATGAATTGCACAAGTAATATTTGATATATGGAAATTATTATTACATCTAAAAATGGGATAAATCAGAAAAGTCATGCCCACATCCGAATATAGTCATTGAAACATATTTTGTCATTGCAACATACGCAGATGCATATACAGAAACGTCTTCTCTGCACACTCAGTGTCTACCCTGATGGCCCATTTATCATTTATTTTTAAGAGATCATAACTGATAGGCCTATATGTCTTTTAAGCCACTCTGGGCAATAAAAATTTCCTCTGAGTGCATTTAAATATCAGATTACTGTAACGCGGTGCGGTGAAGGCAGATAGGAGGCTGGATCCAAACGCAGTTTACACGCTTTATTTAAATAAACTCAAACAGAAACTCAGAACGCGGAACAAGAATCTTAACACTGGGAAACCAACACTCACGTTAATCCTGGAACATATAACAACTCACAAAGACAGGGCAGAAACACAGGGCTTAAATAATCAGGGACAAACGAGCTAACAGGATAACAAGGGGGCGTGGGAAAATCAGAAACACCTGGGAAAACTAATGAACAAGACAGGGAACCAAAGAACATGACAGGACACAAACCCACATCGTGACATAACCCCCCCCTTAAGGGCGGCTCCTGAAGCCCAATAAAACAAACAAAAGTCCAGGAGGGCGGTCTTGGGGGAGGGATGGGGGGCCAGTTCCATGCAGGGGAACGGGACCTGGACCTAGGCAAGGCGGGCCTGGGCCGCAGAGCGTGGGCGGACCAGACTGGACCGAAGGCCAGGGCGGAGCAGGACGAGGCGAAGGCCAGGGCGGAGCAGGACGAGGCAAAGGCCAGGGCGGAGCAGGACGTGATGGCGGCCATGGAGGTGAAGCCCCTGCAGACGACCATGGCGGCGCAGCCCTCATGGTCTCCTCACCGGACCCTTGGCCCCCCCCCAAAAAATACTTGGGGAAATCCACGGGTTCAGGAAAGCCCTTCCGGAGCTTGAAGGGCGCAGGCAGGGCGAGGCGCAGAGGCGGGGCCGGCAGGGCGAGGCGCAGAGGCGGGGCCGGCAGGGCGAGGCGCAGAGGCGGGGCCGGCAGGGCGAGGCATCTGGGAACGCCCTCCGGAGCCTGGCGAGCAAAACGAGTCCTCCTCCTCCTGCGACGGCGCTTCACTGGGCTTGAAACTTTCACTTGGCTGGATTCACTTGACTTGGAACTCGACTCACTTGACTTGGAACTCGACTCACTTGACTCGGAACTCGACTCACTTGACTCGGAACTCGACTCACTTGACTCGGAACTCGACTCACTTGACTCGGAACTCGACTCACTTGACTCGGAACTCGACTCACTTGACTCGAGTCGAGTTCCAAGTTCCAAGTTCCAACTCGACTCGGCGGCACTTGACTCACTTGACTCGGCGGCACTTGACTCACTTGACTCGGCGGCACTTGACTCACTTGACTCGGCGGCACTTGACTCACTTGAATCGGCGGCACTTGACTCACTTGATTCGGCGGTACTTGACTCGGCAGTTGACTCACCTGACACGGCACTAGATTCACTTGACTCGGGACTTGACTCACTTGACTCGGGACTTGACTCACTTGACTCACTTGACTCGGGACTTGACTCACTTGACTCGGGACTTGACTCACTTGACTCGGGACTTGACTCACTTGACTCGGGACTTGACTCACTTGACTCGGGACTTGACTCACTTGACTCGGGACTTGACTCACTTGACTCGGGACTTGACTCACTTGGCTCGGCGGCACCTGGCTCGGCGGCACTTGACTCGGCAGCACTTGACTCACTTGGCTCGGCCGGCGGAACCTCCGCGGTCTCCGGATTGGCAAATCCAACAGGACCAGTGCGGAATACGGGCTCGAGTGGGCATACGTGAGTCGCGGGTTTGGTAAGACTGCAGTGAGGAGCTGGCTCGGCCGGATAGGACGGGAACGTGGCTATGGAACAGCCCACGAAGCAAGCCTCAGCAATGTACCGGTCCAGAGTCCAATCGGTAATGTTGCTCGGCATCCATCGAGCAATCCGGTAATCCAGCCCGTTCCGAAACAGGCCTATGAGCTGGATTTCATCGAGCGTTCCGAGATGGCAAATGGAGAGGAAGTCCTTAGCATAGCTTTGGACGGACTGGTTCACTTGAAACATTACCGAGAGATATTCTCTCAGGGCCCGCTTGCTGACGACTATGGGAGAGACTGCTGGAGCAACTGCTGGTTCCATTTTGCGGTGAGTTGTTCTGTAACGCGGTGCGGTGAAGGCAGATAGGAGGCTGGATCCAAACGCAGTTTACACGCTTTATTTAAATAAACTCAAACAGAAACTCAGAACGCGGAACAAGAATCTTAACACTGGGAAACCAACACTCACGTTAATCCTGGAACATATAACAACTCACAAAGACAGGGCAGAAACACAGGGCTTAAATAATCAGGGACAAACGAGCTAACAGGATAACAAGGGGGCGTGGGAAAATCAGAAACACCTGGGAAAACTAATGAACAAGACAGGGAACCAAAGAACATGACAGGACACAAACCCACATCGTGACAATTACAGACCTAATCTTCATTTACCCCAATGTATATTCTTCAAAATACATTGTAAAGTCAGCAGACAGGGCTATGAGTGAATCCTGCTCTGAAGCAGTCAAAAGCGGGCGGTCCCAAAATATGCTACAGACTTGATAAGAAATAAAAAAATATGATAAAGTTTGAAGTGAGAACAGAGTCAGACAACACCCCTCTTCCTCTCTTTGTGCTAAAACGTCAGCGCATCACACGCTGACACACGTCAGAAAACAGGGTCAGGTACATCTTTCAAACACAGTCTCTTTGAGACACACTGATCTTTTGGGAAATGCTGCTCTCAAAAGTATTTGATTAAACATAGTGCGGAGAAAACACACACTCCGCTGTTTTAATCCTCTGTCTTTTACCCTCTTTTTCTCTCGCATCCCCTCCTCTCGCTGAGAAAGTGATTAGAGGGAACATTCTTGCATTCTTGTGCCTGACACACACACACACCTTTTGTGGGGGCCCTTTGAGTGTCACATTGAAGTGTGTGCGCTTTCTAGTGAAGCCACTGACTGGATGAATGAAAGGAGAGGTTGGTGCAATCGATATACAAATGCAATGAAAGAGGAATGGAGAGAGAGAGAGAGAGAAAATAGAGACTTTGTAACTTTGACTTTGTGTGTGTTTATATATGCTGTCCTTTGAGTGTCTTTTATACATCTGTATAAGTATGTATACTCTCCTCCAGCTGAAGAGAGACTCTCAGTGCTTCTACGTGCACTTTAAAAGTCGAATTTCTTTATCGCAAGTGGATAAAAACACACAATGCATTGAGGCGAAAGTTTCTGTGGCAAATCTCCAGCTGGGGGGATAATTTAGGGAACGCTCGTATGGGTTGTATTTGAAGGTAGTGTCAAATGACCTATAAGGTCATATGGGTTGGAGGACTTGCTGGTGTGCTTTGGATCATTGTCCTGTTCCATTATCGGCAAAGCTTTAGCTGTGGGACAGATGCCTTACGTTTGACTTTAGAATACTTTTGTATGCAGAGGAGTTCATGTTTGACTCAATGACTGCAAGGTGCCAAGGTCCTGTGGCTGCAAAACAAGCCCAAATCATAAACCTTCCACTAGCGTGCTTGACAGTTGAAGGTGTTTGTGCAGATACTCTGTGTTTGGTTTTCGCCAAACGTGGCGTTGTGCATTATGGCCAAACATCTCCACTTTGGTCTCGTTGGTCCAAAGGACATTGTTCCAGAAGTCTTGTGGTTTGTTCAGATGCTTTGCAAACCTCAGCCGTGCTGCCATGTTCTTTTTAGAGAGAAGAGGCTTTCTCCTGGCAGCCTTTCCAAACAAGCCATACTTGTCCTGTCTTTTTCTAATTGTACTGCCATGATAGCAGCAACAGTTATTTCTCTAAGATCATTGCTGATGTCTTTCATCCTTGACATTGTGTTAACACACACACACACCTGAATGCTCCAGACCAGCAAACTTCCAAAAACTTCTGCTTTTATTGAGGTGATCACACTTGCAAGCATTGTCTGGCACCTGACTGCCACTTACCCTTATAATTCCCATGGAAGCAATAAGGGTGTACTTAGTTTTTCACATATGGCTTCTCTATTTTGGCCTACAGTTTTTGTTAAGTAAATAAAGACACAGATGTTGTTCATCTGAGGTTATATTTAAGACTTGCTAAGGACCAGATCATTTTTTTATTAAGTCACGATAGAACCACAGAATTCAAAAAAGGGTGTGCTTTCTTTTTCACACGACTGTATATATTTATGACACTATTGGTCAAATGTTTAGAATAATTATGATTTTTTTTAATGTTTTGAAAAAAGTTTTGTGAAATATTATTACAATTTAAAATAACTTATTTTAAAATGTAATTTATTCCTGTGATTTATTCAGCAGCCATTACTTCAGTGGCACATGATACTTCAGAAATCATTTTAATATGCTGATTTTATAAATTCCTTTTTAATATCTTTTCTTATCAAAGGTGAAAACGGTTGTGCTGCTTAATTATTTTGTAAAAACTTTTTCAGGATTCTTTAATGAGTAGAAAGATAAAAAAACTTCAGGTGACATTCAAATATTCGCAAACACATTGAAAGATAAAGACTGTAACTTGAAATATCTTATTTATAATATTAACATGAATGTGCTTTTAGTAGAAATCGAGAGTTTATCTAAAAACTACTGCTATTTCATTCCCTTTAAAAAACACAAAATACATCCTTATTACATGTCTAAAAATAATTAAAACTGTTTGCTTTAAGAAAAATAGCTCTTAAGAGCAAGTTTTCTTGAGGATTCAGGTTGCTCGCTCTTGCTTCGCCTCTTGCGTGATTGTACCCAATTATGATTCTGTTTCATCTTGCTGCAGATGTTAGGCAGAAGTGGGTCTTAAAAGAACAGGGGCGCCGGCTGAGGGGTGTCAACGGGCCCTCCGTCAAATCCTCTTTGAGGCCAGTGTCAGGTACTTTGATTGGCGGGACTTCGTGAGGAGAGATTCTCTTCTCATCTGTCCGGAGAGCATGACAGGTGAGTGCCACATCAAATACGGCTGAATGGAGAGAAGTATAGTGATCCTTCACAGCAGAGAGCTAGATGACACATGTTTGTGCCAAGGTGAGGGACAACGACCTTGGTGTCGCTTTCTTTCACACCGTCTCAGTTTGGTGAGTGTTCAGGCTCTTTAATAAAGCCGCATTTGCTCAAACAAATGAGTGGAATGATACTTTTTACAGCTTCTCCAACTGTTACTCCACACTGTTCAAACAGCAAGACAGACAGTAGCCCAGACAAAGTGAGGCCATAAAACAGAAGCCTTTCTTATCAATTAAGTCAAACAACTGAAACATATGGAAGCTTGTTTCTACCACGAAATAATAATAATTAAAAAAATATTAATAAAAAGGTAATTGTGACTTTTTTTACTATCTCACAATTTATAATTTTTTTAACCTCTGGAAAAAAAATAATAGTTTTTTTTTTTAACTACTTCACTTAGCTATTTTCTATAGTCTTTCATTGTAGGGGATCCCAAACTTTTTAATCTAGGACCATCCTAAAAAGGTATAATTAAATTTTTTTTTGAATAAAATATGAGAAGAATGATGCATACAGTTTTTTGTTCCTTATCACATTATTAGATTGACCAGACCAGGTTTCTATTTACGTGTTTCAACGTGTTTTGCAGCGTTGAGCAGTGTAGCCAATCACAAACATATATGTTGATTTCGTAAACGCAATGTCCAATCAGAGGTGTTTAAGTTAGAATCCAGAGACTAGAGTTTTGTCTAGTGCTGAGTCCTGACAAGGCCTGGTCCAAACACAGAATTTAGCCATATTAGGTAAGGCAATTATTTTTATTGGCTGCCATGCCAATTTACGCATACAGTATACTTGCTTTCTGTTAAAATTAACAGTGTTTTGTGCTGGGATGTGTAGGCTGTTGCAGGCAACACATAACTTTAAACTGTTTCATGTAATCCTGACTCCCTGCAATGAAATTCAACAAAATTTGTGGTTCATGTATGTAAACAAAAGTTATGTCTGCCAATGTTCATGAAAAACAGATTTTTTTTCTCATCATTTTAAATGGTACATTTAATATTTTATAATACATCATTTTATAATTTCAAATTTATAATTTCCTTTATAATTTCAAAACATATTTTTTTTTTGCAAAATGTGCTTGTGCTGTTACATTTTTAAGTGTGGCTTAGATATATTTTGCTGCCACAGTATATCAGCTATACATGTAAAATGCATTTAAATGGCTCACATTAAACACCTCAGATTAGTCTCTTACATGTAACTAAGTTGGAAGGTCAAATGTATGTCCTTTCCTTTCTTTGAAGCAATGATGCATCTTTAAGTGGTTGAGCGGTTTCCGTTATCACCTTTAGTTTTGTGTATCTCTTACATATATTCTTTCTCTGATCTCCTAAGTGCCGTCATTAACAATGTCACACACATACACATGGACAATACACTCAGGAGCTTCAATGCTGCAGGCCATTGAGGCTCTTCAAGCTAATTACGCTGTTTAGAGTCCTTTGCTGCGTTTTTTTTTTTTTTTTTTTGTACACGTTTGACTCTTTGCATGAAAGAAAAATGCTTTAGAAACGTGATAAGAAGCCCAAATGTGTCTGTTCACGTTTCTCTTAAATCAGCAGATCATTTTCATAGCTCTTGAGTCAGTGCGAAATGTTTTCCTGGCTCGAATGTAAAAAGAAAATTGAAATATTTGCCAGTAATCAATCCTTTTTGAACCACGATGGGATAAGTTTCACTCTTTAGTGGGTCCTTATCAAAGCGTATTATAATGATAAGAGATTTTCTTGAATCTCATATCTAATTGGTGTCAAGTTTAGCTTCTAATGGGAAAATCTGTATTTTGCATATTGTAATTATGGTGTGTTTTGGGTTTTTGTCTTACTGTCCCCAATGACTCACATCAGAGGATTAAAACTCAAAGTGAATGAAATTCTGTTTAGTTTAAAGATATTATATTTATTTCTCCTTTTTTTCTACTACAAAGGCAAGAAAGTTGCTAAATGCTGCTGTTTATCAGGCATGCAAATGTTTTCTGAAAAAGCATGGACCAGACATACACACACAAAGACACACATCATTTTGTCCCGCTCTCATGGAACAAAGCACAGCTTCTGTGGCTCTTTGCCATGCACAGAAACAGACTTGGCCCTAGTCAAGAAAAACTGCACTCCTTTTTAATATCTGGAGCCTTGTTAAAGACTCACTAGGGGAAAGTCACTGCGGAGACCAACAAGGCATCTGTTAAGTTCTTTGTGTTCTTATTTAATAAAAAAAAAAAAAAGTAAGCAGGAGGAAATTATGCTATGGACAATAGAGATGGAGCAAAAGACTCTCTTCTGTTTGAACAAAACGGTAAAACAGATAAAGTGGAATTATGTAGGATTGCTTTAATGTCATTCACTCATCGTGTAACCCTTTGGTACAACTACATTTGATTTACGCTGTGTACACATTAATGTTTAATTAACCAACTATTCAGATGGTCAGAAATTTTGCGGTTAAAAACATTCACGCACACACTTGTCCGGTCTCTTTTGCTCTCTCTGTCCTCAGTAGACACAGAAGCAGGAAGGAACTGCTCTGCAGGCTTTGGCCGGCTCTTTCATGTCTTTGTAGTTTTATTAGTGTTGTCATTAGGGATTTTATGCCTGGTGTTTGCCCCCTTTTAGAAGTGCTGCTGTATTTAGAGGAGGTGTGATATGATGCCTGTGTTGATTGGGCTTTTTTGAATGAGCATCTGTCCATCTGAGGATCATAAACAGTCAGCCCCTCTCCCAAAGGGAACATTTGTATTTGCATTATGGGTAAAGATCCCCCGAAGAGGACACAGCAGTCTAAAAACAGTCTGTCGATAAAAATTACATTTCAAACTTGTCAAAGAGGTAAATAAAAAGTTACAAAAGGGATTCAGACAGCTATTACTACTAAATATAACCCTTGAGGATGATACAAGACCCCTTTGAGAGTGGCTCAAACTTATGGAGAAAAAAAATGGACATGAAATATTGTTTTGAACTTATTAGAAAGAGATATATAGAGTATAGATGTGTATAGATAGAGTATAGATGTGAAATATGTAGGAAAATAGTGCTGTAATTTATTATCACTGAGATACTATTATAGTTTTTCTAAATATTTTGAATACAATTTTTATTTTTATGCTTTTTATTTTTATTTTCATTGTGCTATTGTAATTTTTATTGTTTTATGTGTCTATAGTTTTTCTAAAGTTTTTAAATATTTAAGTTAAAAATGTTTTTTATGGTTTTTGTTTGAGTTTACTATAATAACCCTGATCAGTTGCTGGGCATTTATTAGCAGTCATTGTACAAAAATATCTGATACTAAAATATCTAATAACCCTGATCAGTTGCTGGGCTTTTATTAGCAGTCATTGTACAAAAATAACAGAATTGCTTACCGACAAGAATCAAGTTCCCTTTCAAGGGAAAGGGACTTTCACGCCTCTGCGTGTGTGGGTCTTGAAGCACGTATGGAATCAGTCCAATGGAGAGACGGAACATCATAGGCGGGTGACGTCATCTACCAGAAAACTATAAAGCACCCCCAAAACACAAGCGCGACAGCTTCTTTGCCTTCAGTAAGCGCTATATGTGGATCTGTCTCAAGTGTTTTTGTCTGTCACTAAGCAGGAGTTTCACTATTTCAAAAAACTATATATATATATATATATATATATATATATATATTATATTGAGAGACAATGGCGAGCGAACAACAATTTAAGAAGTGTGTTCCTCCCTGCTCGCGCTTTTTAATGAGCGGGGATACACACAGCTTATGTGTTGTTTGTTTGGGAGTGCAGCATGCCCAGTCAGCTCTCGAGGGGGCTGATTGTGAGCATTGCGAGCGTTTGCCTCTTAGAATGCTCCACTCCCGCCGATCACTCTTTGAGGAGAGTGGTTCGGTTCGCGATCCCCGCGGATCGGGTCCCGCTTATGCCGAGGCTGAGTGGCGACGTCATTCGTGGGGATCGCAGATGGATCTAACAGCGGAGCTTGAGACGGGCTCTGCCCTATCTCAGCCCTTACCTGTTAGATCCAGTGCCTCAGTCTCGGCTTCGGAAGCACGCTCTACGGTTTGTTCCCCCCGAACTGAGGCCCCAGTACTGCAACTATCCAGTTCTGAGGATCTGGATGTTGTTAGTCTGGATGCGGGAGATGTCGATGATTCGCCATCTCGCTCTCCCGAAAGCGAGGAGCTTATGGAGGTGCTCACTCGTGCTGTTTCTAAATTAAGCATCGAGTGGCCAGCTGTTAGGCAGGAGTCTAGAGAAAAATCTAAATTAGATGAAAGATTTTTGCCTTCCCGTTCTCAACCTCCTCGCCGGTGCTTGCCCTTCTTCCCTGATCTCCACACAGAGGTTTCGAGATTGTGGAAAAAGCCGGTCTCTTATCGTGTTTTTAGCCCTCAAACTTCCACTTATTCAAACATTGTGGGGGCTAAATCTCATGGTTATGGGGCGATGCCCAAAGCAGAAGAGGCGCTTGCAAGTCATCTTTCTGCTGAAGCTGCATCTTCTTTTAAAGCACCACTTTTACCCTCTAAGCCTCTTAGAAGTACGTCAGCTTTAGTGGGTAAGGCGTATTCGGCGGCCGGTCAAGCCTCGGCGTGCCTGCACACGATGTCCATCTTGCAGGCATACCAGGCTGACTTATTAAAGGATGTGAGTGACACTCAAGAGGTCAGCACTGACGTAGTTCGCGAACTGCGTCATTCTGCAGATTTATCTCTGCGCGCCACCAAGGAGTCGGCCAAGCCGTACTATGGCAGCCCTGGTGGCCGCAGAGAGGCATCCATGGTTAAATCTCTCTGGTATGAAAGAAAAAGACATAGCTTTTCTTTTGGACGCTCCGCTCTCTCCTCGTGGTCTTTTTGGTGATTCTGTCAATACTGTCATAGATAGATTTCAGGAAGAGAAGAAACAGTCGGCAGCGTTTCAGAAATGTATGCCTCTTAAAATTCATGTCCCCGGTACTGCTGGGCGGGAGCAGTCCAGGCCGCCAGTCAGCTCCTCACATAGGGCGCAACAGAAGCAGAGTGTCGCGTCTCGCGCTCCCCCTTCCAAACAGTGGGACAAGACGCGGCACTCTCAGCCGAAGTCTTCTGGCAAAACTGATCTGAGGAGAGTTATTATGGCTAAGAAGGCTACGGCAAAGAGGAAGTCCTGACGCCACTGGCGTCAGGATGCTGAGGGTGGTCCCTGCCGTGGGAGAGAGGTGTTCACCGCATTACACGGTGGGCTCAGGGGCCCGTTCTGCCAACCCCGCCTTCATGCCGGGGCACAGACGGTCCCAGCGAGCGGTTTCCCGAGGGACGCTCGCCCCCTCTGAGGAGGGTCTCAGAGCAGTTAAGCCAGTCGTTCCCTGCCGGTGCGCCGTTACAGGGCGCTGTGTTTGCTGCTCAAGTTACACCAGAGGCCAGTCTCGAGAGACTGGTACCCTTAGTAGTATTTCTGGCAGAGTGGAAAAGCCTTCCAAAAATATCTCAGTGGGTTCTGCACACAGTAAAAAAGGGTTATACTATCCAATTCAGGTGTCGTCCACCAAAATTCAGAGGGGTTCTGCCCACAGTGGTGGGCCCCGAGCAGGCTCTGGTAATAGAACGTGAAAGCGCTCCTTCAAAAGGGGGCTATAGAACGGGTTCCTCCTCCCAGGTTGGAGTCAGGTTTTTACAGCCGATATTTCATCGTTCCAAAGAAGGATGGGGGGTTGCGTCCAATTTTAGATCTGCGCCTGTTGAATCGCTCGGTAGGGAAGCTAAAATTCAAGATGCTCACTATCAAGCAGATCGTGTCACAGATCAGATCCGAGGACTGGTTTGTCACGATAGATCTGAAGGACGCGTACTTCCATATTTCCATCCTTCCACAACACAGGAAGTTCCTGAGGTTCGCCTTTGGGGGCGAGGGGTATCAGTACAAGGTTCTTCCATTTGGCCTAGCTTTATCTCCCCGCACTTTCACGAAATGCATGGATGCAGCTTTAGCGCCCCTGAGGTTTCAGGGCATTCGTATCCTCAATAACATCGACGATTGGTTGATTTTAGCTCAGACAGAGCAGATGGCGGTTCAGCATCGAGATGTTGTTCTCACTCATATGAGAAAGTTGGGGTTGAGGCTGAACGCAAAGAAAAGTGTATTATCTCCTTCTCAGAAGACCACTTTTCTGGGTGTCGTTTGGGATTCGATCTCGATGCGGGCGCGACTTTCTCCGACCCGCATCGCTTCGATTCTTTCAGCTATGAAACAAGTAAAGCTAGGCCAGCTACTCACTGTAAAACAGTTTCAGAGACTGTTGGGTCTGATGGCAGCAGCGTCCAACGTTATACCTTGCGGCCTGTTGTACATCAGACCACGGCAGTGGTGGCTCCCGACCAAGGGATTCTCCCCGAGGGGAAATCCCCTCCGCACGATCAAAGTCACGCGGCGCTGCCTTCGTGCTCTGGTCATGTGGAAAGAAACCTGGTTCCTATCCAAAGGGCCTCTGTTGGGGGCTCTTTGTCGTCGCGTAACGCTAACGACGGATGTTTCCCTCACAGGGTGGGGGGCGGTCATGAGTGGTCGTACAGCCCAAGGTCTGTGGCAGGACCATCATCTATCATGGCATATAAATTGTCTAGAGATGTTGGCGGTGTTCCAAGCTTTGAAACACTTCCTAGCAGACCTCAGAGGTCATCATGTGTTAGTTAAGTCAGACAACATGTCGGTGGTCTCGTATATAAATCATCAGGGGGGCCTGCGGTCGCGTCCACTTTACAAGTTGGCCCGTCAGACTCTCCTGTGGTCAGAGGGGAAGTTACGGTCTCTGAGAGCTATGTATCTTCCTGGTTATTTGAATGTGGTAGCAGACTCCCTGTCGAGGCAGGGGCCGAGGCCGGGGGAATGGAGGCTCCACCCCGAGGTGGTGGAGCTCCTTTGGTTGAGTTTCGGTCGCGCCGAGGTGGACCTATTCGCTTCCAAGGAACGCACTGTCATCTGTGGTTCTCCATCAGTCACCCAGCCCCTCTGGGGTTGGACGCTCTGGTACAGCCGTGGCCGAGGTCACGTCTGTAAACTTTTCCCCCGGTTGCTCTGCTACCAGGAGTTCTGGAGAGGGTTCGCCGGGAAGGGGTCAGCCTACTTCTAGTAGCCCCGTTCTGGCCGGCCCGAGTATTTGTGTCGCGGACCTAATATCTCTTCTGGACGGCTCTCTCTAGGAGATTCCGATCAGGAGGGATCTACTCTCTCAGGAGGGCGGTACGATATTTCACCCCCGCCCAGAGTTGTGGAAACTGTGGGCTTGGCCTCTGAGGGGGCCCAGCTCATAGAATCTGGTCTCTCAACTTAGGTTGTTGAGACCATCCTTCACTCCAGAGCTCCGTCCACCAGGAAGTTATATGCCCTGAAGTGGAAACTTTTCACTTCTTGGTGTACAGAACACCGGCAGGACCCAGTTAACGGCCCAGTGGGTGCAGTGCTGGAGTTTCTGCAGGAGCGTTTCTCTGCAGGGTTATCCCCCTCCACACTAAAGGTGTATGTGGCGGCACTAGCTGCTTTCCATGTCCCTTTCAGTGAAGTTTCTCTTGGGAGACACCCACTTATAACTGGCTTCCTTCGTGGCACTTTGAGGCTGAGGCCTGCAGTTCGTACGAGGATGCCGACTTGGGATTTGGCCATTGTACTAGAGGGCCTTTCTTTGGCCCCCTTTGAACCTATTGAGGAAGTTTCTGAGAAATTTCTCACGTATAAAACTCTTTGTCTGCTTGCAATCTCCTCACTTAAGAGAATCGGAGATTTGCAGGCCCTGTCGGTTGCACCCTCGTGCCTGGAGTTTTCGCCTGGTATGGTTAAGGCTTTTCTATACCCTAGACCAGGTTATGTCCCTAAGGTCCCTACTAATGCTGTTAGACCTACAGTGCTGCAGGCTTTCTATCCTCCTCCTTTTGTGTCATCATATCAGGAGAAACTTAACCTTCTCTGCCCGGTTAGGGCGTTAGACGCTTACGTCCACAGAGCTGCCCTGTGGAGGAAATCAGAACAGTTATTTGTGTGCTTTGGGCCACCCAGGAAAGGGTGTCCCGCGTCTAAACAGAGAATGAGCAAGTGGGTGGTTGAGGCCATCTCACTTGCTTATGAGTCGGCTGGTCAGCCTTCACATTTGGCTGTACGAGCCCACTCTACCAGGAGTATGGCTGCTTCTAAAGCATTGTTGTCAGAAGTATCGCTAAGTGATGTTTGTGATGCGGCTGGGTGGTCCTCACCGCATACATTTGTTAAGTTCTATGAATTGGACTTAAGTTCCACTCCTGGGGCGCAGGTGCTCTCGTCCTCTGTGTGCTAGTTCCCACATGACGGTCATTTGCTCCTATGGCGACGTGGGTATTGGCGTTCCCACAGCTTGACGCAGCTCGAGTTCCCTTGAAAGGGACCGTCTCGGTTACGTATGTAACCCTAGTTCCCTGATAGGGAACGAGACGCTGCGTCGTTTTGCCATACTCCCAGCATGCCCGTTAGCGCTTCCTTCAGGCCTATCAGAAGCTGTCGCGCTTGTGTTTTGGGGGTGCTTTATAGTTTCCTGGTCGATGACGTCACCCGCCCGTCTCTCCATTGGACTGATTCCATACGTGCTTCATGACGCACAAACGCAGAGGCGTTACCACAGCTTGACGCAGCGTCTCGTTCCCTATCAGGGAACTAGGGTTACATACGTAACCGAGACGTTTTCCACATTCAAAACTACATTAATTGGTTTGATTATTTAATTAAAACATCATTGATACTGATGACGATGTAAACTGAAAACATTTTGTCATTGTATTTGCACATTAAATATATATTTTTTGTGTATACGAAATGTTCTACGATTATGTGTGCAGGTCCTCTCCTTGTTGAACTTTGATTATTTCATTAAAATATTAAATATATTAGGCTATATTAAAATGATTAAATAGAAATTGTATGTTTTTCATTGTTATATTAATATTAGTGCTGTGAAATCTATTAATCGTGATTAATCGTTTCTAACATAAAAGTTAGCTTATATATATATACAGTGCTTAGCTTAAGTGAACACCCCCATGCTAAAGTTGACTAAAAAGAGGAATAAAAAAATCATCTTTTGGAAATTGATCTTAATGCCTTAATTTAAAAAATGAGGAAAACCCCAACCTTTAAGGACACCTATTTTCTTTTTGAATGAATAATGTATCGTAAATAAATAAATGTTCTTCCTTAAAATACAGGGTGCATAAGTCAGGACATCCCCAAGTTATATTCCCATAGAGGCGCAGGCAGATTTTTATTTTTAAAGGCCAGCTGTTTCATGGATCCAGGATAATATTTACACCTTGATAAATGCCTTGGCCTTAATTCCCTTGGCCTTTGGAATTAAAATAGCCCCACATCATCACATACTCTTCACCTAGAGATTGGCATGGGATACTTTCCATAAGATCATCTCTCAATGCAAATCAAACCAGCTATTAGCCTAACTGAAATAAAACCATGCCAATCTCTAGGTATGGTGAAGGGTATGTGATGATGTGGGAAAGGAATTTTAAGGAAGAACATTTATTTATTTTTGATAAATTATTCATTCACAAAGAAAATTGGTGTCATTAAAGGTTGGATTTTTCCTATTTTTTTTAGTTAAGGCATTAAGATTAATTTCCAAAAGATGATTTTTTATTCTTCTTTTTAGTCAACTTTAGCATGGGTATGTTCACTTATTCTGAGCACTGTATTATATAAACACACAAACATACAGAACTAATTAATATTAATAAATAATACATTTTAAATTGAAATAATTTACATTTTAAATAAAAATAATAAAAAGATAAATAATAGGTTAGGGCATACAAACATATATATTTTTAATGAGCTTAACTAAAATGATACCAATGTGTATGTTGGGCCTACACAATTGGTCCAAAAGCTGTGAATGCCAGTGTGTGTGCGAATGTGCAATTATGTGTGTGTTTGTAAGCCATCACCTTTTCTTGCCCTCTCACTCCCAATAACCACTAGCAGCACAAAGAGAAACGCTAGCCGAGAAGCAGCAGGGGCACCGCGGCTGTCATTACAGCCTGGCCAAGGAGAGCAAATACCAGGCCTTAGCAACCTGCGGGAGGGAAGTGAGGAGAGAGAAGAGGAAGAAAGAGACAGAGAAAGGAGCGAGGCGAGTTAGCTTAGTAGTACCATAGTGAATGACCCCAACGTGACTCCTCAGCTCCTCAACAATCGCGCTCTGCCAGCTGGAGATGAGGTGTCGAGGGGGGCCCTCAGGGAACCCCCGGCCGAATTTACTGCCGACTCAGAGACCTGTGAATGAAACCCAATCAGCTCAGGTTCCTGCTCAGCATGAGCCCCGGACAAGGAGAAAAAAGAAGCGCGCGGGACTTAGCGCTAATGCTGCCGTAGCTGCCATAAAGAGCCGGCGGAGGCCCTTTCTCACTCTCAGACAAACAGCCTCTGCATTTTTATTGTCCTTCTCCCTTAATTCCCTTCCTTTTCTCTTTGCCCAAAAGTCAATTCATCACTTCTTCTTGTTAATTTACTGCTGTTTGCTCCAATGCAAAACTAAAAGCGACTGAAAGTGAGGAGAGGGCCAAGTGTGTGAGAGGAGGAGGAGATTTCTGAAGAGGGGAGGATGAGGGAGAAACAGAGAGAAGAAGGAAAGGAGTTTGGGGGAATACAGAGGGAAGCAGCTGTCTATTTAAAGCAGGTTGCAGCGATGCTCAGAGCTACCCCGCTGATCAATTAGCATATCTGAATCCTCGCGCTGCACGAGGTTCCCGCTCTAGCACGCTGCTAGGTGGCACTTCTGAGGGAGGCGGCTTTTGAATGCGCACACAGGAATCTAGCAAACGCTCCGTGTTCCCGGTCGTTTGAACAGCCACAAAAATGACTTGAAGTTACAACTTCAAACTGAAGAGAAAAAGAAAAAGTTTCACTTTTTCTTCTTTCTTTTTTTTTTTTTTTTGGTGGGTTTTAGAGAGGGAGGACAGACGAATTTACTTGTTTTTTTCTGTACTTGATGTTTAATAATTCACTGTGATGTTTCTCCCGCTCTACAGAATTCTTTGGGGTGAAGGATCCAGAAGAAAAGATGGATTTTTCCTCTGAACTGTCACCAAAGGGTTAAATTTGCTATTTGATTGACTTCTATTGTGCCAGTTGTCTATAAGCTCACGCGTCCTAATTATAGCTCACGTGAGAGAGTGGGAATGTACCAAAGTTCATGTCTGGTGAACTTTGACCTATATGTACCATTTTATACAGGAAAAGATTGGATCAGAACATCACAGAATACAAACTTCAAATTTGCATTATAGATGGTTATATAAATAATAAAGATAGTACACAAAGTTGCATATTTTAGCATTTTGTATCACCAGTATATATTATATATAGAGTACATCAGAACCACATTTCACAGAGTCAAGAAGAAACCATGCACTACTGTTCAAAAGTTTGGGCTCAGTAGATTTGTTTGTTTGTTTGTTTGTTTGTTTGTTATTTGAAAGAAGTCTCTTCTGCTCACCAAGGCTTTATTTATTCAATCAAAATACAGTAAAAACAGTACTATTCTGAAATATTATTCCCATTTAAAATAACTGTTTTCTATTTTAATGTAATGTATTCCTGTGATGCAAAGCTGAATTTTCAGCATCATTACTCCAGTCTTCAGTGTCACATGATCATTCAGAAATCATTATAATATGCTGAATTGGTGCTCTTATTATGATCAATGTTGAAAACTGTTGGGTTGCTTAATGTTTTTTTGTGGAAACTATATGTTTTCAGGATTCTTTGATGAATATTTGAATAGATGAAAAGAGATGAAAGGTTCAAGAGAGCAGCATTTATTTTTATTTGAAATCTTGGTTACACTGCACTGAGTAATAATGATTAAAGTGATAGTTCACCCAAAAATGAAAATTCTGAGTCAGTTCACTAGTTCTCTTACGAGAGGTTCTCTCGTATTGCGTAAGTTTAGCTTACGCTACGGGAAAGATTCATCTTCTCGAGATGCTGAAGCCAAAAAATTATCCTTAATTTTGTATTCCTTGTCAACGCAGTGCAGCAGCTAGCAGACCTAGAGCAGGCCATCTCGCGTGCTCATTGGCTGCCCTGCGGGCAACTGCTGCAGCCTACCAGTGAGCCCGGCGTGACGTCACGCCCAATGAAGGGCGCCCGCGCCTTCATAGCGTCACAGCCCGCCAGAATGGGCGTGGCTTAGCGTATAACACTAGGGGCTGTAGGCTGAATTCCCTGATTTTCGTCTCTTCAGCGAGCTCTTCGCATCGCTGGATCTGAGAGAAGCCACCGCCGCCGTCGAACAGCGGACAGCCAGCTTAGGAGAGCGCTGAGGAAGCCGGCCGTCTTCGCCACCTTCAGCCATCCGTGCGAGCTACGCTATCCGGCGACGTATCCTTTACCTTGCTAAAACCTATTCTAAAACCTATTCTAAAAGAGTAGCGAGTGTCTTTTTTAAGACGCCTCGCACTTCCGGCTGTGAAGCGCTTCCGCTGTCGACCCTGCGGGCTCGACTCGAAGCCTTCAACACCCCCCGCCTCTCCTCACCGACGCGCAGCTGCCGCTCACGAGCCTCACTGCCGTCGCATCTCAGAATGAGGCCGAGGGACACGTACGAGCACGCGGCTAGCTCTCTTTACGTTACAAGAGAGCTACCCCGCCCTCGTGTCCCCGTTCGCGCGTCATGCAGAGCCCTCTCGAGCTCTCTGCATGACCCGGACGGGCATCATCTGTGTTACATGTAGGTCCCGTGCCCACTACTCGTGCGCGCGCCCTCGTACAAACACTGTTCCAGTTCTGCTCGACCACCGAGCACGCGGCTAGCTCTCTTTACGTTACAAGAGAGCTACCCCGCCCTCGCGTCCCCGTTTGCGCGTCATGCAGAGCCCTCTCGAGCTCTCTGCATGACCCGGACGGGCTTGCGCGCCACCGTCGAAATGTCTCGCCATGTCAGTCCCCTTAGATAAGGCTACTGCAGTGGTGTATTTGGCAGCCAACGAGCCGGTAATGCAACCTGCTCGCCTGCACACATCCGCCGTTCTCGCGGCGACCCAGAGAAATCTCAAGTGAGTATAATGTCAGATTAAGAATGTAAGTTACGTGCCCGCTCACGAGCGCTTACGCTTACTAACAGACACATCGCCTCCGAAAAGACGTGCGTGTTTAAGTTTATTCCCTGTCAGTCCCCTTCAAACAGGCTACTGCAGTGGTTCAATTAGCAGCCAACGAGCCGGTCTGTTGACCCTCTCGCCTGCACACAAACGGCGTTTTCACGGCGACCCAGAAAAATCTCAAAATGAGTAAAATGTCTGGTCCGGCTCATGCCGTCGGTGTTGTAAGTGTAATGAAAGTGCCCACGCCCCAGTGTTCACCACTACACATAAGCACTCCGAACCTCGCAGAGCACACTCTCATGAAGCGCAGAAAAGCCGCTCGAGTGTTGAATGTAAGAAATGTGTCCACAAGTCTGTGCCCACTATCTGCCCGCTCTGTTACACGATCAAGAAAGCAGGTTATGAATTTAAGTCTCGTGCCCGCCAGAGTGCGTTCACGCTTGCTAACACAAACCTCCCCCCGGGCTCCGCCCGCGCGTTTAAGCGTTATCACAAAACGCAAGGCATTAATAAAACGTTCCCCATCCATTATGATCGGGGCGTCAAATACACTTGTAAGTCTAGTGCCCGCGCTCACGCTTACAGGAAGCTTTTCCACCCGGAGCGCTGCTCGCGCGTCAAAGAGTGAAAAAATAATGTTCCCCATCCCTTATGATTGGGACATCTCACATAAATCAGCCGGTCTCGGCTTTCAGCGAGCAGCCATTGCCCAGGACCGAGAGCGCGCGCGCCGCGCTTTCGGCTCCGGGTCAGTTTCACAAAAGAAAGCAGGTTATGGATGTAAGTCTCGTGCCCGCCAGAGTGCGTTCACGCTTGCTAACACAAACCTCCCCACGGGCTCCGCCCGCGCGTTTTAAGTGTTATCACAAAACGCAGGGCATTAATAAAACGCTCCCCATCCATTATGATCGGGGCGTCAAATACACTTGTAAGTCTCGTGCCCGCGCACACGCGCTCACGGTTACAGGAAGCTTTTCAGCCCGGAGCGCTGCTCGCGCGTCAAAAAATGACAAAAGACTGTTCCCCATCCCTTATGATTGGGACATCTCACATAAATCAGCCGGTTTCGGCTTTTCAGCGAGCAGCCATTGCCCAGAACCGAGAGCGCGCGCACCACGCTTTCGCCTCGGGTTCAGTTTCACAAGCCCGCAAATGGCGATTTCCCCCCTAGCGGCTCACATAGCTGTGTGGGAAACTATCCCAGGGATTTTAGAATGGGTGTTGAGCACAATAAAGCAGGGCTATACACTTCAATTCATTCGCCGTCCCCCGCGCTTTCAAGCCCGGACCGCGACGATTGTGAATGCGTAAGTAGCACACCTACTTCACGCAGAAATAGCAAAGCTGCTGTGCAAAGGGGCTATAGAAAAGGTACCGCCTTCTCTGAGCGAGTCAGGCTTTTACAGCCGATATTTTCTCGTACCCAAGAAGGACGGAGCCTTCAGACCTATCCTAGATCTGAGATATTTGAACTAAGTGCTTGCGAAAAGACCGTTCAAAATGCTTACGACCAGGAAAATCCTCACGCACGTTCGCCCGAGGGACTGGTTTATTTCTCTAGATCTGAAGGATGCCTATTTTCAGATTCAGATAGTACCCCGTCACAGGCAATTTTTGAGATTCGCCTTCGACGGTCAGGTATATCATTACACCGTCCTGCCGTTCGGCCTGTCCCTGGCACCCTGTACATTTATGAAGTGCATGGACGCGGCGCTCGCCCCCCTGAGAAGTCAGGGGCTGCGAATAATGAACTATCTGGACGATTGGCTGATATTGGCACAGTCAGAGACAGAACTGCTATCTCACAGAACAGTGCTTCTCAGTCATCTGGAAAGCTTGGGTCTCACGATCAACTGGACCAAGAGCTCATTACTGCCCAGCCAGTCAATTTCCTTTTAGGAATAGCACTGGACTCGATGACCATGACGGCTCGTTTATCGACACAGCGCGCGCGCCGTGTTCCCCACCTAGCCGCATCTTTCCAGAAGGGCAGCTTTCTCCCTTTGAAAACATTTCAAAGGATGTTGGGCTGTATGGCATCAGCTGCAGCGGTGCTCCAGCTGGGCCTACTGCGCATGCGCCCGCTCCAACGCTGGTTGAATGCTCGCGTGTCCCGCCGGGTGTCTGGCGGCCAGAAAATCAGAGTGACTCAGGCCTGCATAGCAGCTCTGCAGCCCTGGTTAGTGGCCGACTGGTACCAGCAGGGAGTAATGATGGGAACCATCTCTTATCGTAAAGTCATCTCGTCAGACGCGTCCAACTCGGGTTGGGGCGCACTGTTCGAGGGCAGACCGGCCTTTGGCCAGTGGTCAGACCAGGAGAAGGGTTTTCACATAAACTGTCTGGAAATGATAGCGGTCGAGAACGCGCTGAAGTGCTTCCTCCCGTTCATACAGGACCAGCATGTTCTTGTCCGCTCGGACAACATGTCTGTGGTATCCTATGTAAACCGTCAGGGCGGTGTCAGATCCAGAAATCTCTGCAATCTGACGGAACGCCTCCTTATTTGGTCTCCGATGCACCTGCGCTCGCAGAGGGCGGCGCATGTGCCTGGCCATTTGAACGACGGCCCAGACAAACTGTCCAGGGACAACGTTCCCCCAGGGGAATGATCCCTGCACCCCAAACGGTCCAGAAACTGTGGCGCCTATTCGGCAGAGCGGAAGTCGACCTATTTGTGTCAAAAGACAACGCTCAATGCCCGACGGTCTGTTCGAAGGATGAAGATGCGCTGGCCCAGGTTTGGCCCAGCCTCCCGCTATATGCTTTCCCTCCGGTCTATCTGTTGCCACAGGTGATCAAGAGAATCAGGGAAACGCGCCACTCGGTGCTCCTCATAGCCCCGCGTTGGGAGAATCAGATTTGGTTCCCGGAACTAGCAGGGCTGTCACATACAGCTCCGTGGCCGAATCCGGTGAGGGCAGATCTCCTCTCTCAGGCTCGCGGCACGATCTGGCATCCCAATCCAGAGCGCTGGTCTCTGCATTTATGGTTGATCAACGGGTACTCGTTGCCCTGCCAGAAGGAGTGATGAACACGATCACGCAGTCTAGAGCCCCTTCCACGAGAAGGCTCTACGCGTCTAAATGGTCGGTGTTCTCTGGATGGTGCACCGACAGAGATCTGGAACCGCGGACATGCGGGGTGGCGCATCTGCTCACCTTCCTACAAGAGCTGTTGGATAAGGGAAGTTCCCCATCCACGCTCAATGTATACGTGGCGGCCGTGGCAGCGTTCGCAGAATCGACGCACGGCCAGTCATTGGTAAGACACGAGTTGGCCATCCGCTTCCTTAGAGGAGCTAGAAGGATGAATTCGCCGCGCCCCCCGTCGGTTCCCATGTGGGATCTTTCATTGGTCCTCGAGGCCCTGAAAGCTTTTCCATTTGAACCACTAGACACCGTGGGGTTGAAATATCTATCACTGAAAACCGTCTTTCTGACTGCACTGTCGTCAGTAAAACGTGTAGGGGACCTGCATGTGCTGTCTGTCAGCGCGTCGTGTCTTGAGTTCGGACCGAATGACTCTAAAGTCATCCTCAGACCTAGACATGGCTATGTCCCTAAAGTGATGGGCACTCCATTGAGAGCGCAAGTTATTTCGTTGTCAGCTCTCCCAGCATCTGACAGCGAAGGTGATGTGAATCTCCTCTGCCCTGTCAGAGCGCTGAGGTTTTACATTACGCGCTCCGCCTCCTTCAGGCGTTCGGAACAGCTTTTTGTTTCGTTGGTGGGCGCACCAAGGGTCTCGCCTCCTCGAAACAGAGCCTGTCCAGATGGATAGTAGACGCTATAGCGGCCGCTTACGCGTCAAAAGGTCTGCAATGCCCTCTGGGCATCAGGGCTCATTCCACGAGAGGCGTGGCCTCTTCGTGGGCATGGTCCAGTGGAATTTCTATCCATGACATATGTGTAGCGGCGGGCTGGAGCTCCCCGTCTACCTTTGTCAGGTTTTATAACCTAGAAGTTCCTGCCTTGCAGGCTAAACTGTTGTCAGTCTGAAGGAGAGGTGTATTCTGCCCAGATCTCCTGCTCAGATCACTCTCACATGACTCAGCTCTCCTGGTTGAGATGCACTAAGTAGGGTATGTGCCATGTGCCTATACAGAGCGGCGCGCTGCTCTGTATTCCCTATGTGTGCTTATGTACAAGTGATGGCCCGCGTGGCTGGCCACCTTATTTTTTCCACTTATGGGGTTCCCCTGAAAGCTCGGGGTCTCATGTGGATGCTTGGCGCGCACGGCGTTGACAAAGTGTTCCCGTAGCGTAAGCTAAACTTACGCAATACGAGAGAACCTCTCGTAAGAGAACGATACTCTGTTACTAACGTAACCTCGGTTCTCTCTAGTGAGGGAACGAGTATTGCGTAACCGGCCGTGCTCGCGCCACGAGCGACTTCGCTTCAGTCGACGAAAACCAGGGAATTCAGCCTACAGCCCCTAGTGTTATACGCTAAGCCACGCCCATTCTGGCGGGCTGTGACGCTATGAAGGCGCGGGCGCCCTTCATTGGGCGTGACGTCACGCCGGGCTCACTGGTAGGCTGCAGCAGTTGCCCGCAGGGCAGCCAAAGAGCACGCGAGATGGCCTGCTCTAGGTCTGCTAGCTGCTGCACTGCGTTGACAAGGAATACAAAATTAAGGATAATTTTTTGGCTTCAGTATCTCGAGAAGATGAATCTTTCCCGTAGCGTAAGCTAAACTTACGCAATACTCGTTCCCTCACTAGAGAGAACCGAGGTTACGTTAGTAACCGAGTATCGTTTTACAGCGTAAGCTTCTGTTGTTGTACGTCACACGCATCACCCACATGATCAGCGTCGGCCAATAGTGAGCCTACGTGTGACGTAGCTCTACACTATTACACTAAGTTAACTGACTAGAGGCCCATAGAGAAGGAAATGAATAGTTGAAATAAAGTTGTTATTTTTGTTTGTTTTGGCGCCCAAAAAGTATTCTCGTCGCTTGATAAACTTAAGATTGAGCCACTGTAGTCACTTGGACTATTTTAACGATGTCTTTAATAACTTTTCGGGGCCGGCAAGTTTCAATCCCTTAGAAGCCTTATGGACTAGTATGGAGGAGTGATCCAGCTCTCAGATTTCATCAAAAATATCTTAATTCGTGTTCCGAAGATGAACAAAGGTCTTACGGGGTTGGAACAACATGAGGGTGAGTAAATACTGACAAAATGTTCATTTTTGGGTGAACTAACCTTTTAACTACATACTTACTAAAGGGTTAGGGTTAGGATTAGGGTTTGCTTTAGGGTTAGTTGCATGTAATTATGCATAATGTATAGTTATTACTACATTAACTAGATGTAACAAGGACGCTAAAATAAAGTGTTACTGAAATCTTTTGTAACACCTTTACTGTCACTTTTGATCAAATTAACACATCCTTGCTCAATACAAACATAATTTTCTGACCAAAAATAAAATGTCTTATTACATATTTTGAATGACATTTTTTTCTAAAACATAGTAACAGTCACTTATTACTACCAAAACCCTACAATTATTTTAATTGGAATATTAAATTAAAAAATGAAATATTAGTTTAAATATCCAAAAAATATATATATATATATGTGTATATATATGTGTGTGTGTGTGTGTGTGTGTGTGTGTGTGTGTGTGTGTGTGTGTGTGTGTGTGTGTGTGTGTGTGTGTGTGTGTGTGTGTGTGTGTGTGTGTGTGTGACCCTGGATCACAAAACCAGTCACTTGTTGCATGGGTATATTTGTGGCAATAGCCAACATACATTGTATGGTGCAAAATTATAGATTTTTCTTTTATGCTAAAAATCAGTAGGATATTTAGTAAAGATCATGTTCCATGAAGGTATTTTGTAAATTTCCTACCGTATATATAAAAAACATTTATTTTTGTGAGTGAATGCAGCACAATCGAGAACATAAATGGACAACTTTAAAGGCGATTTTCTAATCGAGTTTCGATTTTTTTGCACCCTCAGATTACAGATTTTATATATATAAAGTTAGTGCCATTTTTTTCCTTTTCTGTTTCATGAAGTTTCTGAAGGGACCCTGTGAATCATAACGCAGGTTGGCCTGTTCTGAAGTTTACATGCTGCTTAACTGTGCAAAATTATCCCAATCAAATGTCTACTTATTGCTAATTAGCTTTACAAATCCACAACAAATATCCCCCATAACCCCCTTCCATCAAAACGATAAAACCCGGAGTCTACGAATACTCTGGAAAATCCCTTTCAGGTTTCATGAGGAATGCATGCTAACGCTAACACAGCAACAGTGCGTTTAATGTCTCAGACTTCACCCTGAGGGTATGTCACCATTCAGATCAAGGCAAGTCAACAACAGTGATGATGGCAGTGCGTTCCCTCCCACATGGTTTAGAAAGTGAAACGATAGCAATGGTTTGTTGCTCTATTGAGCGCCTCAGTCTTCACAAAGGCTCAGACGATCCTAAAAACAACCCTCTATGTCAGATTGCATTAAAGACCATATTTGGGAAAAAGCAGGTCAAGTTTCTCTCTCTCTCTCTCTCTCTCTCTCTCTCTCTCTCTCTCTCTCTCTCTCTCTCTCTCTATCTCTCTTGTTTTCTCTTTCTCGTTTTTTTCAGGATAGCCTTGAAGTTGGTCTCCCATCAGTCACAAAGCGTGGTTCTATTGACGGGATCCAGGGAGGGTATTGACGGTTCCATAATTTGGGCAGGGAAACACAAAAAAGCCCTGCCTCCCGCTGTGCACAGCATGCCACTGCAGGCAGCGGGAGCTTCACATTTTATTAGCCTGGGAGAGCAGCCCCACTGCAAATAAAACACATTCAGCCAGCCACTGATCTCTGTCACAAAAACACAAAAACAATACCGTCATAGCATACCGCTTTCAGCGCTCGCTCTTTCTCTCTGCCATACGCGAACATACAGGCACATGCGAACGCTTGGTGTAACTCTTTCTCCCTTTATCAGTCATTCAGTCTTTTGCTTTCCCTTCAGCTCACTCTTGAACGCCACCTCGTTCCAACTTTCTCAACATTTCTCTCTGTCACACACAACCACCCCCCACCCCCTTCGCTCTTCATAGTGTCTCTTTCATTCGGTCCCACAGTTGGACACTTCACACTTGGAGGTATAGCAGCTCAATGAACAGGCTACAAATGATCTGATTCAAAAGAGCTCAACCTAATGAAAAAAAAAAAACCCAGATATATTAGATTAGCTCTCCACCTGCTCCATTTTGTTGTCATGTTTCTTTATGCATATTATTATCATTGAGGAACAAGAGGACATTCATGTTTGAGAAATACTTTGACCTAAAAATGAAAAGGTTTCAGACCATGCTTGACTTTCTTTCTTCTGTGGAAATGAGAAATTCAGAATGTTATGCTGGTCCTTCTTTTACTTGTCATTAAAATGAACAGGCGCTGAAGCTTTCAACTTCCAAAAGAACACAAAAGCACCATTAAAGTGACTCTTCTGCTATATTTCTTATCTTCTTAAGCCTTATTATGGTTTTATTTGAGGAATAGCCTGAAATTTAAGTCATTACTCACTGATAATCTTTCCCTCCCGTTAGATATTAAGACATTGTGACTAAATCATTGAGTCAGTGATCAGTTTGATGTATGCACAAATAATCCAGACTGGTTTTGTGAACTGAATCCATTATTCATTGAAAACATGTGACTCAAAAGAATGATCTGTCAAAGGGTTAGTTCACCCAAAAATGAAAATTCTGTCATTCATTACTCACCCTCATGTAGTTCCAAACCCGTAAGACTTTCGTTCATCTTTTGGAACACAAATTAAGATCTTTTTGATGAAATCTGAGAGCTTTCTGTCCCTCCATTGACAGGTATACGCAACTCAACTACCACTTTGAAGCTTCAAAAAGTTAATTAAGAGATCGTAAAACTAATCTATATATATTTTCTGAAGAGACTCGATCACTTTATATGATGAACAGATTGAATTTAGTCCTTTATTCACATTTTAACATTCACCAATGCACAAATCACTTGTGGTAAACGGAAGCTCAATCATGTTCGATTGATGTGCGAGAGCCAATGAAGTTCATTCTCGTGTTACTCAGCACGTTTGAGCTTCAGCAAGAACCAATGAGGTTCATTCTTGTGTGTTACGCATCATGTTTGAGCTTCCACAATAGGTTTGTTCTCGCACGTCAAGCAGGTTCAGTTGAGCTTCTTTATATGTTCACTGATCAATGTTTATATGTGAATAAAATACTTAATTAAATCTAATCATCATATAAAGCGATAAAGTCTCTTCAAAAAACGTTGTCTAAACCGCTTAATTCATACGGATTTGTTTTAAAATCTTTTTATAAAATGTTTGAAGCGTCAAAGTGGTAGTTGCGTAGCTCTCAATGTAGGGACAGAAAGCTCTCAGATTTCATCAAAAATATCTTCATTTGTGTTCCGAAGATGAACGTGAGAGTGAGTAATTAATAAAATAATTTTCATTTTTAGGTGAACTAACCCTTTAATGAATCAGACATTGTTACTACTCTCATGAACACAGACACATACTTACAAAAGTGCCGAGAAGCCTCATCATGACAATATCGTTGACGTGTCAGTGTCTACCTATGTGAAAAAGAAGTGTGCTTAATTTAATGTGCACTATAGTGTACTTCAAATCTTAAAAGTATATTTTAAAAAAACTGTACTTGCAGATAATATAATATTAGGCTACTGAAATAAAAGGTCACTGAAGTGTGAGTACACATTTATGACTGTTTCTTAAAACACTTTTAAACAGTGCACTTTGTAATAATGTCAAATCAAAAGTTTTACTTTAAGTGCATTTTAAATCATTATGTTTTAATAATCTTTTGCCATGCTTTAAAAAATTACATTATTGTGATTTGTTTACTAACATACTAAACACTTGTAAAGTACTTAATTATATTTAAATTTGAACTGTAGTGTGTTATTCAATATCATTACATTTAATATACAGTTCTATATATATATTAACATAAAACTTGTGCATAAAGATGTACTTAAGTCCTACTTAAGTGGGTTCAGTGAGAACTTAAAGCTGCAGTCCGTAGTTTTTCCTCTTTGTCGCCATCTCTTTTCGAAATATGCAATTGCACTTATTCGCAGAATTATCAACTGTACGTGTGGGTTGTGCCTCGGCACGGCACAGCGCGGATGAATCAAATGTTTTGAGGAGAATGTGCGGCTGTCAGTCACCGCGTTGGTGTAGATACTGTCATTCAGAATCACACATTCTACTTTTTGGAAGTACAGTATGACCAACATAAGAATTTTCACCAGAAAATGTCACCTGAACAAGTAAGTAGCATCCACTTTTGTTATGACTAACCAAGCGGAAAAAAGCATTGCAGTAAATCGCGCTGATCTCAAATTTCACACGCAATATAGCCTACTAGCCGAGACACCTTTATACAGATGTGATGTAATGACGCAAAGACATGCTCGAATTTCGTGCGGAAATCGACCAGTACCACTGGAATTAAAAACATTATTACAAGCTTACCGTTTTGAATCGAGCTAAGGCAGGGGTAGGCAAGTTCGGTCCTAGAGTGCTGCTGTCCTGCAGAATTTAGTTCCAACCCTAATCAAACACACCTGAACAAGTTAATCAATGTCTTCAGGATTACTAAGACTATAGGCAGGTGAGTTTTTTTTCAGTGTTGGAGCCAAACTCTGCAGGACAGCGGCTCTCTAGGACCGAACTTGCCTACCCCTGAGCTAAGGCAAGCAGATAGTTTATGTACTTGCTCAAAAAATTATTTTGGATCATTTTTAACCCAAAAAAGTTACGGACTGGAGCTTTAAGTTTATTCTTTTAAAGTACCGGTATATTATTTCAGTAATAATTATTCTTTTTAAAAGTATGCTAAACTGTACTTCTTTTTCACACGGGTACTAATGCGATGATACTACAACATACAGACTCCCACATTCACGCACAAAGGGCAGGGGTTGCATTTTTACACCACATGGTGTCCTACAGAGGATTATCGGCTGTCTACGTTACCATGTTTACCATCTTTTTACTATTCTAAGAGACAACTGAGCAAACACAAGGCTGAATTGTAAAGGACAGATTGCCAATATTTATCTTTAAAGTCTTAAACTTAGAAATATGAGTAAAGATTTGTTTCAAACTATGTTGTAAACCCTCGCATATAGAGAGCAAACAGATCTTGTTGCATCAACATGGGGATAATAAAGAAGTTGCGCAACTTGAAGACTCACTGACAAATATTGACTGCTAACAATCTGGCCTGTGCGTGAATCAACAAAAACTAAACTGATCTGCTTCACAGAATAAAGATAGATGTGACTAGTTGTAAGGATGTGTGGTTTAACACACACACACACACACACACACACACACACACACACAAAATATCACAGTCCTTACATGCTAACTCAAAAGGAGTATCATCATTTAAGTTTGAACGGATGGATGGATGGTGCAATTTCAGAGAGTGAATGTGCTCAATTTTCGACATAGCCTAATCATTTGTTAACAACGTATTCATTACTTCAATGAGCTCATTGTTTCTGCCTTTAATTAATACATTGTTTAAATTAATACATGGTTAGCTAACTGCATGATTTGTATATGTACATTTCTGAAATACATAACTTGGACGCAGTCACCTCTGAAAACAAATCACTCTAAATTGTAATGTAGACACATGCATTTTCTGTAACGCTGCTTTGAAACTATATGTTTGTGCTATTACAAAGCGCTATACAAATAAATGTGTGAATTGAAAGTATTAAAAACAAAGCAAGCATTCACTGAAAACACACACATACAATGCATTAATAATGTTCTCCAAAACTCTTCCTCCCTCTCTGCTTTTGTCAACTCTATCCAACTCATTGGAGGTTTGAAATTTATTGAAATAAAATCTGCAGATGCCTTTTTTGTTCCATTACATGGAACTCTCTTTAATCTAGCCGCACTCAAAAAGCTATTCAAACATCTTACATAAATTATGCTCTCAGTATTAAAATCAAAGGCCAACGCCACCAGTCCCAGGGCTGTGGGAGAAAACTTTTGATGGACAGAAGGAGAGAAAGACTCAAACTCATAAGTTTATCATAATAAGCATATGTCATCCATTTTTTTCTGACTTTCAAAAGATGCCTCACTTTAGGCACCTAGATTTGTAGTGCAATACAGTGCAGTATTTTTGATCCACTAAATGATCCACTAAAAAATAGTTGTGATTAACATTATTCTCAGTTATATTGGATAACATAATCGTTCAAACTGAAGTTTGGCTTTTGGGGCCCGCCACTGACAAATGTTACTCAGTAATCTTTATTGCTTATGGTATTCACTAAGGGCATGCGGATGAAAATAATTTCATTTTAGTGTGTTTTTCATCCAATATTTGAAATCGAAGAGAAAAGTCTTACATCAGTGTTCATATTAGGATATTTATTTGTAGATTTTCAACATAGGGGGCACATTATTTATGCTTCAAACTGGCTGTAACTTAACGCATTATCAAGTCATTGTCATGTCAAAATTCTCATCTCCCACTTGTGTATCTTAATTCAGATTAAAGTTTACAAAAATCATTATTTTGTTAGTAATACAATTGAAAACATCTGCATTCAAGATAATAATCATATTCGTTGAGATACACTACTGTTTAAAAGTTTGGGGTCAGTAACAAAAAAGAAATGAAAAGAAAAGAAAAAAATACTTTTATTTAGCAAGGATGCACTAAAGTGACATTTATTATGTTACAAAAGACTTCTTTCTATACATCAAAGTATTCTGATAAAAATGTTAAGCTGCGCAACTGTTACTGTGTACTCTCAGCATTAATAATAATAACAAATGTTCCTTGAACACCAAATCAGCATATTAGACTGATTTCTGAAGAATCATGCGACTCTGAATACTGGATTAATGCTGCTGAAAATTCAGCTTTGACACCACAGGAATAAATTACATTTTAAATTATGAAAACAGTTATTTTAATTTGTAATACTATTTCCCAATTTTCCTGTTTTTTATTATTATTGCAGCCTTCGTGAGCATTAGAGACTTCTTACAAAAACATACAAAATCTTATCAACTCCAAAGCTTTGCAAATGTGACCAATAACTTATTAAATATAATGAGCTATAATAGGTTAATATGTCACCAAATGTTTGATTGTCATCTGACTGTATAAACACGAATAAGTTTGTCTGAAGATCTTTAACAGTTTTAGGCATCATTCTCTTAATGCTGATATCTAAGTCTCTAGCTCAATGTCCACCTTGTGGAGACCCCAGGAAACTCAGGCTGTGTGACAATCCCTGGAAGACAAGACAAGGCACAGACAAGGTTTAAGCCTATCCCAGACTAAAATGCATGTTTGAGCTGTTTATAACTGAAAGTGACTTGCACTGGCATACCTTAAAATATGTCAGTGCCATTGTTTTGTCTCAAGATGCATACTAGTAATGTATTTTTTTTAAGTCACGTTTATAAAAGCTACTTACATTTTTTAATTGAACTAAGGTCCAATTATGGCCTAAGTCCTCTCTATAAAATCAGGCCAATGTGTTTCATGCATAGACTGTAAAAGGTTACAGCCTATACTGGTTGAAGAGGGGGAAAAAACATAAATAAAACTTACATAAATGTTTATAGCAACATATTGAAGTCCTCTAATGACCTTTTCACTACCCAGATGTGCAGACTGATATGTGGCATTGCTATGGATGACGGGGAATATTAGGATATATCATTCTTGTGTCAAACATGCATCCCATATTCTCAATATATACATGTGTGTGTAAAATTATATATGTTTCATTACAGTATATTAATGTCTAATGAACAGGTAGTTGCCTTTCATCTGTGTGCTCTTGGGGAAAAAATATTTAGCAAAATCTTTTTTTGACTGCCGTGGTGAATCATAAGTGTGATTTTTGTCATTGCAGAACACTTGAATATTGTAGCATTTTGAAATTACATTATGATACAAAAAAATGTGAGCATTGAAAAAATCCATTATGCACATTCAGTAATATTAGTTGTCTAGTTATTGAGTGACATTATTTAATGCCAATTTGGATGAACAATTACTTTTAAGTCATACTAAATAAAAATAATATCTAATATTATATTTATTAAATTCATATTTATTATTCACATCTAATTCCTTCTAAAACATGATGAATTACATAAATATCTGCATTAAAACAAATGTTATTGAAATGTATGGATTAATACTGTTTAAGATAGATTTGGATACATTTATACACTCTACTACAAGATGCAAAACTAATCTACACCTACACACTAGTGTAATAGAGCAATAATCTGTTTGCGTTAGCTTAATCTTTGTTCAAATTAAACATAACCTTTTCTTTCAAACAAAATAGACAAAATAAAAGAGACTAAGTCGTGTTTCCACAACAGGAACTTTCCCCAGGAACTAGGAACTTTGGGGTGGTACTCAGTGTGTTTTGACCACAGGAACCAGGGCCTAAATGAAGTTCCGGACAATAATTTCACCCTCAGAAAATCCCTGCTGGCGAGGTAGTACTTTTTCAAAGTTCAGGAACTTTCAGGGGTGGGACATGGGCACTGAAAATCCTTATTGGTTGAGTTCATGCCGCATTTTGACTCCACGCAGGATTTCATTTTAACCACCATTTTTAAGAATCTGTTGTGGTGTGTGCAGTCCTATGTCATCGGACTAATTTGCCTAATCTTCACAGTAATTTAGACCGCGGTGGAAACACAGAAAGCAACGAGTAATTTCAGTGAATACATGGATTAAAACCTAGAAATAAGCCGTGTTTCCACTAAAATTACCAGGAAAAAATTGTCCCAGGAATTTTTTTTCCCACCAGACCTGCTTTCTGCGTTTCCACCGCAGTCTAAATTGCAGTCTAATGAAGATTAGGCAAATTAGTCCAGTGACATAAGACTACACACACTGCAATTTTTAAAAATGGTGATGCTGTGTGGAGTCAACCAATCAGCATGTTCAGCACCCAAGTCCCACCCTGGAAAATTCCTGAACTTTGAAAAAGAAATCTTAAAAATTAAGAAAACAAGACCAGATTAAGGCCTGGTTTGTTTACTGACCAAATTAAGGCCTGTTTCACACAGTCGACACAAACAGAGTGTAGCCTAGTAGGAGGTATTGTATTGTATGTATTAGAATTGTAATCAATTCTAATAAAATGTTATTATAGTCGTCCTTTATTGTAGAAGTTTTACAAATGCATGAATGGCATTTCTGGAAGGCATTTAAAGTATATAATCAAAATCAAATGGAATATTTCAACCCAATCTCACGGCAATTCGTACGAATTTTACGAGGTGGCTATTCCGTACCAATTTATATGATTTATACGATTTTTGCTAAATCGTACATATTTTATGAGTTGCCCAATTCGTATGAATTTGTATGACCCCGCCCCTAACCCTAACCCTCAATGGGGTTTAGACAAATCGTATGAATTCGTATGAGTGAGGTCGTACGAAATCATATGAATCAGTCACATTCTACTCACTCGTACGAATTGGTTGTGAGATAGCATCGAATATCTTTATTCAATTTATTCAAATTTTTAAGTCTGCTGCCTTTGACGACATTGCTCAATGGCAAGATGGTCTCAAAAATCTGATGGTCTTTAAAATATTGAGAAATCCACCCAACCAATTGTAACAACAGTTTACTGATTGAATCAGATGAAAGTAATTGCAAAACATACTACATGGATCAGCATGTAATTTTATAAAAATCTATAGACCGGTTTTCTGGCTCATTCTCGCAAGTTTTTCATGCACACAAATGTTTGTTTTTGTTTTTTTTGTGCAAAAGTTTTCTTGTGTGAATACAAAAGTCTCTGGAGCAAATGCCATTTTCGGGGCTCTGAAGAGGCAAGCAGAAAATAAATAGCCATAAGAGAGGTGACAGTGACTATAAAGAGTTAATTGCCTTTTTGATTGACTGCTTATTAAATGAAATTATATTGAGGCTTAGATGACTGATGCCTGATTGTTGTCATACGGTCTTCATACTCAATTGATGTTTCTCTCGAGTCGTATGGAATGAGGATTCACAGTCCCAGATGTTACGGCCTACTGTTGTTCAGTGCCGTCCATTGTTTGCAGTGGAAGTAAACAAACTGGAAGTCTGTAAAAGCCTGTAGACATCAACAAAATGACACATTTTCAATTGATAATGACAGGGAACTTGATTTTTCATCACACCACCAGCCCACCAGCAAATTGGTCTTCAATATGAATACCAACCTGTGTGTTTTCTTTTATGGTAGATCAGTCCTCCGGCTGCCATCACGACCCCCATCACCAGCCCCACAGACCCAAGAATTATCTTAGACCTCTCAGACTCGGATAGAGAAGGATCTGTAAAGTGAAAGAAAATTCAGTTCAAATTGTCCAGTGAGGCAACAATCTGATTCTTAACACTTAATTAATCATAACTCTGTTCTTACCCCAGTGATAGACCATGGGTCTATGAGAGCTGGCGTGCTCCACCACACAGGAGATCTTCTCTCCAGGTTTGGGAAAGTATTCCAGGTGGGAGTGAATCTGGTAGTACCAGTCTCCATTAGCCAGCTCTTCAGTGGAGGTCACATCAGCTGTCACCGCTTTATCATCTCTCATCCACGTCAGTTTGATGGCTTTGGGGTAAAAGTCATAGGCACTGCACACCAGAACAGCTTTCTGATTCCTATTAGCTTCCTTGTCTGACCGGATAATGACTTCTGGTTGTACTGTAAAATTGGACCGAGTTGGACATGAATTCTTCTTTATGTCAAATACCAAAATATAAGATTTTTAAAGTAATAGTTTACATCTTTACTTTAAGTATGTGTTCTGAATTAGAAGAAAATGTCTTTCACCTGTCATCCCTATAGGGACAATTATCTTTCCAATTTCTTTGCATTGGTTCAGCACAAATTCTGCTTGTGCAAGTAATATCTTGTTTTTATTGTAGTCCTCTGCCCATTTCTTTCCAAATTCAGTGTAACCAATAACCATATCCTCAGTGCTGTTGTATCTCAGATATTCTATCATGTTGTAGGTGACCGAGAATATAAATTCAATGTTTTGTTGAGAGTCAGGTCGACAGCGAACTTGGACATATCCGTAATGTCCATGAACTGAAACAGAAAAGAAAAAAGGAGAGAAAATAACAGACAGAGCATACAAAGATTAGCTAATACAAATAACCAAACTGTATGAAAATAGGGCACAATGTTTCAATTTTCATTAAAAAAAAAAGATAATAAAAACAACGTTGTCAGAAAGTGTCATAATGAATCAGAAGTGGGATTTTTGTTAAGTCAGAACCTTTGAATATTGCAGTAGTTGGGGAAATTAATCAGGAATGAATTAAATATTAAAATTGACATTAGTTTAGTTGTGTTAACGCAAGATGTTTATTGATGGTGATTTTAGACAAAAAATGCTGCAATATTTAATTTTAAGAATTTAGGAGAAATTTGGTAAATGGATTATAAATCAACACAAAAGCAATTGGTAAATAATAATAATAAAATTTAATCTTACCTGTTTCAAATAAACCAGACAAAAACACGCTCAAATGTACTACAAGGTTGTACTGCATTTTTGAAGTCATGTCGCTGCGTGTGCTTGTGTCTTTCAATAGTGTGTTGTTGCATGGATCTAGAAGAGGGGAAACTAGTTCTCATATTACACTGTATATACTATATTTAGCTTAGATTTCTCTTGCAAAATGTTAACCCCACTGATTTGGATTGAATGATGAATGTGACAAACGTTTGTGTCTGTGCAGATGTAGAGATGAAGGAGCCCAGCATCGGTCCATCCGTGTTCTGTGGAGTTGGTCTGGCTCTTGGGCTGCTGGGTTTGGTCACTGGAGCAGTTTTTGTTGCCAAAGAGAAAAAATAGTTCTATAGTTATACTGATACAGCAACACTGACACTGTTGTTAGTTATTTTGTCATGTACAGATGACATGTAAATTTGCATTGCAAAATCTGCTGTAGCTCAAATACACACTATATCCCCCCTGTTTCTATATATAATCTATATCCGCATCATGCATGAGAAATAATTTTAATAAATGTCTGACTTTCTTCTGTTGTTTGTAAAAAAGGCTAAATAAACTAGTGTAAATATGAAAAGGATATTTTAGAAGAATTTATTTTCTGAAATTCCACAGGGCCAAAAATTGAATGTAATCGAAAAAGCATCCATAAATGTACTCATCAAAGCCCTCTGCTCGTCTCAAATATTTTGCTCAATTTAAAACAATGAACATATATTTTCATAAAGTTGTCCTTTCATTGTCATATTGATGAGATATTGATGTTGCATAGCTGTTATTGCTGAGACAAATATGGTTTTAATATTTTTTTTGTAAAAAATTAAATACTTTTTTATTAAAAAATAAAATAAGAAAACACAAAATTCTGGTTCTTGGAGCCCTCTACTGATCAACTTAATGATAGATTTTTGTTTCTATAAAACAAATCAGTAATGGTCATTAACAGACTCTGGTGGCAGAAAAAATAATAATAATCTAATTTCTGTACATATTTTAAACCATCTAGTATTGGTCTTGCTACTAAGTTCAGCATTTCCATCAGAATAGTTTAACAAAACTATTTTAGGCTAATAAATGAAAGAAAGTTATTATAGTTTTTGACGGTAGATTTAATCTGTCAGCTCTTCTATAACACAGGCTAAAAATTATTGTTACATAATTTACATTCTAGTGATTGCACATTACACATTATTAATATGCAGTCGTGCTCAGAATTAATGGCACCCCTGGTAAATTTGATCAAAAATGGCTGTAAAACATAAATCTGCTTTGTTTATCCTTTTGAACTTTCATTCAAAAAAACACAAAAATCTTACCTTTCATTGAAGTAAAAGAATTGAAAGTGGGGGGTAAATCACATAATGAAATAAATGCTTTTCTCCAAAACACGTTGGCCACAATTATTGGCACCCTTTTATTAAATACGTTTTGCAATCTCCTTTTGACAAGATAACAGCTCTGAGTTTTCTCCTATAATGACTGATACGTTTGGAGAACACCTGACAAGAGATCAGAGACCATTCCTCCATACAGAATCTCTCCAGATCCTTCAGATTCCCAGATCCATGTTGGCGCTTCTTCTCTTCAGTTCACTCCACTTATGTGTCAGGTCAGGGAACTGGGACGGTCATGGAAGAAGCTTCATTTTGTGCTCCTTAACAATTTTTTTGTGTTGATTTTGATGTTTGTTTTGGATCGTTGTCCTGATGGAAGATCCAACCACGGCCCATTATAAGATTTATAGCGAAGACGTCAGGTTTTGATTTTTTATCTGTTGATTTTTGATAGAACCCTTATGCCATATCTGAACAAGAAGTCCAGGACCTCCAGCAGAAAAATATGGCCATAACATTAAAGATCCAATGGTATATTAAATTGTACACATGGGGTACTTTTAATAATAATAATAATACATTTTATTTGTAAGAATACTTTTCTGAATACTCAAAAACACTTTACATAAAAATCATAAAAGCATCAAAAACAACATCAAATATTAAAAACACTAAAAACACACGGGAAAAAAAGAACACACCAGACTAAGCTAAATGTTAAATGCAATTTTAAAAAGGTGAGTTTTTGTCAGTGATTTAAATGTTGGCAGATCAGTGCAGACTCGAATTTGTTTTGGGAGAGAGTTCCAGAGGTCGGGGGCAGCAACAGAGAAAGCTCTGTCGCCCCAGGTTCGGTGCTTGGTCCTGGGAGCTTGAGTCAGGAGGTTAGCGGAGCGGAGGCTACGAGATGGGTTGTGGCAGTGGACCAGGTCTGTGAGGTATGCAGGGGCCTGGTTATGGAGGGCTTTGTGTGTGAGCAGAAGGATTTTTAATTTAATTCGTTGAGGGACCGGGAGCCAGTGGAGGTTCTTAAGGACAGGGGTGATGTGGTCACGGGTGCGAGTGTTGGTGAGCAGACGAGCAGCAGAGTTCTGGATGTATTGGAGTTTGTTTAAGGATTTGGATGTTATGCCATACAGGATGCTATTGCAGTAATTGATTTTGGTGGCGATGAAAGCGTGAGTGAGGGTTTCTGCAGCGGAAAAAGAGAGTGAAGGTTAAAGTCGGGCAATGTTTTTGAGTTGAGAAAAGGCGGTTTCATTGATTTGTTTTATGTGGTGTTCAGAGGAAAGGTTATAAAAAAGATGACTCTGAGGTTGTGACAGTGAAAGGATGGAGACAGGGTGGAGGTGTCGACAGTGAGGGAGACACTATGAATGGTTTTAGTTATGGGTTTGGGACCGATGCTGATCATGTCTGTTTTTTCGCAGTTGAGTTTAAGTAAATTAGTGTGCATCCAAGATTTAATATCAGTGAGGCAGTTGGTGATAGTGGAATGGGTGGTGGAGGTGATGGATTTGGTGGAAATGTAGAGCTGAACATCATCAGCATAACAGTAAAAATTAAGACCATGTTGGCGAATGACTTTGCCAAGGGGAAGCAGGTATAATATGAAGAGGAGAGGACCAAGCACTGAACCCTGGGGGACACCTTGTAACAGCGGAGCAGTAGAGGAGGTGCAATTATTGATGTGGATGAACTGTTGTCTGTCGGTGAGATAAGATTGGAGCCAGGAGAGGGCTTTTTATCCTTGTGTGCACCAAACGCATCTAGCATGTTTGCTGCCAAAAAGCTCTTTATTTAGTTTCATCTGACCACAGAACTCTGTGCCGTTCGAAGTTCCAGCCATGTCTGAAAACTGAATTTGCTGGAGTTTGTTTTTGGATGAGCGAGGAGGATTTTTCTTGAAACCCTCCCAAACAACATGTGGTGATGTATGGGTTGTTTGATTTTTTTTTATAGGCTTTCTGACCCCAAGACTCAACTAATCTCTGCCATTCTCCATCTGTGATTCTTGAAGAGTCTTTGACCACTCAAACTTTCATCTTCACCGTCCATTAAGACAATATAGACACACGACCTCTTCCTGGCAGATTCGTAACATCTTTAGTTGATTGGAACTTCTTAATTATTGCCCTGATGGTCAAAATGGGGATTTTCAAATCTTTAGCTATTTTCTTACAGACACTTTCTATTTTGTGGTGCTCAACAATCTTTTGATGCACATCAAGACTATATTCTTTGGTTTTACTCATTGTGATGGATGATTAAGGGAATTTGGCCTTTGTGTTTCCTCATATTTAAACTGCTGTGAAACAAGAAGTCATAGTTAGACAATTTCATGTTCCTAGTCACCCTGGTGTGCTAAATAAAGTAGACATTAATGTCAACTCCACAGTGTTCTGTGGAGTTGGTCTGGCTCTTGGGCTGCTGGGTTTGGTCCCTGGAGCAGTTTTTATTGCCAAAGGGGGGGGGAAATTATATAATTATACTGATAAAAAAACACGGACACTATTTTTAGTTCTGTTGTTGTGTACAGATGATGTATACATTTGCAAAATTGCAACATATATAAAAAAAAATAAGAAAATAAAAAAAAACTTCGAAAAAATATCTTCCAAATGCATAATCTAGATATTTCGATCAGGTAAAAAAAAGTTTTTTTTTTTTTTTAAGTAACATTTGTTCATTTATTGTGCTTTGACTAATGTTGTTAAAGTATATTGATTAATGCTGTTTTATCAGGATTTTATTATTCCTTTTCTTTTGGTATGGACACACACTACCACATGACAGACTATTCTTCACAGTATGCAAAAAATCAGTCTGGTTTAAAAAATTTTACTAATTAAAATGTATTAAAGTAAATTATACTGTAACTGTAAGCAGGTTAGGACAAGTGGTTATCAGAGATCTCTAATAAAGCAAAACTATCCAAATCCACAGGCTATATAACAAGCAGAAGTCAAAGTATGAACGGGAAGCTTTGCTCCAATCCAGCAACCATCAATAAGATAAATGGAAACGCTAATAAATAGCTTTCTCCAGGCATATAACTATTTAAGTAACTAACAGCCCTAAATCCAGTTCCACTGTGGTAAACAGACCCAAGACTGACTCAATGTCATAATGAGTGAGACAGTCAACATTCTGGTGATGGTGACCTCTGGTGGTTGAGTGGTTAACTTGAGCCAAGATCATATCAATACCAGAATATCAAGTTCATGACTGACCACAGCACCATAGGTGGAAACCAACTCACTTCTGTGAACAAACATGCTTGTATCATTTTGCGGAATAGCATTTTTCATTGCCTATTTGCCATATACTGAAGGTCAAAGTAAGTAAAAGCTTTAGGAGAAATTCTAAAACTCAACTTTGAATTAATAATGTGATTAAAATGTGATTAATTAATAATCATTTTGCTGATATAGTACAAATCGAATCAATATATGATAATATGACTAAAGAGTCCAAAAATACTCCACGATATTGTATTGTAATAGATTCCATTGTAATACTGCTAAAGTTGAGTTTGAGTTGTTGTTTTATTATGTTTATTTTAGAAATAAATGCAGAATTGTATTTTCACTTGCAGTGCAGAAATCTTTATATGAATATATATATAACTGTTATTATTATTTCGGTCAAATTTAAGAATTTGAGTTAAACTACTAGAACTAAAAATCTTTTCCTGGTGATATGTAACGAATCTTTTAAATTCTGAAATCTTTAGGTTATCCTGAATATGGCTTGATTGAATCATGCAGTGGATCAGCTGGTAGTAATGAAATTCTCTTCACTTATGATACTGAAGTGGCTGCATATATGGATTTAGAAGATTAAAAACTAGTTCTCACAATACCTGATATTGTATACGGTATTGCTGGCTTCGATACTTTAAACGTACAAGATGTTAACCCCGTTGATGTTGGATTTACACCTTTGTGCAAAGATGCTTATTTCAGGACGCTCTCTCTTAATATATCTGAAACTCCTACTGGTAAGATGTCTTTTTTTTTTACTCCGCACAGTTACTGTCTAAAGAGAATTAGGATTAAATATGGTTATTAAACAAAACAGTGATACAATCTAAATATCTTTCAGAATCCCCCTTTACCTCAATTTACTCCAGGAACGATGTAGAATTGAATGTCAATAATACCATGATTTGTCTGGTTTCTGGATTCTTCCCTCCACCTGTCAAAGTCTCGTGGACCAAGAACAATGTGAACGTGACAGGTGGATCAACCATCAGCAGATATTATCCCAACAAAGATGGGACACTTAATGTATTTTCTCGACTGAGCTTTATTCCAGAGGAAGGAGACATTTACAGCTGTTCTGTGGAGCACAAAGCCCTTCAACAACCTCAAACCAGAACATGGGGTAGATATTTATTATTCACATCTAATTCCTTTTAGAATCACATGAAGAATGTGACAAACTTTTGTGTCTGTGCAGATGTAGAGATAAAGGAGCCCAGCATCGGTCCATCCGTGTTCTGTGGAGTTGGTCTGGCTCTTGGGCTGCTGGGTTTGGTCACTGGAGCAGTTTTTATTGCCAAAGAGAAAAAATGGATCTGATACAGCAACACTGACACTGTTGTTAGTTATTTTGTCATGTACAGATGACATGTAAATTTGCAATGCAAAATCTGCTGTGGCTCAAATTCAAACTATATCCCCCCTGTTTCTAGAAATAATCTACATCTGCATCATACATGAGAAATAATTTTAATAAATGTCTGACATCCTTCTGTTGTTTGAAAAAAAAGGATAAATAAACTAGTGAAAATATGAAAAGGATATTTTAGAAGAATTTATTTTCTGAAATTCCACAAGGCCAAAAATCGCATCCATAATAAGCATCCATAAATTTACTCATCAAAGCCCTCTGCTCGTCTCATATATTTTGCTCAATTTAAAACAATGAACATATATTTTCGTACAGTTGTCCTTTCATGATCATGTTGATGAGATATCGATGTCAGATTAGTTGCAAAATTGTTTGTTGCGGTTGATGCTATGCTATGAATCAAATTCATACAGTAGCATAGCATGTTGCATAGCTGTTATTGCTGAGTCAAATATGGTTTTAATAAAATCTTGAAAATGGATTGATTTTTAAAATACATTTTTATTAAAAAATAAAAACATTGGAAAATATTATAAAATGGTTTATATTTATAAATAAACCTAATTTCTCAATGTGTTGAAGATACATATTACATGCAGGATGTTTAGTGCCCTCACAAAATTCTGGTTCTTGGCGCCCTACACTGATCAACTTAATGATAGATTTTTGTTTCTATAAACAAATCAGTATTGGTCATTAACAGGCTCTGGTGGGAAAAAAATGATAATAGTCTAATTTCTGTTTATGTTTAAAACCATCTAGTATTGATCTTGCTACTAAGTTCAGCATTTCCATCAGAATAGTTTAACATAGGCATTTAACATTTAATAATGGAAAGAAAGTTATTGTAGTTTTTGACGGTAGATTTAATCTGTCAGCTCTTCTATATCACAGGCCAAAAATCATTGTTAAATAACTTACATTCTAGTGATTGTACAATATTTTTCACATAACTATATATTTAATGTATTTACTGACTTTACATAATATTTAGCCTATAAGATAAGATAGGCCTGTGGTCTAAAATGATATGGACAAAAAGTTGTTTGCTACAAAATTAGGCTTAAAATCTTCAAGTTTGTGGCCAGCATAATATGACTCTTCTCATAAAGTGTGTGTTGTGTTCATTTAACCCTTTGATGCACAACATGGGTCTAAATAGACCCGACTGAGTTTTAATTTTCTATATCTTTGCAAGAAATTAATTTCATCATTCAGTATTCCAGGTATTCCTCAAGTAATTCCGCTATTTCTACCGAGGTGGGTAATACATCACACACATTGAGGGCGGTGTGTGTGTTTATGTCGAATTGCCATAAAGGAGAAAGCATTGCTTAGAAAATTCTAAGCATTCCTAAGAAAAACGCCTGGGACTATTTGTAAATAAAGTTAAAATTGTCATTGTTCTTTACACATTTTATTTTACAATTACACATGTATGTCAAGCAAAGGCTTTGACATATATATTTTTTGTTCAAAAACAGTTCACTATTCTTGTGTGATGTGTGATTTTCAGAAATAAATGGCAAAAATCGAATTTCCGTTTTTGAAATTCTCTAGTTTATCGTACATTTTCACTCATACTTCCTTTATAAACATATTACATGCGTGCTTATGTTAGCTTAGGGACTTCTGAATCCATAGATACCAAACACATAGTGTTCCATCTCCATTACATAGTTTATAAGCCCAAATGTAAAAATAGAGAAAACGGACCAAAAAGAGCTAAGTCCACAGAGGGTTAAACCATCCAAATGATTTCTAAACGGTTTTATTAAAGGGATAGTTCACTCAAAAATGAAAATTCTGTCAGTATTTACTCACCCTCATGTTGTTCTAACCCCGTAAGACCTTCGTTCATCTTCGGAACACGAATTAAGATATTTTTGATGAAATCTGAGAGCTGGATCACTCCTCCATAGGCTTCTTGAGGGATTGAACTTGCAGGCCCCGAAAAGTTATTACAGACATTGTTAAAATAGTCCAAGTGACTACAGTGGCTCAATCTTAAGTTTATCAAACGTCGAGAATACTTTTTGTGCGCAAAAAAACAAAAATAACGACTTTAACTATTAATTTCCTTCTCTGTGGGCCTCGAGTTACTTCACTAGTGTAAAAGCGTAGAGCTTCTGTTGTTGTACGTCACACGCATCACCCACATGACCAGCGTCGGCCATTAGTGAGCCTACGGGTGACTTAGCTCTACGCTATTACACTACGTTAACTGACTAGAGGCCAACAGAGAAGGAAATGAATAGTTGAAATAAAGTCGTTATTTTTGTTTGTTTTTGCGCACAAATGTATTCTCGTCGCTTGATAAACTTAAGGTCGAGCCACTGTAGTCACTTGGACTATTTTAACAATGTCTTTAATAACTTTTCGAGGCCGGCAAGTTTCAATCCTTTTGAAGCCTATGGACTAGTATGGAGGAGTGATCCAGTGCTCAGATTTCATCAAAAATATCTTGATTTGTGTTCTGAAGATGAACGAAGGTCTTACAGGGCTGGAACAACGTGAGGGTGAGTAAATACTGACAGAATTTTCATTTTTGGGTGAACTATCCCTTTAAGTTGAAATAGTTGCCGAATGCCCCTTTAAAGCTTATTTACCTGTAATAGGCCTAAAAGTTCTACTAAGAACCGTATAGTCTTGAATAAGCCATTATGCCGAAATGGTTCGATGTGTTCAGAGTTTAGGGTCCTTTTTTCCCCGCCTTTTTGATTTTAAAATCTGTAACTGTCAAAGCCACCTGAAATAACATAGGAAATGAATACGGTCATTTAAGACCTGTGTATGTAAAATTGATGTAGAAATACAAAAACTGTGTTTGTTTATAAAGTAAGAAAGGAAACATAAACATAATGATTTGTGGAAATCAAAAACAAAGATATTTAATGAATACCTGGAATAACAAATGATAAAATACATATATTTTAAAGATTCGGCAAAGAAACACTCAGCCATGATTGAAATAACATAGGAAATGAATACGGTCATTTTAGACCCGTGTACGTAAAATGGATGTAGAAACACAAAAACTGTGTTTGTTTATAAAGTAAGAAAGGAAACATAAACATAATGATTTGTGGAAATCAAAAACAAGATATTTAATCAATACCTGGAATAACAAATGTTAAAATACATATATTTTAAAGATTCAGTAAAGAAACATTCAGCCATGACTGAAATAATATAGGAAATGAATACAGGTCTTTTTAGACCCATGTTGCGCATTAGAAGGGGTATCCATAGCTTGCGCATCAAAGGGTTAATAAACACACTGAAAATAAAATGTTTAAACTGGTATAGACTTCATTGTTCAACCTCTATATAGTCATCTGTATATTTTATACTGCTTTTATCTACAGAACAATACTAGACATAACAACTGATCACCACAGTGTGAAGAAGGTTTGGCAATTTAGTATCAGAAGTTAGTCCTGCTGGCTTAGTTGTGTATTCCTCCAAATAATATTTCCAAATAGACTTATTGTATTTATATTTCCAAATAGATTTATTGACTTTATATAATATTTATCGTGAATTCACAGAAAAAAGTGTCCCAATCAACCTGCATTATATAAGATATGATCCAACTGTACCATTGCCTTTTGTGCTTCTTTATAATTATTTAGTTTTTACTTCCTCCTTTTTGTTTTGTTTTTTTGTGGAAAGAATACATACTTCTTTATGCATTACAGAGATCAGGAATTTATTATGCCAAACTTCCTCATGCTTCTTAGTATGAACTCGCCCATTCGTGTATATCTGTCTTCATATCAACTCACTGTCATATATCTAATTTCTATTAATTGTAATGTTTGTAAATTCAAATTAAACCAAAAACCATAACCATTGTCGTCATCTTGCTGGTAAAACATTGTTGCAAATATTACAAATAAATAATATGTATTTAGAATTGAACTATATGAAAATCAATAGGAGTTGCATTTACTCTATTATTTCTTCAGCTGTCATTGGTGGTGCACCTTAAAAAAGATTTAGAATAGAGCCACTGTACTTTTTATCCATGATATAAATATTCAATTGAGATCATCCATAAAGTATTTGTCAATGTATCTTCACTGAGATATCATACACTCAATGTTGTGGAAGATGAATCAACATAAAACATGCATTTGAATTAAACTTTGCAAAAAAAAGTGCAATTATAGAGCAAACCACAGATGAGAATTTCTCTCTCTTTGATCATTCAATAAAACAGTTGTGTACACCGGCATTGCAGTTGAACTGGTTGTGTTTGGTGCCTCTGAAGATCTTATGGAAGGTTTCGATGTCTTTAATAAGCTGATTTTTGTGATTTATCCAGTACACACCAGTGGGTCTTCAGATCTTTCCAGCAGTGGATCCGTCATGTACCGCTGTTCCTCCACTGTAGCAGTTGCAGTGGCAGCACCTGACCGGTTCATGTGTGGCGGTTGCGCTGTAAACCAATCAGGTGATTCATTCACAGAATCAAGCAGTTGCTGTTTCGGACGTCATGTGTCACGTGATATTTCCGTACCAAAGCAACCTTCGGAGCAGTGGTTCAAATGGAATTGTAGTTAAAGTGATAGTTCACCCAAAAATGAAAATTCGGTCAGTATTAACTCACCCTCATGTTGTTCCAACCCCGTTAGACCTTCGTTCATCTTCAGAACACGAATTAAGATATTTTTGATGAAATCTGAGAGCTGGATCACTCCTCCATACTAGTCCATAGGCTTCTTCATGGATTGAAACTTGCCGGCCTCGAAAAGTTATTAAAGACATTGTTAAAATAGTCCAAGTGACTACAGTGGCTCAATCTCTAGTTTATCAAACGATGAGAATACTTTTTGTGCGCAAAAAATAACAAAAATAAGGACTTTATTTCAACTATTCATTTCCTTCTCTGTGGGCCTCGAAGTCAGTCCACTGGTGTAAAAGCGTACGCTTCTGTTGTTGTACGTCACAGGCATCACACACATGACCAGCGTCGGCCAAAAGTGAGCCTACGTGTGACGTAGCTCTACGCTATCATACTAGTTTAACTGAGTAGAGGCCCAAAGAGAAGGAAATGAATAGTTGAAATAAAGTTGTTATTTTTGTTTGTTTTTGCGCACAAAAAGTATTCTCGTCGCTTGATAAACTTAAGATTGAGTCACTGTACTCACTTGGACTATTTTAACGATGTCTTTAATAACTTTTCGGGGCTGGCAAGTTTCAATCCCTGAAGAAGCCTATATGGACTAGTATGGAGGAGTGATCCAGCTCTCAGATTTCATCAAAAATATCTTAATTCGTGTTCCGAAGATGAACGAAGGTCTTACGGGGTTGGAACAACATGAGGGAGAGTAAATACTGACAAAATGTTCATTTTTGGGTGAACTATCCCTTTAATGGCTTGAAGCATGTATCAAAGCTTCAGTGTCAGTCTGCCATCACTAGTTACGGGGGGCTTTAGTTCCAAAAGGTTGAGATTCGGCACATTTGCTTCAACTGTTTCAGTGTTCAACAAATCCTCACTCTGCCCATCACTACCACTAGACAGGACTAAACACAGGGCTTAAATACACAGAAGACAGAGGGAGAAACTAACTAGATATATAATATAATATCTTCTTAAGACTATTTTTGAAATGTTTTATACATACGCCCCCCAGTCTTTAATTTTCTCAAAATCATCATGTATATATTGTTCATAAAATGTTCAGGTTTTTTTTTTCTACTACGTTTTAATTGGACAATTGTCTAATGTTTAGTTTAGCACAATTTTACTTGTTTTTCATAAAAAGTAAAATTCCCATGTTTGCAAAATGATAAAATGGAATGTTCCCTTATAGTGTTTGAATAAACCAAAAAGTGTTTATGTAAATATTGCCCCAGTTTTTTTTTAAATGTTTTAAATAATACAAAAAACTGGGGCCATTTTCACAAACAATTCTTAAGGCTAAAAGTTGCTCCTAATGCGAAACCTTAGGGCCAACTCTCAAAAATTAAGGGCATGTCACTCCTAATTTTAGGACTGGTAAGCTTTTTATCTTAGAGTCATTCACAATGCATTTAACGATAAAAGAAGCTCCTAAACCCGGGAAAGCATTCGAAATCACCCAGCCAACATTTGTGGTGCCCATGTGGGTTTGAAAGGGCCTGAAAAATGTGTTCCATAGGATTGTCAAGACTCATGCACAAGACTCTGTCCCAGCTTGCAGGTTAGAAATCTCTAAAAGATATACACAAACAATCCAAATATGCCAGCTGTTGTCAATCCGCGTCAGATTAAAATAAATATATTGGAATATCACAATGACATCAACCTTTTAAAAAGGTATTACCTGTATCATACAACATTTTTCTTAGTTTAAAATGTAGTTAGTCCAGTTTGCCTTTCTTTGTTATCTTTAGTGGTTCTACAGTTTATCGTTATGTGTACCGTATATCTTTCTTACTGTCTGTCGGCTACGTTTCTCTACCAAACCCTGTGTGCGATTTTTATTTATGTTTTATTTTTATTGCAAAACATAAATACATACATGATCAGGGAATAAACATGGTTGTATCTCTAATAAGAGCAAAAAAAGCATAAACACATTTACGTACACAGACAAAAAGCACAATATTAAGGTTAAATAAATAAATTGTCATTAGGTATTAAAAATGTTGTGCTTGTTTGGTGTTTATAAGTCTGAAATAGAGTTAAATTCAATAAGGAAAAGTTAAAGACACAGGAGAATTAAAACAATTTTGCTTGTGAAAAAAGAATTTTGCATACCAAATAAAAAAATAAAAAATGTAAGAGACAAAAATGTTGGGTTTTCATAATAAAAAAAATAACATCTTTGAGGATGAAAATGTGGATCACATTTGTAGAAATAACAATATAAGAACATTTTATAAACATTAGGTGATTTTAATTAGTTGGACTAAACCTGCTATAGGATAGCTTTTATGAAGGCATTTTAATTCCTATGATGGACATGGGAAGCCATGGAGATTAAAAAATTGTTCATAAATTAGAATATTGCCAAAATAAAAGAAAAGTGACTTATTGCTAACAGCTATATCAGAGTTGTTCCTGTGGAGATTGTGGCAGATGTTGACGAAACACAATTTCCAAGAGAAAAGGCATTGGTGATGAAAATTAGATAAGGAAACTTGTCAGGCAAGAAATTGCACTTCAATAGAGAAAACAGGCCACCAAGTTTGTTAAAGATATTATTTGTAATAAACCCCTGTGTGCGATTTAAAAGAATGTGCTCATAAAAAGTGACATTATCCAGCAACGAGGTCAACTACTCATACATTTATAGTTTCTCAGATTTTTGTGAATAGGTTTTAGTTTGTCCACAAGGTGGCAACAAGTGCCCCAGTATCGTTGATGCCTAGGGTAGTCGAAGAAAAATAAATAAACAGAAGAGACAGAAACGTGTGCAAGTTACAACAATGGAAAGTTATGATGACGAGATATTGTGCGAGGAGGTCAGAAAGTACCCGCATTTGTACAACTCAAGCCTAAAAGACTATAAAGATGCGCATATGGCTTGTAACTCATGGCGAGAGATTGCCCATGCGCTCGGTAAGGACGAAATACTCTGTCGACAGAGGTGGAAATATCTTCGCGATAGATATGTCAAAGCTGCAAAGATGATAACGGAAAAGAGCGGCGATGCGGGGGATACAAAAACAATGCCGCGGATTGTGGTTATGCTCGGCTGGCTCTCGAAATTCATCAAACACTCCACCGGTAATAAACTGGTAAGTTAAGCAAATGTGTGTTCAAGCTATGAAGAACGTACCGTTTCTTTCTGACCTTTTGTGTTATTATTTCAGAACGAGTTTAACGTTAGATACTTGGATGAGATATTGTGCGAGGAGGTCAGAAAGTACCCGCATTTGTATAACTCAAGCCTTACAGACTATAAAGATGCGCATATGGCTTGTAACTCGTGGCGAGAGATTGCCCAGGCGCTTGGCAAGGACGAAACATTCTGTCGGCAGAGGTGGAAATATCTTCGCGACAGATATGTCAAAGCTGCAAAGATGCTGAAGGGAAAGAGCGGTGATACGGGGGGTAAAAGAGTACCTCCGATTGTGTTTATGCTCGGTTGGCTCTCGGAATTCATTAAACACAGAGATACCAACTCCAACGTTGAAAAACTGGTAAGCAAATCATGTGTTGTGTTTTATGTTATGCTGACGGTACGGTGGATTTCTGACCTATGTTGTTATTATTTCAGAACGAGTTTAGTTATGGTGCTGACTCTCTGGACACACTGAAGCTGGAGGTCGTGGCCTCAGACCTGTCTGACAATACCATGGAGCAGAATCAGAAGAGCGACCAATTCACACAGGTGCAAGAATCAGTTGTGGCCCGCTTAAGCAACTATGACGAAGAGAGAGGGTTTGACGACGAAGATATGTGTTTTGGGAAGATGGTGGGGAGGACGCTCTCCAAAATGACGACGAGGAACAAAGCTCATGCCCGTTTGGAGATCTCACAAGTGCTCTTCAAGTGGCAAATGGTGGAGTGTGACTCTGCAGTGCCCAAATGAACTGTAAAAAGACTACACTTTTTTCTCTCTCACAAAACACACCACATAATACTTTTTAAACATTTTACCTGTAAATATGTATATACGTATGTTTATAAATAGACCATGTGTCTTGTTTTAAAATAAAATAGTTTTTTTGCAAAGAGGCGTTTACACTGAAGGGGTGGATTTACAATCCCCTCCTTTTTTAAAAATAGTGAATCATAGTTTTCTTAAATCTATCGCAACTTTTCTGGTATTAATGTTACAATCTATTGGCGCTTTTCCACTACACAGTACCAGCTCGCCTTGGCTCGGCTCGACTCGACTCGACTCGCCTTTGTTTGGTTTTCCACTGTGTAAAAGTTGTACCTGTACCTGCTTTCGGGTACTTTTTTTCGTACCACCTCTTGCGAGGTTCTAAGCGAGCTGAGGCGAGCTAAGGCGATACTAAAATGTGACGTGAAAACAATGCCGACTGCTGATTGGTCAGAGAGAATCGTCACTATTCACTGCGTCATCATTGCACGCGCCAGATGGAGTATCCAGAATAACCCCGCCTTTTTTAAATAGTTTAGCCAGAGATAGTTACTAAACTTACTACTATTATTATGGCAACTCGGAAGAATACGCCGTGGTCAAACGAGGAGGTGCAGACATTCCTTTGTTTGGTTGCCGAAGAGGGGATCCAGCGAGAGCTTGATGGGGCAACGAGGAACGAAAGGCGTCGCTATGACGACCGGGTACTATTTGTGGCGATACTTTCTGCAATGGAAAACGGAACGAAAAGCGAGCCGAGTCGAGGCGAGCCAAGGCGAGTCGAGTCGAGTCGAGCTGGTACTGGTTATGGAAAAGCGCCAAATGTCTGTATTGGGTATCTGAGCAGTGACTGAGGGTCTTTCTTTACCCGTGTCAGGAGTGCAGTTCATTCATTAACCTGGCTTCCAGAGAGTAAATAATGTATGTCAGGTGGTTCAACAAACAAGACTTCTGGATAGGATGAAGCTGTGTTTTCTCCAGTGTTAGGAAGCATCATTTAGACCAGTGGAGGTCATTTAGACCAGGTCCTGGAGTCCCATCTTAGGTCTTGGAGTCTTTACTAGCGAGCTGATGAGTTGAATCAGGTGTTTGATTAGGTAGATATCTGAGGGTACGTTTACACGACAATATGTACTTTAAATGGACAAGTCACACGGATCCGCAAAAATACTAAAACTAAAAACGCTGCATTATTCATGCCAGGCCAGTAGTTGTCGATGTCATTTTGTAAAGAAACACTACGTACCGACTGAACGCATAATATGCATGTGCCTGAAACTATAACAATCTTGTTTTCAAAAACTTGCACTTTGAATTCCATTTTAGCAGCGATCATGAATCCCGTTTTATAGTGACCCCGTCACTACTGGGGCATTAGGATCCACACAGACCACAGGATGAGCACCCCCTGCTGACCTCACTAACACCTCTTCCAACCGCAACCTAGTTTCCCCAGGAGGTCTTCCATCCAGGCACTGACCAGACTCAACCTTGCTTATAGCTTCAGGGGGCAACGGTGACGTGCGCCAACCCTGGGTTTTAGGTGCCATGAAGGTGGCTCAGCTTTTAAACGGTGTACATAACCATAGTAACTTGCGCTCCATGGCTAACCTGCTCCGGGACAGGTTATGTTCTGTGTAAGAGATCTCAATCGGACCAATCAGCTGTGAGCAAAGTGACACATCTCTGATACAATAAAGTCACTCCCCCTGTTTCTCTTGTTCCAAATTAAAGGTCACTACATAGTAAAATTATTATTTTATAATTATAATTATTTTATATGATTTATATAATTATTATACCCCTGATCCATTACACATGCCCAATTTTATAATTGATTATAAAATATAATTGTTTATATGTATATGATCAACTATATAAAATAACTTCAGAACTTGCACTGATATAGCAAGATATTTTCTTCTTGCTGTGTAAATGCATATTCTTCAATATCTTAATCTTCGGCAGAAGAGAGAAAATAATCTTGCTGATTCTCTTGTGAGAAGTGATTCACAGTTTCTTCATGTTTCAAGGCATGAAATTGGCTGTTCGTTACTGATGCCACACTCTTTCATGTGCACATGCTCCAGGAACTCGGGATCAAAGCCTCAGTTGACAGAAAGCTGATGATCAGCGTCATGGTACCAACAAAGCCTGATTGAATTGCATGGTTTTGTCAAATTGAAAATAATCCTGTAACCCTGAGTTTGTTCAACAACCATCATGGTACAGGCCCTGGATGTACTTTTTATCCATATAGTTTTTCTTTATCAAATGTAATGCCCAGTTTTGAGGTAGTTTGCTGTGCAGTTGTAATTATGTTCCTCAAGTAGCTCTTCATCGCTGATCACTAAACTCTTCCTCATCTGGTAAGTTCTGTCTCCGTTGGGCAGAATCTCTCCTCCTGTGATCTGATCATCATCCACAGGCTGATCGTCTCTGAACAGGGTCAGGTTAATGTGACGGGGGTAAAAACCAGTGGCCAGACAGCTGATCTGAAGCCCTTGAGAGTCTGGGAGTTTCTTCCTCATGAGTCTCACTCTGGGTTAAGAAGACTACAGAGAAGAAAGAGAAGTATTACTGTTGTGAAACTGTTGGGTTTATGGCATCAATCATTCATTTATCGTAATGATTCATTTATAGCATTCAGAGGCACACGTTTTTTTGTCAGCACTGCTGACTAGGTCATTTTTGTAAATTATGATCTTTTTAATCTTTATTTTACTGAATATATTATAATATATTGAAGGTTGATTTCAGGAAATGGTGTCTGTCCAACTACTGTATATGTTAACAAAGCTATCACTGAGTGAGAACAAGGACAAGCATATTGTGCCGTAATACAGTATGACTTCAAATTCCTGCACACATCTACAGAAAGAAACACCAGGGTCAGAAAGAGTGCTCGTTTTCATTTGTTTAGAGTTTTGTTTAGTAAGCAAACTAAAGAAGGATGTGGAATTGAATGTGGTGCCCTTGCATTGATCGGACAGGTTGGCACATCGACTGAAATCTTAATGAACACTCAAAAACCAAGCCTTCCTGGATCTTCAAAGACAACTTTACTGATCCATAGGTTCAATAAGGTTAGGGGTAGGTGTATGGGTGGGCTTTAAGTATAGGGACAAGTAAGGTCTCTATAAGGCAGTATCATTTATTATTGTAAACATTAAAATATAATCATATACAACAGGGTTCCTCAAATCTGAGGAGAGTTTAGCTCAAACCCTGACCAAACCAACCTAACTGTAATCTTATTAACTCTGAAGATTTTGATGAGCTTGTCTAACCCTAATCCTAACTCATTACAATGACTGCATTAATGCTAAATATTACATAATATATTTGTTAATTGTTGAAAGCAGGATTTTTATGTTGACAACACTGGGACTTTTATTTTGACCCAGCAGCTGAGCGCAGAACCATATGAGCTCGCATTATCCTCTTATCTTGTTTACTTTCTTTATTTACTGTCTAACAAGAAAGAATGCTTTACTCCAACACTGCAGACATACTCAAAATATTTGTAGATTATTACATAATTAGACATAATTGGTTCGATATTATCAGCTTCCGAAGTATCGTTTTGTTTTTTTAAATTAATTGCTTAGACTACATTCAATTCCAATCGTTAAAAAAACAGTGCATGTGTAGTTGCTATAGTGCTATAGATAGATTGGAAAATTGTAATGAATGAATGAATACAGACAGAGTATCTATAATAATATGTTCAGCATATGGTATAATATGTTGCTGCTTTTCCAGTATCATCAATGAACACCTGTGTGAGCAATGCCTTAGTAACAGTAAACTACTATACACTTTTTAGTCCTTGGATTTATGACAAAGTGATGACAGCTTGAGTGTATCCACATAATTGTTCTGCTCCCTTCATCTGAACATCTGTTTTATGACTATTTTCATCTACTTCTTATACCAGACAAAGGTCTTTGTAACTTTCTAATAATTAACTTTTACATGCAGTGCTTTGTCGGAACAGGAAAGTGTAAACTTTAAGAATGCTGAGTCCTAATCTGTGTGTCAATAGCACAAGGTGTGTCGGGTGTCCTGTTCATGTAGGTCACAATCTCCCATGACACTGAAAGAAAAAGCCTTCATAACATAACAGACACAAAGTAGATGACTCTAATGCAATGTTTTATTCAAACATATAGCATATATATACAGGTCCTTCTCAAAAAATTAGCATATTGTGATAAAGTTAATTATTTTCCAGAATGTAATGATAAAAATTAAACTTTCATATATTTTAGATTCATTGCACATCAACTGAAATATTTCAGGTCTTTTATTGTTTTAATACTGATGATTTTGGCATACAGCTCATGAAAACCCAAAATCTCAAAAAATTAGCATATCATGAAAAGGTTCTCTAAACGAGCTATTAACCTAATCATCTGAATCAACTAATTAACACTAAACACCTGCAGAAGATCCCTGAGGCTTTTAAAAACTCCCAGCCTGTTTCATTACTCAAAACCGCAATCATGGATAAGACTGCCGACCTGACTGCTGTCCAGAAGGCCATCATTGACACCCTCAAGCAAGAGGGTAAGACACAGAAAGAAATTTCTGAACAAATAGGCTGTTCCCAGAGTGCTGTATCAAGGCACCTCAGTGGGAAGTCTGTGGGAAGGAAAAAGTGTGGCAAAAAACGCTGCACAACGAGAAGAGGTGACCGGACCCTGAGGAAGATTGTGGAGAAGGACCGATTCCAGACCTTGGGGGACCTGCGGAAGCAGTGGACTGAGTCTGGAGTAGAAACATCCAGAGCCACCGTGCACAGGCGTGTGCAGGAAATGGGCTACAGGTGCCGCATTCTCCTCGTCAAGCCACTTTTGAACCAGAAACGGCGGCAGAAGCGCCTGACCTGGGCTACAGATAAGCAGCACTTGAGTACCCACTGTCAGTGATGGTCTGGGGTGCCATGTCAGCTGCTGGTGTTGGTCCACTGTGTTTTATCAAGGGCAGGGTCAATGCAGCTAGCTATCAGGAGATTTTGGAGCACTTCATGCTTCCATCTGCTGAAAAGCTTTATGGAGATGAAGATTTCATTTTTCAGCACAACCTGGCACCTGCTCACAGTGCCAAAACCACTGGTAAATGGTTTACTGACCATGGTATTACTGTGCTCAATTGGCCTGCCAACTCTCCTGACCTGAACCCCATAGAGAATCTGTGGGATATTGTGAAGAGAAAGTTGAGAGACGCAAGAACCGACACTCTGGATGAGCTTAAGGCCGCTATCGAAGCATCCTGGGCCTGCATAACACCTCAGCAGTGCCACAGGCTGATTGCCTCCATGCCACGCCGCAATTTCTTTCTGTGTCTTACCCTCTTGCTTGAGGGTGTCAATGATGGCCTTCTGGACAGCAGTCAGGTCGGCAGTCTTACCCATGATTGCGGTTTTGAGTAATGAAACAGGCTGGGAATTTTTAAAAGCCTCAGGAATCTTTTGATTCAGATGATTAGGTTAACAGCTCGTATAGAGAACCTTTTCATGATATGCTAATTTTTTGAGATAGGAATTTTGGGTTTTCATGAGCTGTATGCCAAATCATCAGTAATAAAACAATAAATGACCTGAAATATTTTAGTTGGTGTGCAATGATTCTAAAATATATGAAAGTTTAATTTTTATCATTACATTATGGAAAATAATGAACTTTATCACAATATGCTAATTTTTTGAGAAGGACCTGTATATATATATATATATATATATATATATATATATATTCCGTTAAAAGTTAAAACAGTTCAAAAGAACAACAGTGAACTAAATATGCATTATTATACAAACAAGAAGCAGAACTATAAAACGGATCACCTTGGATCAGCAAAAGAACAACAACAACAGCCAAACAGGTTTAATTTTATGTTGCATACTGTACACTATGTTGTATGTTGCATAGCCTACTCTGTTATTGTTGTGTAACTATATTACATGCCTTTGTCGTTTTAATCAAATATCATTGGTTAGTCATTTGCATTTCCCATTCCATTGTGAAAATCATATGCCCTTTTTAAGTTTAATTTTGAATTTAATATAGGCCCATTTAGACTTACTTTTCATTTCACATCTTGCATGGAAGCTAGGGGAATATATATATATATATATATATATATATATATATATATATATATGTTGGTTGTCATGTCCAATATTAAACTTAAACAGAACATGTCAGTGAATTCATATTACTTAATTAAACACTCACAGGAGAACAGGGGAGTTATCACTCTGTAACGTCTCAGAGCCTCGTCCTGAATAACAATGGCACAGTTAAACCGGGATAAATAAAGAACACAACAGAAACATGAACCTGCATGGTGACTCTTTAAATGAGTCTCTAAAGGAACTGATGTCTGGTTTCTTTTCCGAAATGAGTTTACAGAACATAATTTACAAGCAGCTTCCTCTATTTGATGAGTGCAGTTATGATGATAACACCAACACTGATAACTACAGACAGACTGAAGGATCCAGGATCACATTCAGCCACATCTGAAATGGTAGGGAGAAATAAAAACAAAACGTTTTAATCTGTAAACTTTTATGATAGTACTTATATTCCTTCTAAATAAGTGAATCTTTGTTGTGTTTTTCATTTTTCTTTACCAAACATAATGCCCAGTTTGCTGTCCAGATTGAGGTGCTTCATTGTACAGTTGTATTTATGTCCTTCAAGTAGTTCTTCTGCACAGAGTACCAAACTCTCATCTCATCTGGTAAGTTTCGTTTCGTTGTGAGAACAATGAAAATCTGTGCCATAGACAATACATTGAAAATTGACTGAAATTCCAATCCTTGTTTTTTTTTAAACCTGACATCTTTTTCTGATTTGCCAGATGAGTTCATGTACATACAGTTTTTGTTATATTGATAGGCTATAAAATTTGAAAAGGCAACACATTGAAAAAAAAAAAAAGGTACAATTTAGTTTATATGCAAAAATAGTAAAAGTGCAGAATTGACGAAGGATTTTTGTGGTAGAAAGCAATTTTCAAGCCTTGCTTAGAATGGCTGAAGAGCATATCAAAATCAAATCTGTTTAGTGGCTTTGTCAATTAAACCACACACACAATATAATAGCCAGACATTTGACTGTGTTTAAGGAGATGACGTAAACACTCATAAGTAGGTAGCGGCTCTTGACCATACATTTTGGTGAGGCAGTCACTGGCTCATAGCGCTAGCTAACATTATATAATTAATATATAATTGTGATTATCATGTGATGTACACTTTACATTCTAATCGCTGAACACACACAGACTCACTTTAGGTAGATGTCTTGTTGTCCTTGCTTAACTCATCCTGAGGGTGGCACTGTAATGTTGATTGACATATTTATTGCGTTCAAATGTTGATACAGAATGTTAGGATTGGAAAAGAGAGGAAAATAAAGCTATAGAGATGCAACAAATATAAAACAAACACAGCCGAATAGTTTACAAGCTATTCACATGCAAGTAATGCTCTCAGAGCCAAGTGAGGTCTAGCTCCCCCTCTTTGGACGTAATGGATGGAGCTTTACCTATTTATGTTTAAGGATAGGTTAGTCTCACATTATATGTCAGTCAGACGTCCCTTTGGGTGTTCCATGGCCAATGAAAGCTGCGATGGAGTCGTTTTGTTCTGTCATGTTTAGGTAAGTGAAAATGTAAAGTCGATGTCTCTACATAACAGACCAGCAAGCATCTAAAAAATTATTCATTCAAGAAAGTTGTGCAAGTTAACTTCAACAATGGAACTGAGAACTTCACAAACTTTTGAAAATCCAGCGTTTAGTTGGTCCTGGTAAGAGCTCATTATCACAATTGTAAACAAGTAAGCTTTCCTCTTCCAGAGTTGGTTTGGTTTTGTTGCCAGGTGGACCATTAAAGAACGTGACACACGTCTCCAGGAAATCTCGTAGAATTCAACCAATCAGATGACGACTTCAAAACTCCTGAAGTGTTTCCTGGACGTCAAGGTCCAACCATTGGCTCTCTTGGCCTCTCTTTACATGAGCACTTTTAAACCAAAGGATTTACACATTCACTAATTTAGTACACTACTCCACACTTCCTCCTGCCTCCTGAAGAACATAGAACGAGTTCACAATCAGACTTACTATTTGCTGAACTGATGCAGACTAAACTGAAGCCATACAAGAAATTGTAATACATACATCTTACTTTATGACTTAAAATGGTCAAGAAATTCTAGAAAAAAAAAATATTTGTTGCAGAATGCTGAACACATTTATGAATTAAATTTAGCATTGATTATATAGAAGTTTTTTTTTATAAAAGTCTACGGAGTCCCTTAAGGGACATGGTGTTGGAAAAAATTTGGAATGGGAGATTATTTTTATATATATATATATATATATATATATATATATATATATCAAAGATACCAATTTATATTATAAAGCTTGTTTTGAGGAAAATTGGGTTGTAGCTCGTTGTCTACGTTATGATTGTAAATAGGTGTCATTTGTGTTTAGCTCATGAGTTATTGATCTGGGAAGTTCGAATCTGTGAATATATTGCCAACTTTACTGAAATCCATGAACTAAGCACTCACCGCATTTCTTTATATTTGAGTCCAAGTTCAAACTGTATGAAACGCTCATTGTTAACTTACGGAGCTGTCTGAAACTTTGCCAGTGGGACATTAAACAGGAAGTGTTTGTCCGAGCTCACAATAGGTGTTGTGAGAGAACAGAAAAAGGAAAAAAATAATTCCTATCCCAAATTTTTTTCACTACCATGTCCCATGACTTGTATGCACAACCACACAGCAAGTTTGTTCAACACAATTAAGGTGCGATCACATGACCCCCATGAAAGTCACTTGTTATGATGTCAGGTTTTTCTCCAGTACGCATTTGTTTCTTTCGTTTCAAGTAGCTTGCTCTGGAATTAGGTTTCACACAAATATGAAATCTTCGATGCGATCTTAAATTGCAGAGCCATTTAAAACTCTTTCCACACCGAGAACACAAATAGGGTCTTTTGTCTGCATGACTTTTCAGGTGTATGTCTAAGTGTGAAGGCAAAATAAATGTTTTGTTACACTGATTACAATTAAATGGCCTTAGTCCAGAGTGAATGCGCAGATGATTTTTGAAATTGCTCATCTTTGCAAACCTCTTGCCACATTCAGAACACTGCGATTTCTCTCCAAAATGAGTTTGCAGATGACTTTTAAGCTGTCTCAGATAAGCAAAACTTTTCTCACACTGAACACACATGTAAGGCCTGTCTCCTGTGTGAAGTCTCATGTGAGCCGTAAGGTTTCCTTTAAGTGCAAAACTTTTTCCACAAGGGCATGAGAAAGGCCTTTCACCAGTGTGAATTCGCATGTGAATCTGAAGTTTTGATTTGCTTTCACAAATCCTTCCACAGTGATGGCAGGTAAAAGGCTTCTCATTGGTGTGCACACTTCTCATGTGACCATTAAGAAGTCCTTTATATCTGAAACTCATACCACACAGATGGCAACTGAAAGGCTTTTCTCCAGTGTGAAGTTTCATGTGATAATTAAGGAGTCCTTTATGAATGAAACTCTTTCCACACTGAGGGCAGGAGAAAGGCTTTTCTCCAGTGTGAATTTGTATGTGAATCTTAAGGTTTGATTTGCTTTCACAAATCCTTCCACAGTAATGGCACACGAAAGGCTTCTCATCAGTGTGAATATATCTCATGTGACGACTAAGCTGTCCTTCAAGAATGAAACTCTTTCCACACTGAGGGCAGGTGAAAGGCCTCTCTCCAGTGTGAAGTCTCATGTGGTAGTTAAGGGATGTTTCATGTTTTAAACACTTTCCACATTGATGGCACTTGAAAGGCTTCTCCTCAGTGTGACATTTCATGTGTGCCTTAAGGTTGTTACTTATTTGAAACCCCTTTCCACATTGGTGACATTTGAAGGGCTTCTCTCCGGAGTGAATTATTACATGCCTGTTAAGGCGTGCTATGTCTTTGAAACTCTTTCCACACTGATGGCATATAAAATGGTTCTCTCTTGAGTGAATTTTCATGTGTAAATTAAGGGTCACTTTATGTATGAAACTCTTTCCACACTGATTACATGAGTAAGGCCTTTCTCCAGTGTGAATCCTCATGTGATCCCTCAAGGTCTTGCTTCGTATGTAACTTTTCCCACACTGATTACATGTGTAAGGTCTTTCTCCGGTGTGAATCCTCATGTGATCCCTTAAGGTCTTGCTTCGTGTGTAACTCTTTCCACACTGATCACACGTGTAAGGCTTCTCTCCTGTGTGAACTCTCATGTGGTTTTTAAGGCTTCCGTTTGTAGTGAAAATGTTCCCACACTGTTGGCATGTGAAAGGGCATTGTCCAGTGTGATTTGCCTCGTGTTTTTTAAGGCTTTTTTCATAAGTGAAATTCCTGCCACACTGAGGACAGATGTAACACTTTTTAGAACCTGCCTTCCGAGCTCTTTTTTGTGAGGACGCCCGTTCAGTCTGTGAGCAAAGTGTTTCTTCGTGATTATCTTCGTCCTCCGTTTCATTCAGTTCTTGACTCTCCACTTTCATCACCACCAGGTCTATGGTGAAATAAAAGAATAATTCAAGTTAACCCAGTTTAATGGCACAAATTAACATCATAACATACAAAAATCAGGCAGCGTGGATACAGAATGCTCATATTCTGGTGACAAATTGTGCATCACGTGCACATTGTACGCAGACACTCGCGCACACGTAAAAAAACAAAGTATACTTTGGACTTAACACCCTAAATGCAGAACCAGGCACTTTTTCTATACAGTGCTCTATATATACACTTGAGATACAGTAAGTACAATTCACTTTTCTTATGTAATCATATATATTCTTTTAGTGTTTTACCTATGTATTAATCTAAACTCTTTGAAAGTATGTTTCAGCCTTACTTAATCAAGATTATAACATACTATGTGTGGTATCTGCGAGTTTCTATTTAATTTCCTGAATGAGCATTTACATTATATGTTGATGCCTATGCAGCACATAAATATTAAAAACTTTTATTTTTCTCTATCAACACCCAATCAAATTACATATGCAAAACACAATGCTCGAAGACAAAGGATCATAAACGTTCCCTCCGAAAGTTTAAGTTACCATTGGTTCACTGACCCCCTGAGGTGTGACCCCATCATGGTTTAAAAGATCATCAATCACAAGACCACAGGTGGATTCAGTTTGTGCCAGCTAGCCTTGTCTTTCCGATTATGAAAGATCCTCTGACTGTTATTTGTGGGTCACGTCCATTCACTGGATTCCCCAATCATGCAGAATTTGGCTACATGCTCTGAGTAGTACTGCACAGTAAGAAAGTTACTTCCTATACCCTGGAAATGAACATTTCTTAGAATTAATAAACAATTAACACTGAGTGTTCGCTGGACGAAAAGGATAGCTGTGGTATTAATTATGCTACATTACAGTTAACTCTTACAGTCACACTTTAGATTAGGGCCCAATCCTCACTATTAACTACACCTTTTGCCTCAATAGATTCCTTAATAACAGCTTATTAATAGTTAGTAAGGTAGTTGAAGTTTAGGTGTTGGGTAAGGGATGTAGAATATGGTCATGCAGAATAAGGTATTATTTTTGTTCATTGTACTAATAAATATCCAATATCCTAATATGCATGCTAATAAGCAACTATGGTGTGAGAACTGGACCCAAACTCAAGTGTTACCATTCTTACAGCTGATCTAAATATTTTTAATTAATTAAAACTAGTTAGGTAATTATTCATATTTCCTATAATTAACTAAAGTCGTATTATATTAATGGCAAATAAGCAAGTCTACCTGCAACAGTTATTTCATGATCATTTACATCACTGATTAAATTGTTAGATTATATAGCAGAACCCTTTTTACAAGGTTTCATAAAGAACCATGCTTTGTAGTGCTATATAAATCCATAATGATATTATAAATAACTTTTTAAGTAATAGTTTATTACTATTAATTATTATTATATAAATCTGCCTCATCTTATAATACTTTATTGGGGACTTATAAAACTGACAAGTTGTTTCAATTATGCACTTTATTTTTTTATTGACAAAGGAAATTGTATAAGGGAAAAGATGACAATGCTCTAACAGTGATTACAGGGTTTGTACAGCGTTTGTGTTTATTGAGAAACTGTCTGATGGCGGTTTATCAACAACTTCAGTAGAGGTTACATAGTTACGCCATTAGGTGGTGGCAAGGGACTGACTTTAAGAGCGAGTTAATAAATTCATTCTGGTAGGTTGTAAACACAGAAATAATAACAAGGACAAGCAAAGCGGCTCCAGGGGTGAAGCTGAATCTGACTCCATTTCAAAGAGATCAATCCATTGACCAGCGCTGTCCCATTGAAAGGATACTATGACAAAGATAGTGAAAGTGATTATTTTTTTCATGTATATGAGTAACATAAAAAATTAAAACTGTATGTGTTGGAATTGGAAAAATGCGAGCAATGTCACGCTCATGGCCATGCAAAATGGCTCAGTATCTATATCAAATGGGCTGCAGCAGTAATTTTATGTTAAAAGATTGTATTTGTGATTAAATTAAACACTAATTTCATTTATATATCTAAGTCAAATTCAAGTACTTCAAGCACCTTGTACGAACCATGTTATTAGCTGAATGCAGTATTAAATGGTATGACATCTGAACAGATATAATATATATAACTGTAATATATATATATATATTTAAACACAAAATAATGTAGTTCCAGTGAAATATCTTTAGTCATCTGTAATGTCTCTACGTCCATCATTATGTGTTTTGGTGTAACTGAGTGAGTGGTAGCTTCTCTCTGCAGATGATGAGGTGTGACAGCATCTGTCTGGGTAGGAAAACACAACTGAGTTTAGTCACATGCCATTTGTTTAAGTAAAAGCAATTAGGTCAAAAGTAGCTGTTGTGAATGTTATTACAGTTAGTAATGTTAAAATGAAGAAAAAAAAAGATAAAATATCATGGGATAGATTTAATGTTTTTTGTGGACAAAGCATTTGCAAGAATAAACCCAAATAATAATTGAAAATCCTCGAACAGTATGGATCATAAATCCAATATCTCTGTCACTTACTTGCTTAGTGGAGAAGAGGAGAGAAGTATCATCAACTGAACCAATATTGTCTCACCGTTTAAAAACTAAGAAAAAAATGACAGTATGTTTTCTAGGTAACCATTTAAATTTTGAAATTTAAAATGTATAGACATTTTAAGAATGTTATTACCTGTTGAGAGGGTCGACCATCTGTGTAGTTGGATGGTTGAGCTCCAGAAAATCAATAATGTGATGGTTTTGAAATAAGTATTTGAAAGTTACAGATAAAAAAATAAAAACAAGTGGGAATGAAGAACCCCCAAACTCTTAATTTCAGCATAAAAGGTTTCCTGACACTCACAGAAAAAATGAAAAAAGGTACAAATGCTGTCACGGTGGAAGCACCTATTCATAAGATACACCTCTGTACCCAAACGGTGCATATTGGTACCTTAAAAGGATTAGTACCAAAAGTGTAGCCTACATGTTAGAACCTAAAAGGTATAAAAGTGTAACTTTTGAAAAGGTACCACCCCAGTAACAGCTTTTGTAACCTTTTTTTCTGAGAGTGCAGGATGATATGGTTCTAAATAGAACTATTACTATGTAAAGAACAATTAAAGAGAATTCAATGGATCTGAATTTTAGATCAAACTGTGGGAATGATAGTGGACATTAGTAGCAAATGAGAGCTATAAGTCAGGACCAGTGGTCAACAGCTTTTAATATCTAAACACAATGTAAACACACACTTCTGAGGACTTCACATCATTGAGTGAGTGATTGAAAGACATTGATAACACGAGTAGTACACAAATGAACCTGCAATCCATTAAATTGTTCCATGCAATCCATTAAATTATGTTTTTATTTGAGAAATATATTTACCATTATGACAAAGATTGCCTATTATTTAGCTAAATGTCCTAATTTTGTCTGTCCACATGAGGTGACCAACGGTTTAATTAAGCGTCTCATATGATTTTTTAAATATTTTATTTAGAGGTCAACATTTTAATAATAAAAATAAATGACTTATGAACCAACCTGTATGATCCTCAGCATCTTCATTTTTCACTTTGAATTGTTCTGAAATACTTATGTCTTCAGTCTCCTCTTTAATAAATTCCATCTTGAAAAATTGTTTCTTGTTCCTGCATGTTTGGACATTTTGTCATGTTTAATATGAGGCAAACAATTAACGGAAAGGAATATAAAATATAAACCCAAATCTTATCTGTTACTCACGTATGAATGCGCTTATTCACAGAGAAATAGCATAATCATAAACGAGCAATTTACTAGCCAAACTATCAGGGTTCATGTAACGTCTTACAGTAGGCTACAGTTGTCAAACACAAAAATATAACAATAAAACGGGTGTAATATAATGAAATAATCATTACTGATGAGACACGATTTAGAAAAAATGAAAATTGAAAGACAACAGAGAGAAAACGGCAATTATACATTAACTGAAAGTTGAACTGCAAAGCGTTACACGGCACCACACATAATAATTCGTTTACAAATTATTAATGAATTTAACGATTTTGTATCAAATTAAACGCACCAAATGCATAGGAAACTCGAACCTTTGTTGAGCAAGAGAACGGTCCAGCCTTATGATGTCATAACATCAGACCAAAATAAAAGTCCCGTCTACACATACTGCCTAAAAGATCGGGCGAGCACCATATCTGAAATTTTAGATTCTGTCTAAAGGCAAAATATTTACGTTTTGGTGAAGAAACAATTTATACCCCGAAGACAACTGAGGGCACTCAATAATAATTATTATTAAAAGTCAACAATTATTTTCATGCTGTGAGACAGAGGTGGTCTGAACTTTAAGTTATATAACATGTATTATTTTCATTATAATATTGAATGGTAAGTGGAAATGAAATAATAATAAAAAAGATTCCCTCCCTGTGCCATGACTGAAGTTTTTACGGAGCCCCTAAAGGGCACGGAGTAGGGATGTGCACTACGACTAATTTCATTATCGTTTAAACTAATTTAGCAACCGACTAGTATAACCCAGAGAAAAGCATGACGTGTACTGACAACTAAACATTATTTAACCATATTCTTTTCTTTAGGTAGTGCCTTTTTAAAAGATAGGCTACTACTTAGGCCTATACAAGTACCTATTAAATAGACACTTCATTATATACTACCTATTAAATAGAGACTAGTACTTATTCATTATATACTACTTATTTCAATAGTGACTAATAGGCCTAACTAGAAACACATTTCAAATTTCTGCCATTGACTTCCATAGGGATCCGTCATTAAAATATCAATTATTCAGTTTTGACTACAATGTATTCCAATTGTGACTAAAGCACATTTTTTATAAACTAGTATTTATTTGACACTCGTACATATTAAATATACACTAGTATTTATTTATCACATAGTATTTATTTATTAGATAGTGGTATTTATTTAGTAGATACTCGTACCTAGTAGCCCACTTATTAATTAGATAGTACTTATTTATTAGCTACTAGTAGTTATTCGATAGATACTAGTAGACATTTATTAAATGTTACTAGTAATATTTTTTATTTTACTAGTAAGCTTTTTGGTAACACTTTATTTTAAGGGTCCAGAATTATGCATTAAATACAAATACATAATTAAAGATTAATTTGTCCACAATAACAGATCCACATTTTTAGTTTTTGTCACAAATATGTACACTAACTTTGAACACACCGCACAGGTGCACAGACTATCCGACAGCCTTATGGGGAGTTGTCTTCTTCTGTCCTGCTTAAGGATAATGGCGAGGAAAGAGTTAAAAAGGGAAACCAGAAGAGCTCGAACTGTGGATCAGAGAGACACATGCCAGCTGTAAAGTCACCCAAATTCACTGTTAAAATTAAATCATCCACCTGCCACGCACCCAAGCCTATGATTTTCTCTGAATTAAATTTCCGCACCTGATCGTCACATTACAAATATTCAAATTCTCAGCATTAAGCATGACATGGCTTTACTCTTTCAAATGAAATTGTCACTGTTTCCAACACTGCAACTATACCCGAACACACACACAAGAAATGAAATGCATTCGGCACAAGCAAAGGCTGGATATTATCAGTTTATTTTCATATACATTCAGTGCTTCACATTGTTACAGATCACATACCAGCACTTGATACATCCTGCTCCACTGTAGTTTTCTTTCCTTTAGTTCTTTAATTCTACTTTTTGAAATTAGTCTCTGATATGTTTTGCCTCCAATGGTGCTTGAGAGTCTGCAAATTAGAGGCTGATGATAATTGAGCTTTACACACGTCAACATTTCCATCATAATGTTGAAAAACACTTATTAGAAACATTTCAACTTGTGTATATTCTACATGTGTATGATATAAGTTTAAGTTGTATTGTTTTTGAAGAGATATGCATTATTTGGAAAAAGTAAGAGAGTGACACACGTTCGTTGCGTTTTACCAAGTTCAGTGTCTTTATTAAAATAAAACGCATTAATATCTGTCATCCACAGGCGACCGACTCGCAAATGTCCCAGGCCTTAAATCTTTCCCTCTTTTGTGAATTTTCACGTCACACTTAATGTGTCCTTTATGTATGAAAATCTTCCCAGGTGTAAGGTCTCACTCCAGTGTGAATCCTTATGTGAGACTTAAGGTTTCCTTTAGATGTGAAACTCATTTCGCACTCAGGACAGGGGAAATGCTGCTCTTCAGGGTGAGCATTTTTATGAATGTTAAAGAGTTTCTTATTTGTAAAAATCATCCCACATTGAGTACATTTCAAATCGTTCTTTTTTTGATGAGCTCTCATGTGAGTATTAAGGTGTCCTTTATGTATGAAATTCTTTCCACACTGATTGCAGCTGAAAGGCTTCTCTCCGGAGTGAATCTTCATGTGGTAAGCAAGGGATTCTTTCTGGTTTAAACCCTTTCCACATTGATGGGAGTTGAAAGGTCTCTCCTCAGGGTGACTTATCATGTGTCTTATGAGGTCCTTATTTATCATGAACCCCTTTCCACATTGAAGGCACTTGAAAGGCTTCTCTGCAGTGTGATTTCTCAAATGTCCCTTTAGGTCCTTTTTAAACTTGAACACCTTTTCACATAGGTAACATTCGTAGGGCCTCTTTTTGGAGTGAATTATCATGTGTATGTTGAGGCGTTTCACAGACGTGAAACTCTGTCCACACTGATGGCATATAAAACGGTTCTCTCCTGAGTGAATTCTCATGTGGAAATCAAGGGTGATTTTACGTATGAAACTCATTCCACATTGATCACAAGTGAAAGGCTTCTCTCCAGTGTGAATCCTCATGTGGTATTTAAAGGTTTGTGCTGCAGTGAACGAGCTTCCACACTGTTGACAGGTGAAAGATCTTTTAGATCCTGTCGCCTTACCTCTTTTTTGTGAGAAATACTTTTCAGGCTGCGAGCAAATTTTATCTTCAGTTATGAAATCATGTTTCTCATACAGTTGTTTCTCCTCCATTTCATTCAGTTCTTGACTCTCCTCTTTAAGCGGCATCAGGTCTGAATGGTGAAAACAGAAAAATTCAAGTTAACCCCAATTTTTTAAAGCAACAGACATTAAACAACTATTTGTATTCAATGTGCTAAAGGTTAATTCTGTCATCCGATTAATGGAAAATTAGCAAGAATAGATACCCGCAGCAGTTATTTTATGACAATTTAAATCAGGGGTTTCCAGCCATGTTCCCATTTTAGCACAAACAATCATTGCTAGACAGTTAATGAACATCATTTATTTACACCTGAAATGTTGCACGTATATGTAACGACAAGTATTAATCATAATGTACTATAAATGATTTTTAAAATAATGTCAGAAAGATATTAGTTCTGCTGTTGTTCATAAATACCAGTATGATGTTGTGCAATGAGGATGTTGTCATGTTGCCGGAAACAGCATTATCAATGTCCCAATGTGTAGCCAGGGTCCTTTACCTTACCAGTGCCTGAATTTAAGTACACGATATACTGATTCACGAGCTAGGGAGCTGAGTGAGACTATTTGTATAACATGTCTCCTTTGTCTGCCACCCATTTCAAGTCTTGGGCTGTGTCCGAGATCGTCCCCCTATACTCTTAAATAGGGCACAATTTAGGGGGACAGCCATTTGTAGTGGTGTCCGAAACAATAGTGGACGATATTGAGTGCACTCATTCAATCCCACAATGCAAAGCAATAACAAAAGTACAACCGATGTACGCTCAACAGCTAGATAATACCCATAATGCACTGTGAGTCGCACACTGAATGAATTCCCGCGTCTCGCCAGGAGATGGCACCTACAGCTGAATCAAATCATCCATCCATTTTCCAACCCGGGCTGTTGCAGCAATAATATATATATTATAATATAGGTATAAATTCCTTTTTAATAGTTATTAAACTGTTTAATTAAGGTTTATATGCTAGTCTCCATGACAGAGTTCAATTTAAATCTTTTCATTACTACTGGATCTGCCAGTTTGCTCTAGGAATGATTTAGGCCAGCGGTTTTCAATAGGTGAGGCGCGCCTCCCAACGAGCCACAGGGGAGGCGCGATACGCAAAGAAAAAATAACTCCATATGCAGCTCTTTTAATATCGCAGGGCTTAAAGTATTCCGGCAACGCATGCGATACATGTTTGTATATGATCACGCTCTTATTCACCCAAATGCTTTTAAAACATTCATTCGCGACAAGACGAAAAGAGAACGCGATGTCAGTGAATGTCCTCCTGACACTCACGGTGCAGATCCACTTGTCCGTGCGACACTTCTGTTGCGCCGCGCTCCACTTTATTCCTATGGGTGACGTCATGCGACTTTAACGCGCCCGCAAAGCATCCCGAGAAGGCGGCACTTCATTTGGAAAAATGCTGCGCGTCAAAAAGCTGGCCGATGCCCATCTTTATGCAAATGAATTCCGTTGAATGCGACGCGACTATCCAATAGAAGCAGAGCATATGTAGACGGGGGGGAAGTCTCTCGCAGGTCCTCTGTTCTAGACTGGCCGCTGGCTCAAAACCACACCCCTAGCGGTAAACTTCAGGGACGCCCATCAAAGTACAAATGTGGGGAGGCGTCGCGACACCACGCAACAGTCGTGTCGCAAAAGTGGATCTCTACCGTCACACAGACACACACACACAGAAAAACGTGCGCCAGTATTGAGTTCTCTTTCACGCTTGAACGAACAATAATTCACACTTTTATGCCAAAATGTCCGTTTTGTCGAGTATCCTCACAAGAACAGTCTTAAAGTCCCCGTGAACCGGAAGTTGCAAACGACTTTTCTCCAGTGTTGTGACGTATTTCCGAGAGAAACGGAATACTGAATGAGGCAAAATAGTGTGCGTGGCTTTTTTTCCAACTAGCACCTGATTGGATCTAGAAAAGTAGGTGTTTCATTCAAACACAAAGGCAGCCTGTGTACTGTCAGTTGGAGGGGCGTGGTTACGGATGTTAAGCAGACACCCAAACCGTCAAACCTACGTCATCAAGGAAGGTCCTCCAATGCAGAGGGGAGGGGAAATTTCAGATTTTGATTAAAGATTACGAAGCCAAAAAAATTTTTTGTGTGGATTGACTTGCATGGATGAATTGTTCACCACAAAACGATCAATTTAGGCAAACAAAGTAAGTATGGTCAATTTTGAATTCATGGGGACTTTAAATGAGTTAAATAAAATCTTAAATAGAAGTAAAGAGTAGTGAGAGAATGATCTTAAAGTGACAGCGGCACTCATTCTCTCTGTCAGTAAAGTTAACCAAAGAACAAAGGGAACAGAGAAAATTACTCACTGCTCTTGACTAAAGAAGGCTTGTAGCTTTAATAAGGATTAATCTATATTTCATTTATAATTTATGCAGTGCAAACTGTTTTATAACTTTATTGAATTTCTGTATATTTCATACCTGTTAGACAGGATAGGTAGCCTACAAGTAAATATGACATTTATTATGGGTTTAAGTGAGGATTGTTTGAAGTTAACTTAAATTAAAAGTTGTTATATTTTAGCCAAATTTTTTTTAAATTTTTGGGAAAATCATTGTCATGGAGACATCAGTAGCTATATTTATATCAGTGATAATGGCCTTTATTCATAAAAAGATGCCATAACAAAATTCAGACCAGGACTTTAGCCCCCGATATCGGTAATTGTGTGTAAAGCCTGTATTAGCTTTAAAATGTATCGTTTCCTTGTCCCAAGTCAACAAAAGTCAGCATTAAGGGATGAGACAGGACCCATCAAAAACGTAGGAAATATGATCCCGAGTAGTCGGGGTCCGAGGCTGCACCTCTGCCGCAGTGTGGGTGTGTTTGTGTGTGTGTGTGTGTGTGTGTGTTCTACAAGGAGGTGCTAGCAAATGATAGCATGAGACCAAACAAACTTCGGTGTCACATTGAAACTAAGCACACAAATTTAGTGAAAAAGCCAGTTGAGTTTTTTGAGAGGAAGCGTGATGATTTGCAATCACAAAAAAGAATAATACAGTTGTTTGGCACTACTAACATGAAGGCGACAGAAGCATCTTATCGTGTCACGTATAGCGAAGGCAGGCAAACCCCATAACATCGGCGAAACATTGCTACTCGTTGCATTACACGTTAAGCATGTTTTGTTGACTTGTGGTTAGGCTTAGCTGATGTTAAGTGAATTTAAAAGTAGCCTCAATTTGGCCTGCATAAAGTTGGAAATGATTTGCTGTTGCAAAGAATAGTTTATGAATGCACTTTTAAAAAAGTTGTGGAAATAAAATGTCTTCAAATACAATATTAAAATTAAAAAATATATACATTTTATCAGTTTTTATTAGGGGTGTCCATGGTTAACCGATTAACCGTTAAAAATTGCCTAACCGAGTGAAACATTTTGCTCGGTTAAGTGGCGTCAATGGCGTGCATTGAATTTAGTTGTAATACATTTTTGCACCGCCAGAGCGCTCCCAGACATTTGAATTGTCCACAAGAAGTTCACTTTTCATAATTTTAAGGCCGTAAATAGGCTTTCATTTCTCAAATAGTGTAATGTCTTAATTTTAGTTTGAATAGGTCTTAAATTAAGGAAAGACGAGGTGTATTCACCTTGCTGAGGGGGATGTGATCAAAGCCTGGAGTGGAGCGAAAGCACGTTCCTCTCTCCACTCTAAGCATTCTGTAAATACTTCGCTAACAGTCCACTCCTGGTTTTCAATTCCCGCTCACAGAAAAAAACTAACATGTAAAAAGACCGCTTACAAGTAAACATTTTTTTAATAGTTGGTTGGGATGAGTAGCCTAACTGAGTAGCCTATTTAATTGGAATATCAAATAGGTTGTGCGATTATTTAAAAAAAATCTCCATCTCCATGTTTTCGGTGCTGACGCGTTCATGCAATGTAGCCTGGGTTGCGCTGCCAATAACCTAAAAGCTGTCAAAAAGAACAGGGAAAAGTAATGATTATGAATATGTCAAATATAGCAAGGAGACATTTTAATTATTTCCAGGCTCACTCAGCTGGAAAGATGAAGTTGACAATGCTGATTCGCGATCTTCGCAGTGAACACGCCAGAGAGAAATGCACTTTTCATACGGATTACATAAGCAGAGAGCAGTCTGTTTTCTTTCGTTTTGAATTGTTGTGTTTAAAAGTTGACATTTCAATATAGATTTATTTCTCAGGTCTGTGAGACAACTAGGCTACCTTATAGCCTACGCTGAGTTTCGGAATTCGTTTATGAGATGAGCTCCAGTTCACGCGCCGGCGGCTCCGTATTATCTAATGTCTGCTATATTGGTTGCAGACAATTGGTTGAAGAAACATTGATTAAAATTAAGATACAATTAATACAAAATGAAATTCACTTTAAAGAAAGGCTATGTGCATTCTGTTTGAAGTCTCTGTGAAAGTTTTAGTGCCGCTTCCAGAACTGCCACGTCCCATTGTTTGTTCCATATAAATGCGAACACGAAAAATAAAATAAAATGAATATTTTATGTTCTGGGGAGAACTGACCCTTCTTCATTTGGCAGTAGTACTTTTGGTTTGTGCAGTGTAATTCACAGAATTAGGTAGCCTAAAACAATATTTTGCCACCTAAAAGTTCAAGATGTTTTGTGCAGTTATTAAAGGTGTTAAAAATGAACAACCCCTTTCTCGTGTGTCTGTATCTCGGGGTTGCGGTGCGTACACTATGGTTAACCGAGTATTAACCGCTAAGGGCCTCGGTTAACGGTTAATGAAAAACTTGAAAACGTGCAGCCCTAGTTTTTATTGAAACTCACCATTGCCTGCCTGGAACACACAATAGATGGCATTTCTGGCAGAGGCGTGTGTGGCTTAGGGCAGGCAGGCGGGATTTTGGGGAAGGGGGGGCTCGGCTGTCCTAACCCACTGTAAGGGGAGGTTCACAATCACTCTATTTGAAAACCCCTGATTTAGGCTACTTTCACACTGTCAGTCCAAATCCGATTATTTGTGTATCCGATTGGTATCTGATCTAAAATTATTGATGTCCACACTGTGTATCGCAACTGTTCAGATCCGATTTGTGTGTCCATGCAGTTCTTTCTTTTTCCGGAATATCTGCATTGGTTTCTATGGCAATGGCGTTGCGTTGGTAGGCATACGCCAAAAACAACAACAACCACAACTTTGAGGGGTTTGCAATAGAGATGTTGTCTTATTTAAATTTTAAAACATGGAAATGTGTAGCGCGAAATCCAGTCAGAGCAGGCAAGGCTGAAACGGATTTCCAGAAATGCGATTTGAATAAGATTTCAAACCACATATGGATGTAGCATTTCATGTTTTATATATATTTTTTTGCTGTTCACATAAGCTAATTCTGATCGGATATGCACCACAATCGGATTTGGACTGACAGTCTGAACGTAGCCTTAGATCAGGGTTTCCTAACCCTGATCCTCGAATACCTTCAACCAACACACGTTTTGTGTTCAATCAGTGAAAACAAGTGCCGAACACTGGCAACAAATGCTGACATGGGTAACACTCTGGCCCTGTTTACACCTGGTAATAAGATACATTTTGGTTAATCTGATGACAAGTGGACAAAGCTGAAGGTGTAAACAGGAATGTGTCTCCCTCGTCTACTTGTGATCTAATTTACCACACATCAGAGATGTAAACAGGGCTTCTGATCCATCAGATCCCCATGAACGTATCTGTTATCATTAGCTGTTTTTCTTTTACTTTTTTTTTTTTTTTAGAAAAAGAGTTCATGCGAATAATGGGAGATGAAAATGCATTTGCTGAATAAATTCTGACGTAGCAAACATTAAAGCCACGTAACTAATCGGCTGTTTCCGCTGATTGTGTCAATAATGTTACATAACATTTCAAATGTGGCATCTGACAAATGGCTGGTGCACTACGACCTCCCAAAAATCCTGCTGACATTGTCTTTCCCATATGTATGGGGCTTGACATCGTCGTAATGCCTTCATCAAAAATACTGCATTTCTTCTTCTGTGCATAGAATTCAATTTGGCGATTACAAGCTAAACGGCTAGTAAATTTATGACATGCCCAATCGTAACTAATTGTCGTCTCCTTTTTCTATGCATGCCTTGTTTTATTTACTGTTGGTTAGTATAGGTTACCGTCATCCGCTTGAACAACCTGATGGAAATTTGTGTACAAATATTTGAATATTTGCGTGAAAAGCATCTAAGGTTGCAATCTGCAATGTGTGTTTCAAAGATATCAATCACAGACATGTCTGTTGATCATGTGAACGCAATGGTCAGTCAGAAAAGTGTAAGTTATAGTCGATGTTCCAAACCTGTATTCTTAAAGTGATCGTTCACTAATTATGTCATCGTTTATAGTCACGTTGTTCCAAACCTGTATTCTTTCTTACATGGACCACAAAAGGAGATGTTTGGCAGTATATTAGACTGACAGTTTGAGGCAATGAAAGTAAATGGAGACTGAGACTATCATTCTGCCTAACATAATCTCTGGTGTTCCACATAAGTAATGACATTTTTTCATTTTAACATTCATTTTAACTAACATGTATGACTTCTAAAAGTCACACAAACATTTACCGAATACCATTATAAATATTAAGGTAGTGCACTTATTTTTATTACTGAAATATCCAAGGTTTCATATATACACACACACACACACACACACACACACACACACACACACACACACACACACACACACACACACACACACACACACACACACACACACACACACACACACACACACACACACACACACACACACACACACACACAGTGCTTAGCATAAGTGAACACACCCATGCTAAAGTTGACTAAAAAGAGGAATAAAAAAACCTTTATCTTTTGGAAATTGATCTTACTGCCTTAATTTAAAAAATGAGGAAAAATCCAACCTTTATAGTAATTTATGGTTAAATTTTCATTTTAGGGGGAACTATATCTTTAATTAATTATTTACTTATGACTATATAAGCATTAATAAGTAACTCAAGTATTTTTATTTTATTTTTAAATGGATAAATAAAATAATTTTTGCTATACTAAAACTGGTATTGGCACAGACTACCTAAACTTTGGTATTGTGGTATTGACAACACTAAGTGCTCTACATCTTGTAAATTTGCATTTATCTTTTTAAAAAGCATGCATTTAACCGCATATTCCACAGTGCCTATCATAATGATTGATTTGGTGATTATGACATACAGGGTTCTACGCTAAGGTTCTTCCCAAGGAGCACATGTGCTCCTAAATGAAAAAATTTAGGAGCACACACATTTTTTTTGGAGCGCAGTGAAAAATTTTCAAGTAACACAGAGTTTAACAAACTATTTATTATATACATATATACTACATGTGTGCTCCTTCTCTTTGTGTTCGACTATGGTGTGAAACCATTGGAGGACTATGAAAGTGATGACTCTTGTATCTGCACTAGAGGATGGATACCCGACCCGAGCCCGACGGGACCCGTCAGTACCCGACGGGCCGGGCCGGGTTCGGACAGATATTTAGAAATTATGTTCGGGTTCGGGTCGGGCTCGGTCACATCAGCGCGATATGGCATTGAACATTTTAAATTTAAAACCGCTTATTATGTTGGTAGCCAACGTGCCTGATGCTTTCACGTGATGCAAACGTTCGTTTTTGTGATTAAAATACATGTAAAATATTACCATAACATCTGTCTTCCTGTGTGCGGAAATTTGTTTATGTAGCCGTGACAACGAAACACGTGCATGCGCGCCTGCGTTAAGTGCGCTTGTTTCTCCGTGCGCGCTGATGCACTCATCCTGCTGACATTTCCGAATGTCTTCCTACAGTTGCTTAATAAAAGCAGGCTTTCCACACAAACAAACGCACATGTGTCATTAGTATGAGAAAAAAAATGGGATTTTAACTGTCGGTCTCAGGTCGGGCTCGGACATAAATATCTTTATGCCTGTCGGGCTCGGGTTGGGTTGGGTTACTGCTCTGTCGGACGCGGGCCGGGCTCGGACAAAAAAATTCGTCCCGATCCGCACTCTAATCTGCACACTCAGCATTGACCTTAAAAGTTTGTCGAAGTATTTAAAAATACCGAAACAGATGTTTTGAAAATTTGACACATTGAAAACAGCTTTTAAAACTGATCACTCATCATCACAAAAAACTTTACTGTGATTGGTGCTTATGTAGTTTTTGAACCAGGAACGGATTCCTGATACACCAGCAGCACTCAAACAACCCACGCCACACCTAATGTAAACAAGACTACTGAACAGTATTAACGCTTAGGCTATGCCGTCGATTTGATGCAGAAGTATAAATCACACTTTACAATCACTTTAATAAAACAGAACAAGGGGAACGTGTTGCTCTCAGGAGGAGGCTAGTAGGAACATATTGGCACACATGTGCAGTGGAAATCTGCATCTTTATACTGCAGAGGCTCTTTCCACAACATGGAGGCGAAACTAGTTTAAATGAGTGAATTAGTATTTATATTATTATAATAACATTAGATAAAAAAGTAAAAAATTTACTCTAATAGTATACTGTTAGTATGTTAATATATTCATATATTAACATATGTTACTGTTAATAACAATATATTCATGATTAAATTTGACTATAGGCATTGTAATTTTATGTAATAATATGCTATATAGCTCACCACAGGTGTAATATTTATTTCAGTCGGACAAAACAGCAGTTTCATATTTGCGCGTTGATTTCATTCATTAAATCTTTGTGCAAGAAAATTGGCCGACATTGGTCTCTAATTTGTTAATGCTACTATCTCATCAATAATCAGAACTATTCATTAGACTTGTAGTCAAGACCGCCTAAACCGAGACCAAGAAAGACACTACCAAGACCAGAGGGTATCGAGACCAAGACAAGAACAAGACAGTCAAAGTCGAGACCAAGACCAAGACAGACCAAGTCGAGACCAAGACCAAGACAAGACGAAGACAGACCAAGTCAAGACCAAGACAGACCAAGTAGAGACCAAGACCAAGACAAGACGAAGACAGACCAAGTCAAGACCAAGACAGACCAAGTAGAGACCAAGACCAAGACAAGACCAAGACAGACCAAGTCAAGACCAAGACAGACCAAGTAGAGACCAAGACCAAGACAAGACTAAGACAGACCAAGTCAAGACCAAGACAGACCAAGTCAAGACCAAGACAGACCAAGTAGAGACCAAGACCAAGTCAAGACCAAGACAGACCAAGTCAAGACCAAGACAGACCAAGTAGAGACCAAGACCAAGTCAAGACCAAGACAGACCAAGTCAAGACCAAGACAGACCAAGTCCAGACCAAGACAGACCAAGTCGAGACCGGAGGAAAAAAAAAACAGACTAGTGTTGAAGCTAAGCTATAACTTGTATAAATTCAAGAACAGCAGCATACTAGGGTTCAGCCGCAGTTTACATTCAATACATATTAGACGGTATTACTTCAACTACACAGGCAGAACAATACAGAGACAGACCATGTCATGTGTGTGACTGTGAGCTCACTGTAAATGTTTTTGCAGACTGGGTGAGATCAACTATGTGTAGCAATTGCATGACAGCTGTTACTGCACTATTAAAGGCTACTGTTTGCATTATTGCTTAACACAATTTTCACGATTTCAATTCAATTCTTGGATTTGATTTCAATCTTGACTCATTTGGATACATATTAGGTAGGCTACAGTAGATAGCCTGCATGTTAATATTTCTCAAGAAAAAAATATATCTCGCATAATGCTGTAAACATACAGAGAGAAATTAAATATAATAATGCGGGTTTCATTATAATAACAATTATGTAATTTTTATGTCCCGCCACATCCAGGCTGTGATTGGTCAGTTGACGAAAAGTGAAACTGTCGAGCACGTCGATTTTATGAAAAGTTGAACGTTTAACAAAAGGCACCTGATATAGCTAAATAGCCAGCTAGCAAAACTCAAAACCTCCTTATCTTCTCCCTGCTGTATTCTGTCTCACCGCTCCAGCTGCTGACATCTTTCTTTGTTTTTGTGATGAGCTGCTCAAGCGGCCACTGAGCGACACGCACACCGGGATCTCTGCCGGTGCTCCGGTGACTAGCTTTTTTCCTGCCAGAAAACTTTCATATGATTGACACCAGCTTTGCGTCGCGTCCTGCCCGCTACTCGGGGGGAGGTGCACCGCAGCGGGCCGGGTTGGGGATTATGGTTGATTTTACTCGCACATTGTGCTCGTAAATAATTTTTTCGGTTCGCACGTATAGATTTTTAGGGGCATATGAGAGCAAAATGATCGCCCTGTACAGATTATGTGATGATGACATTAAGACAATTTTTTTTTTAGCTAATCAGCTTTAAATGTGGCACTGATTCTTCATTATCTTTAATAATTATTCATATGTTCAGTTTGTCAATTTACATGACTTTTGAAAATTACAAATTAATTAAGAAAAAATGGGTTCTTAGTTTAAATTTGAAAACCAACCTTCTTGCTCCTCAGTAGCTTCATGTTTCACTCTAAATGCTTCTGAAATTCTCATCTCTTCAGTCTCCTCTTTAATAAATGCCATCTTGGAAAACTGTCAAATGGATCTCCGTTGTTTCACCAATTGTTTCTTGTTCCTGTATGTTTGGACATTTTCCATGTTTAAAATTAGGGGAAAAAAAACAATATAATTTTTTTTTATATATATATATATATATATATATATATATATATATATATATATATATATAATCCAAACCTAATTCGTATGAATGCATTTGCATATAGCAATCTTAAAAGAGCGATTTACGAGACAAACTACCAGTTCATTTAATGCTTTAATTCGGTTTTCTAAACTAAATATAAAAAAAAATGGGGGTTACATGATTCGATTATAATTTCTGAAGTGACGGAAAAAAGGCCAATAACTGAAAACTGAACTGTAGAGCATCACACGACATCTCGCACAATAATCTGTTTATTTCAGATTATTTGTAAAAACTGAGTAGACTGAACGATTTGTATCAATTTAAACACCTCAAATATTTAAGCGTTCAAAAACTCAAACCTTTGTTGTGCCAGAGGAGAGCGGTGCAGTCTTATGATGTCATAACACCAGACCAAAATAAAAGTCCCTCCACATATACTGTCTAAAATCACAGAACGTGAATAATGTACATACAAGACAGCATACAAATAACAAAATATGCCATTCAGAGCAAAAATGTACAGGGAATTCTTGAATTACGTATTTAAAAACAAAATGTTGTCAGCTGATTGTGTTGAAAAAATAAAAACTATAATGAAATGGTGAGCAAAACATCTGGAACGCGAGATTCTGTTTAAAAACAAAATATTGACGTTTTGGTGCAGAAACCATACCTGATGGCAATTTAGGGCACTAACTGTTACATAAACTCATCAATTATTTTCATGCTGACATCAAATTGGTCTGAACTTTATAGAACATGAATTTTAAAAAAAAAAGAGGAAAAAAAGAAAAATCTAAATACTGAATACTAAGTAAAGTGAACAATTAAAAAATAAGTTTTCTTACCTTTTACATGTTTGAAGTTCCCCGTTATCATATTTATTTTAAACTATTGTTTTATAGCATGACCAGTTTATGACAGTTTTTTTTTCAAATATCTTTTCCCTGATTGTCCAGATTTGCCAAATGCTTTGAGTTATTTCAAAAGGTCTTACAGCAAAAAAAAAACAAAAAAAAAACGACACTGACCAAGCAAATAAATATAGTAAACGATCAGTGGCGTACCGCACATTTATGAGGCCCCAACATAAAGCACAAGAGGGGGCACACTGAAAACACTAAGTGCTCTTTGGCTTGTAAATTGATAAGGGTTAGTTCACCCAAAAATGAAAGTTAGTAGGGTTAGTTCACCCAAAAATGAAAGTTAGTAAAGTTCACCCGGCCCAGGAAAGTTAGTAAAGACATCGTTAAAATATTCCAAGTGACTACAGTGGCTCAACCTTAAGTTTATCAAGCGACGAGAATACTTTTTGTGCAAAAACAAAAATATCGACTTTATTCAACTATTAATTTTCTTCCGTGTGGGCCTCTGATGTGAGTTCAGAGTGCCACGACGCATGCGCGAGAACTATGAAGATGAAGCTGGTGGGTCTCGATGTAGTTTAAAATGGTTCTAAAGTGTGCATTTTCTGGATGACCGAATCGTGAGAAACCAACAAGAAAATGTAAGTGACTTACCAATGGCGCAAAATGAATGGCTTATACCTTTCACATTTTCCCATCAAATGATCGTGAGCGTCATATTCAGTCCTCGCGCATGCGTCGTGGTGCTCTCGTGAACAAATTCTTCATATGTTCAGATTTTTTCAAGTCAATTTCAATTTCATGTCATAACTTTTCAAAATTATAATTTATTTGTTAAAATGTAACCATTTTAATGAGAACAAAATGAGTTATGCGTTCCCATTTGAAAACCAACCTGTTTGTACTTCAATATCTTCATGTTAACACTGGTTCTGAAATTCTAACGTCTTCAGTCTCCTCTTTATTACTGCTTATTAATAGTTAGTAAGGTAGTTGTTAACAGTGGCGTCATGCCCATTCAAAGTGAGGGGGCACGTGCCCCCTCAGATTTTTCCTCCCTGATAATTTTTTTGTCACAACTTTATTCCTATTATGCTCCATAATTACCAGAGCCTATAACGACTCAAATGTATTCTGGTAGTGTAATAAATCGGTCAGCATCAGCCCGCCCCTTTTTCCTAATATGGTGTCTGTGTATATCAAATCTAGAGCGCTACACGCGTAGCGCTCTAGAATCTTTGTTGTGTATGTTCAAGCAACTCACTCATCTCGCACGTTGAGCTGGCAATGTTTTACAGATGGTCTTGAAGTGGTAAGTGGGCAAAGCAACAAATCGGCATTGAATTAGTTATAGGATGATATTAAAAGGTAGTGGGATAATTTGTAGTTGACCTGGAAATTTTAACTTGATCAAAAAGTTATTGATTTGATATTAGCTGCGAATTCAGAGCATTAACTTAAGTTGTGTCAGTGTAACGTTAACGATAGCTAGCCTAGTCTAACCGTAAACTAGTTGGCTAACGTTACTGCCTGCCATACAAAGTCAATAAGCCATAGTAACGTAATTTCAGAGCACCACAAAGTCAGACCTCAGCACCTTTATGTACCTTTAATGTAAGATCGTTCTTAGGTCACATACCAATTTAAAATCATAACATAAAAACTGCAATTGTACTGTTTTTAAAATCATGTGTAGTAGGACTAATTGTACAGTAAGTGTGTGTGTAAACATGCTTTAATGAAGTAGACTTCAAAAGCTTTTGAATTTGAGCTTACAGTTCTTTCATCAACCTATCTTCTACATAAACTTACAAAATAGATACTTTAACTTAGTCCTCAGATAGAGGAGGGTTGCTGCTAGCTCCGTTAAGGTATTTCTGTCCCTCCCAAACTGCATTGAAATGGTATGTTTAGCAGCCAGAATTTAAAAATGTTCAGGGGGAGAAAACCCCTGACCCCTCCTAACATGATCCATATCACCCGTCAGAAAACAATTGCAACGTCTCAGATTGTGCCCCCCCAGAATTTTGGCTTGCATGACGCCCCTGGTTGTTAAATTCAGATATTGAGTAGAATTAAGTGATGTAGAATATGGTCATGCAGAATAAGGCATTACTATGTGCTATATAGTTGTTTTTATTACTATGTTTTTTAGGTTGTGACTGGAATCTGCAATCTCTGACCAGAGTGTTTGCTCGTTTCCTAGGCTGCGATACACTGTTTCCTGTCAACTGGCATCCCTGGATATCGAAATACTATTGGGTGAACAGGCGGTGGGCAAGATCATACAGACCAAAACAAAACCTGACTGACAACACGGAACATGTAAAATAATAAGTAAAATAACTGGCTGTAGAAGTGTTTTCAGAGAAACGAGTATGTGAACTTACAGGGTACCCCCAGGATCCTCCAACTTAAATTCAAGGCTTTTTAAGACCTTTTTAATACCATTTCAAATGAAATTCAATGCCAACTTTGTACCCATTCCGACATAAGTATGAGGGGAAAATGTCAAATCTGTATACATTTGAAACCCTAGAAAATAATTATGTACAAGTAGGCTACTTGAATTAAATAAAAAATTTCACTTAAATTATCAGTCATATTTAATACATACACAACAGCGTTGTAGCGCGCACGTATAGGCCAGTGTTAATTTTGGCAGCCATTTTTGATTTAGTCTTAGTCTTCATCTTCAGACGAAAATGCTTATTGGTCTTAATCCCATTTGAGTCATTCTGTTTTTTATAGTTTTAGTTGACAGTTACTTTACTTCTGGTAGTTATTTTATATGTAATCTTTAGACAGAAAATGTCATAATTATTCTCTCTAGTCCTATTCAATTAAGCTTATGAAAAATTATTGACATTGCACTCTTTAGCAGTAGCACTTGTGGAGTTCTACATATATATATCCCTTTTCCTAAGTCCCATGTTTCTCCAGTTGTTTAGAGTGCCGTACCCCCTGGAACCCCCTCTCTTCCACTTAGACTGCACTCACAGGGACTATATTTGCCCCCTTTAATCCATTTTTCCATTTCATTTTTTACCTTTATAATACCTTTAAAAAAAGAAATAATGCTTTAAATAAAACAATGTTCATTAAATATGCAACGTTAAAAAACATTAAAATTGCCAGTAGGTGGCGGTAACTCATTATCTTTATGAGTGAGTCTGAGTCATTCATTCATGAATCTCACGATTCGTTCAAAGCCACACATTTCGTTGCAAAATAGAGCAATAAGCCTGACAATGCTGTTTTAAACGTAGTACATCACTTAATGTTACCCTTTTTTCTTTTCTTTTTTACTGTTGTATAAAATCTGTCACATTTGAAATCGTGTGGATATTCGGGAAACATTGCTTTCTTGCTCGTATAATACGATCAATATTAAAAACACTGCTGGATATCAGCCTGCATTTTGATCGCAGATTTAGTCGTACAAACAGCGCAAGCGGCTCGTGACAGAACACAGACCGACTGAATGACACTTATATTTAAGTAGAAAATCTCAAATGAAGATCGCTAAACTCCAGCTTGTCTGTGTTTTCAGATCATCCGCGCTTCTTCAGCAGTGTAGAGAGAGTGCGCGCATGGTTGGCAGATACTATTGAAAAGACCGGGTAGAAAATGTTATTTTAACAGAAAACCTCTGATTTGGGGTTTAAATTATTGAATTCTGTCATTTGTGGCCACAGCGGATAAAACCGACACTTTCCCATTTCAGACGACAAACTAGGCTAGGTTACTATCTTGTTTAGTACCTCACTTGCCTAGTAACCATAGTAACGAGTGCGCACGCTATCGCTTTTTCTGCTATGACGTGGAGGTGCACTCAATGCTGCATGAATTTTGAATTAACCTACATTAGTAACAGTTAAATTTGTTACGGTATCCTAATCCTAGGAAAGGCAAAATAATATTTAAGACTTTTGTAACGGAATCCAAGACTTTGTACACCAAATTCAAGGCTTTTAAGGCCTTAATTTGAGATTATCAAATTTAAGACTTTTTCAATGCTTTTAAGACCCGCGGGTACCCTGACTTAGCTTGTTTCCTAAATACCTAAATATATAAACATATTATGGTATTTTTATGCTTTAGTAGAGTAAAAAAGTTACATACAGCACCTTAAATGTCCACTGCTATTCTGGGTATGTGTACCGCACACACTTCCCCGGAGGTGGCGGCGTCTGCTACAGCTCCTCCTGAGGTGGCAGTGTCCGCTTAAGAATAATCTATGTTCCCTGTCACGGCCATGGAGGCAATCCATGAACTTCATATGCTTCATATCAGGGCAATAGAGGCTGTCTCTGCCGTACCATGAGTGCAGCAGGCGCAATGATATGACGCAGCGCCTGAAAATAGTCCCCAGCTCGGTAACTTCCGCCGGTCCCTGTGCAAGCAGGTTGTCACGTTGGTAATGTTGACGGAAAGTAGCCTATTTTCAGGCGCTGCGTCATATCATTACGCCTGCTGCACTCATGGTACGGCAGTAAAGTTTCTTGATTATTACGCAGGAATGAGAGTATAGTTCCTAGCCATATCAGCCTAGAAAATCGCAACTTTACATTTTCTGTCGGTCTTAGTGCACGATGTAACTACAGAAGAGTCAAGTTTTAAATAGGAAAAATATCGAAACACTTTGGTCGTTTTTTTTTTGAGAAATGCTAATGGTCTTGTCCACTTCAATGATGTATGCTAAGCTATGCTAAACGTGGTGCCGCCAGAACCGGAGATCGGCTGAATGGATTCAAAAACGGTAAAACTCAACAGTTTAACTCTGGGGGAGTTGTAAAATGAGCCTATTTCCAAAAAAAGTGGAGTATCCCTTTAATTATTAGTATCTAACCTGACGAAAAGGTATTTATTCAACATTGTCTTCATTAAATTGCATCTACAGAAGCATTGTGAACTTTTGTAAAGATAAGTTTTAGCCATTACCTTTTAAATGCATCATTATATTCAAATTGCAAACACATGAGGAGAGTCTCCGCAGGAAAGACCCACGACTGGCAGATGAACCTGCTCTCCGAAACGGTAGGCAATAAAATTAGATTGAATGGAGGATTTTAACTGTGACAAGATGATTGAAAGGGCAGTTTACGGTGACAGGAACACGCGATAGAGCTGTCCGTTAAAGGTGACGTGATAGTATGTCCCAAATCTTGCCTACTCTTTTGCTACACACTCAAAAGTATGTACTTTTTCTTCACAAAAAGAGTACATACTTTTAGGTCGTAGTATAAGTAGGCGAATTGGGACTGGGTCCGAGTCTCCGCTGACTGCGCACGCACCTCTCCAAACGGACGAGGCGTTTATACTTGAGGCGCTCGCCGTTGTGCTATTCTGTGAAACGACAGGGGGCGACTCTGAGTAATTCTCCTCGAAACCACCAGAAATCAGCAGTGAAGAAGTAGTTTGCCGTTTATTAGTAGTTTATTAATTGCTGATTCATGTTAAAAGAGTAATAAATGCAGTAGGTTTATTGTACTTTCACTGCATATAAACTAGTTTAACAACTGAAGCCTTATTGAAGAGTGTTTAACCCTCTGAGGTCGACCGCGCGATAGTCTCGCTTTTTTTCTTATCAGTGCAAAAGAAACTCAAAATACTCTGTTGATTTTGATCTTACATATTAAGTGTTGTACATCATTAGATCCTGTTAAGTGTCTATTTTTTTTGTGGATACTCACAATAAAAACAAAGTGTTGTGCTTTTCGACAAATATAGAAAAACAAACATTATGCGCGTTCAGCCTTCTCTCTGTCGGTGAAGTCCATTCTGAAACGCGTCCGAAAATTAACGGTAATGCCGCGAATACTTGTCATACAGGCACGAGTGTTTTTACGTAATGAAGCTTGAACTCTCTTCTTTTAAATGAATTAATTTATATAAAAAAACAAATATTCTAAGTTTATGTAATCTGTATGAAAGGAGAGAGATGTCAGTCTTTTTCTTTCCAGCTCATTATACCTTATTATGCGTTAATATGCCACGCCCACGGAAAACGCGCGTTATTCAAACGCAAATGAACTAAGGCAAGCCATGCAAACATGCCAACGCCCACCAGCTGGATTATAAAACACATCGTTTTTAGTAAATATCTTACTACCGCTGTGTACACAGCGTATCCCTACGCTGTGAAGAATACTACTATCTAATAACCCTGGAAAAAGTACCAGAAGTGCTGGTAGTTTCATTTCGAGGAGCAACGGATCCAGCTGATGTAGTAAGTCATTTTATTCTTAAGTGCTTTGTTCTAATCACGATATTGAATAATGTCTGTAAACCGCAAAAAGACTGTTTAAATATGAATTGCGTGTCTGTGTGTAGGCTAAATGATGAATGAACGGCAAGCTTTGTTTACTACAGTTATACAGCGCGTGTCTGTGCCGTTCATTCACTCTAGCACCTACATTAGTAAACGTTATGTTTACATGAACACATCCACTCTATATTGCTATAGCCTACTAAGATGAGTAAAAATAGCCTGAAATATGTTGAAATAAAATGTCTGTATAAGCAACATACTGCAAATTAACATGTATATGCTAATATATCATACACAATATGTTATAGACTAAATATGAATGTTTAGACAAGATTTTGTGATTACTTTTGGATAGATTATAAAGTTTTGACTGTAAAAAAAAGACTACTGTCACATTAAATAGTTAAGCTTTTGTTCACCAATTTCTGCTCATATGTTAAATATACTATTGTATGATGTTTTGTCAAAAATAAAGTAGGTATATTGAATTATCAACTACGATGTTATTATAGTGTTTGTTCCAATATTCAAACTAATGAATCCTTACCTTTTTTAATACGCATGATCAAATTTATACTTTTTACAAAGAAAGAATACACATTTGAAATATTGTTAAAATTGTAATTGTTGTTGTAATTGTAACCTATTTGTAATTAGTTACAATTTCTAATTGTAAAATATGTATATATAGATAATTTCTTTTATTCTTGCATTCTTTGGGACCCTGTGACACACCTGTGTGAAAGGCTAATTAATATGCAGCGCATTATGTATGTGGCACATTATCCGGCCTTTGTCTTCTCAGGTGTGAGCACGCCTCCACGCATATTGCCTAACCAAACAAAAGGTGTCTTATAAAATTTAAATCAATGTATTGTTTTGTGTAAATGATTAGGCAGGACGATTTTCAGATCATTTTGAAGCAAAAATTCTACGCAACAACACCCATTAGTCAAAAGTCTTGTGGACACATATTTTGTATGTGTTTTGTGGCCTTATTTCAGACACTTTAAGTTTTAGTTTTTTCAATAACCACGCATAAACATTATTCTCTTAAAAATACAAACATATACATACATGTTGCTCACATATTACGGTAGCCCTGTTTGTGCTATATAGAGTGAATTTACACCTTTGCCATTAATATGTTTAGAAGCAACTGAAAAAAGCACAAATGTCAGGGCATGTCAGAACATCAAGGACCCCAAAAACCCCTTAGACCCCAGAGGGTTAAACCTTAATTTCATCAGCAGGGCTTACCTTCTGCTATTGTAGGCTTATTTTGTAAATGTAAGCAGTTACTTTAAACAAGTGGAAACTGGGTGCTTAATGCAAATGTGTTCTTATTCACAAAATGAGAGGCTTTTATGGTGGCCCATCAATGGAAATGTCTCTGTGTATAGAAGGATCATAAACATCTTGGTACAGACGTACCAGTTCGGCCAGATTCGGCTCGAAGTTGTTCATCTTCGAAACCGGCGCCGCACGCGATGTTACAAAAAGTGCCGTGCACACCGCAAGGCGAAATGGGGTCTTGCGCACCCACCACGCATGACCGCCCACCCCGCAATGACGTCATTTTTGCCGCACGCACCTTCGCGCTCTTACGGACGCGTCAAGTATAAACAAGGCTTAATCCATCAGCCGGAAACTAAAGCCTCCCTGGGGGACGCCATTGTAGCAGACCATCACCTGCTGTTAGTATTCCATTGATTCCCATTCATTTTGGCGTCACTTTGACAGCGAATAACTTTACATCTGAGGCGTCCAAAGACTTCATTTGTCAATTTTTTTTTTCTAAAGAAACACGACAATGTATAAAAAGCTCCATTACTTTGTATCTTACGTTATGGCCCCGTAGAAGCCGTTTTTGTAAAAATAGGCTAACGATTGCATCATAACCACGCGACTCTCTGTCGCACCGTAGAGAAATTACCGTACAGACAGGAGGAGAAGCTCTCAGGCAATTTTTTACGGTCTATGAGGCAATCGGGGGGACATGGAGGCATAAAGTCAAGGGAGAAGCCCATCGATAGAGAGTCCATAAAAGCAACGGGACAAAATATTTCAACAACGTTTTTGAAGAATTGGAAACAATTCGGTATTTGGCACAGCTACTAGAAGATTTACAACTGTCGGACAGGTTGCTCACATCACGTCAGGTTGCGCAGTACGCTCAGCCATCAGGAAGTGAGTGCTTCTAATGGGCTTCACGTTTATCCGTTGAAATCAAGGGGGTCGCTGTGCCCATATCTTTTCCCCGTCTATGTGTATTTCTGTATATTCTGTATATATTTCTGTCATTTCTGTATTATAACTGTCTTTCATAATCATATCATAATACTTTTGCGCAATTAATCATTAATAGCCTTTCTTATTCTGTGCTATCAGATTTTATACAATTATTGTGCACTCGTGATTTATCTAGACAAAATATTATTGCTGAATTATCCACTAATCTAGTTTATAATAGAATTTTTTAAATAGATTATGATCATATATTTTTGAGATTTGTTGTTTTTCTTTATAATGAAGTTGTCTGAATTAAGTAGAATGTGTTTAACACACAAAAGAGTGATTATCAGTTCAACACAGAGTTACAGAAATTCTACTTGATTTAAAAAAAAACTGCGCTGGTACCCGATCGTATCGTATCGGTCGATACTCAGAATGTTTGGTATCAGATCGGATCGATTCAGAGAAAATGGTATCGCTGCATCCCTAGTATATACCTATATATACATATATATATATATATATATATATATATATATATATATATAGGTTGAAGCTGTTAAATAAAAGCTGTTTAATTTTTGTGATAAAATTTCTCAAAGTCACTTGCACAGTGTGATATATTTCCTGCAGTTGTGTACTTACAATATCCCAAATATTAACAGTGAACTTAAAAGTTCCCAAAGATTTTTAATTTCAGGGAAATTGCCTTTTTAAATAATGACTAGTCCCTGATCATTGTCACCTGTCAATGACATAATATCCATGTTATCCCTGGTTTGTGCTCGCTCGTTAGAGATGCGCGGTTGGCGGTTATAGCCGCGGACTCCGCGGATAAGGCGGATGACGTGATGAAAAAAAATATTTTAATGAAATTCAGGCGGGTGGCGGGCGGTTTCTAGTCTCGCGGCTGTCATCAGCAGCGCCTTGTATCAGCGGATGGCGGGCGGGAAAATTGGTCAAAAACGTTGGTGCGAATGGATGGCGGGCGGATGATGAGTTTTGTGATGCGGTTGCGGATGAAATAATAGCCCATCCGCGCATCTCTAGCGCTCGTACTGCCATAGTAACCATGGCGACAGACGTGGACCACTGCATTACGTCTAATGGCACGCTCACGCTGTTGTTGTTTCGTTCAAACATTATGGACCATGGCAAGCAGACTTTGGAACAAAAGGAGAACTAAAACGAGGATCAATATCAGTGTGGCTTTTTCGAGATGCCGAGAACTCCACGTCCGCGACTAACTTCGACTTGACAGAGACGCCGCTCTTGCATGTACTTCATTAGACAGGTGAGCTAATGTACATTAAACTAATCAATGTTATATAGCTCAACATGATGAAATGTTAGAATATGATCAGTATGTTATTCTAATGTTGATCTAGCTTACTGCTAGTCTCATACAGCCAACAAACTACCACATAGAATAACATTATTACTTTCAACACTCAAATACAGTTTAGTGTGATAGTGTAGACCAAGTGAAACAGCGCTGCGTTACCTCACAAGTTTAATTTGTCTATTAAACTGACCTGTGAGAGTAGTAATTCTGCAATTGCGGGTAGTTCGGTATAATTAAATATCCTTATTCCTTTATATCAGCGGGACTCACGTGTGGCGCTGATATCTGTCTCTCATTAGCAATTGCGCCCTGCTTCATACCACAGTCATGTTAAAAACATCAATGTATTCACTCATCCGTAAACATTATTAGATCCATCAGCATGACGACAAGTTCCATAATTCCGCTTATGTGTAATCAACCTACGCATTTGCACATTGTAAGAGGTTAGCGACCCCTAGTGGCAAAAAAATTACATATTGTAGCTTTAAGTTTCACAGACAGAGCTTAGACTATGCCAGGATTAGGCCTTAGTTCAATTAGGACATTCAAGTAGCTTTTATAAATGTACCCTAGAAAATGGCACTGAGATATTTTAAGATATATCAGTACAAGTTGTTTTCAGTTAAAACAGCTAAAATGTGCATTTTTAGTTTGGGACTAACTTAAGCCTTGTCTCTGAAACCGGGGGATTGTTATTGAAAACAAATATAAAAAGAGTGACACATGTTCTTTGCGTTTTGCCAAGTTCAGTGTCTTTATTAAAATCAACATATTAATGATTTATCTCGCATCCAGAGGTGACCAACCCGCAAATGTCCCGGGCTTTAAATCATTCCCTCTTTTGTGAATTTTCATGTCCCTCTTTTGTGAATTTTCATGTGACATTTAAGGTGTCCTTTATGTATGAAAATCTTCCCAGGTGTAAGGTCTCACTCCAGTGTGAATCCTCATGTGAGACTTAAGGTTTCCTTTAGATGTGAAACTTATTTCACATTCAGGACAGGGGAAATGCTGCTCTTCAGAGTGAGTTTTTTTATGCATTTTAAGGAGTCTATATTTTGTAAAAATCTTTCCACATTGAATACATTTCAAATCGTTCTCTCTTTTGTGAATTGTTCTCATGTGGTAATGAAGGGATCCTTCATGTTTATACCACTTTCCACATTGATGGCACTTAAAACACTTTTCCACAGTGTGACATATCATGTGTCCCTTTAGGTCCATTTTAAATTTGAACACATTTTCACATTGGTCACATTTGAAGGGCTTCTGTCTGGAGTGAATAATCAAGTGATTGTTTAGGCGTTTCACTGACGTGAAACTTTTTCCACACTGATGGCATATAAAATGGTTCTCTCTTGAGTGATTTCTTATGTGGTAATTAAGGCCTTCTTTACTTATGAAACGCTTTTCACACTTATCACATGCGAAAGGTCTTTCTCCGGTGTGAATCCTCATGTGAAGCCTTAAACTTCTGTTTTGTGTGAAACTCCTTCCACATTGATCACATGTGAAAAGCATCCCTCCAGTGTGAATCCTCATGTGTTTTTTAAGGACTTGTGGTGTAGTGAACGAGTTTCCACACTGTTGACAGGTGAAAGATCTTTTAGATCCTGCCGCCTTACCTCTATTTTGTGAGAAAGACTTTTCAGGCTGCGAGCGAAGTTTTTCTTCAGTTATGAAATCAGATTTTTCATACTTTTGTTTCTCCTCCATTTCATTTAGTTCTTGACTCTCCTCTTTAAGCGGCATCAGGTCTGAATGGTGAAAAAAGAAAAATACAAGTTAACCCCAATTTGATAAAGCAATAGACATCAAACAAATATTTGTATTCAACGTGCTAAAGGTTAATAATAATATTTGTATCTATATAGTGCCTTTTCAACACCTAAGGTTGCTTTACAAAGATAGGTTTAAGGAACAGAGCCAAAGAAAAATCAATAACAAAGCACAATACACAAACCAAGGGCTGAAGAGTAGTATACAGAAACAGATGACACTTACAAAGTCAGTTTAGAGATACAAACAAAGAGGAATTCAAACAGGACTGAGTAATACAAAAAAATAGAGGAATACTAACAAATAACATATCCATAACAAGGTGCAATTTACAGATTGAGACCTAAAGAGTAATTTTCAGAGAAAAATAGGTTTTTGAAGGAAAGAAGGGAGGATGCTTGACGGATGTCTTGAAGAGCATTCCACAACCTGTGAGCTACAACATTATAAGAACTTACACTCATAGTTACCAGACTAAACTTAGGGGTGACTAACAATTCCGCACTAGAAGATTGTAAGGAATGAACAGGAGCATAAGGCTGATGTATATGTAGGACCAAGGTTATGAAAAGCTTTTAAAGTTCATACGCAAGGAAACAAGAAGCTAAATGAAGGTGATAGAGGATTGAAGTAATGTGCTCATTCTTTCTTATAAGAGTGATCAAGCGGGATGCAGAGTTTCTAAAATTTTAAAATAAAAAAAATAAAAAATCGTTAAATATTTTTAGTTGAAAGGCCATAAAAAAGTGAGTTATACAGTAATCTATTTGAGATGTGACAAAGGCTTCCTGCTGACTAAGAGAGAATTGAATATGAGATATTACGTAGGTGGAAAAAAGCTGTCTTTACCACTTTACCAATGTGATCATTAAATTAAAGAGTGGAATCAAGAAGAACACCAAGATTTCGAACTGTTGTAGAGGGTGTTTTCAAGTCACCACCCAAATCTATCAGTTGGCCAGATAGTTTAGACACAACACATTTAATGCCAATCAGTACTATCTCCATTTTACCAGAGTTAAATTTAAGGTGGTTTGCCTCCAGCCAAAACTTGAGCTCCTTGATACAAGTTGTTAATTTAGGAACACTGAGGTAGGTGGAATGCTAAAAGTAAATCTGTGTCATCAGCAAAACAGTGGAAGTTAAACCCATAGAGTTTGATTATTTGTCCAATTGGTAACATATATATAGTGAAAACAAGAGGGCCCAAGACAGAACCTTGAGGAACACCAGAACTGATACACACTGAAGATTTGGAGGATGATTTGTGTTTCAGGGCTCGTATTTATCAAGTTTCTCAAAGTGCCATTTTAGTCTTAAGTGCTGCAAGTTCATGAAATGTACTCCTACTTTCAAACTTAAGTATAAAAGCAAGTTATCAAATTTCTTAAAGCTAAGAATCACTCTTACTCTCCCAGTTATTTAAGACAGCTCGAGAGGTCTCTCCAGTGGGGGCTTGTGATGGCACTGAGGAGACAGATGTGTGTTAATCTTGGAGGAGAGAAAGAATGTTTTTGAAATGTTTGACAACGACAGTAAATCAAACTGTATCGTTTGGACAGAGCAGGCATCATCTTTGTCAGCGCTGGTTAATGTTAGGCTGAACTTGCCTTTTATAAAATGTTTCCGCTGTTCGACTGATTCAGCAAGCAGTCTTCTTACTCCCACCAGTTCAGTTTTCTTTTGGAATCTATGGTGGCTGATTATAAAACCTAGGCTATATATAAGCAGGTTAGTTAACAGCACACCGGTTTAGAACGTGTAATTATGACATGGTGGAAAACGTGTTTATCTTTCATTTTCTATGTGTATATCATAATGTGTTCTCTTGAAAATTATTCATTGTCAATTGTCAAATGTGTGTTGAATGTCAATTTCTCTTATGGATTTAACCATTCAAATGTAAATTTATCTGAGAATATTCTTAAATAAGGAAATCTATTCAGTGATTGGTCCATGCTAATGTCATTATCCAAAATCCCATTTGTGGCACAGCAAAGTATCGTGAATCATCTGACACTTAAGAATGACACTTAAAGGGGAACTTGGCAACTATTTCAACTCAATAATACCGTTTAGAAATCCTTTGGATGGTTAAATAACCTGTTCTGGTGAGAATGGTGACTTTCCCCGCTCCCCTCAGCGTTCCCAGGCGGAAAACCAACCTTGCAACATGGGGACTAACGTACTTGTTAATTGGAAAAAGGAAGTCTCGTGAGAAGCGAAAACGAGCGAGAAACACAAACTGCTTTACGGCAATTCGACATTAACACACACGCCATATGATACTGTGTATGATGTATTACCCACCTCGGTAGACATAGTTCCACACGATAAAGTTGTCCGGCTCCGATAACAACAAATACACATGAGCAGCGGTAGAAAGTGGGGGAGGGTGCCGCAATTGAGTTATTTTACGACAGTGTTTTGAAATATACGCCCCACAGCTGTAGGGGGAGCTCGTCAAAGGTGAAAAGTCCAGGGGTCAGAAAGTAAAAGTCCTGCCATAAGTTTATTCCACCCATGAACTCAGCCAGCTGATCTCACTAATTAGTTCTACCTACTGGCTGAAAAACTGCTAATTAGCAAATCCAGGTGATTGGAACAAACTACTGAGGACTTTTACTTTCTGAACCTGGACTTTCCACCTCTGGAGCTCGTTGAAAAAACGTGCGACAACAAAAGTGAAAATCAGCAAAGAAATGGCTAGAGTTGCCAAGTTCCCCTTTAAGATTTAGTCCTAAACTTCACTTAAATTTACGACTGAGATGCTTGATAACCAACTTTTAAGCGCAGCTTTGAGCCAATAATTTTTTTACTCTTAAGTCAATTCTTAGCAGTGTTCTTGTGAGTAATTTTCAGAGGCTTGATAAATATGGGCCCTGGTAAACAGAAAATTGTTGCCTCCCTGTCAAATAGGAGGAAAACCAGTCAAAGGCTGTACAAGACTTTCCAATTGCGGAAAGCCGTGACAGGAGTATCTCATGACTAAAAGTGTCAAAAGCAGAGCTAAGGTCTAACAGAAGGAGAGCGCTAAGAGTGCCAGGATCAGAAGCTAGGAGGAGATCATTAAGAACCTTAACTAGAGCTGTTTTTGATACTGTGTAACGGACGAAAGACAGACCGGAAAGCCTCATACATGTTATGTGCTGTTAAATAGGCCTGTAACTGGGAGGCAACAACTTTTTCCTAAAATCTTAGAGAAAAGAGAGGTTTGAAATAGGCCTGTAGCTACTTAGAGATTAAGGATCGAGACCATGCTTTTTAAGAACAGGGCTGACAGCAGCAATCTTAAGCTTAGATGGTACAGTTCCAGAAGACATTGACGTATTAATGAAATAAGTGATGGCTCAAGAGTGTAACCAAAATTTGTAAGGGTGCGACTAAAATTTTTCCTAGGTCGCACTGGTGCACCTAACGTCCTCGCATCCGCTGCCTCTCCACGAACAAAGCGCTTGTTCTCCTTTGACGGAACTCAAACTCATGGTTTGATCATATCGTGGCCTAAACCAATCAGAGACAGGGATGGGGTGGGTGTTTGCCTCTGATTGGCTGTGGTCCAGATATTCCTGTAGGCCTACACAGAGCCATAAAGAGATATAGATATATGAGAAAATTCAACGTCGCCAAAACATCGCAAAAGAAGAGCTGCCATTCACTAAACTTAGATCGGAAATTATTCTGATTAAGAAAAATGGATTAGAGGTGAACCTGCCATACAGCAATGACGTTGTGCCCAATTTAATGGGGTAATAGCCGAAACATTAAAAGAAAAGACGACAGTTGCCATCGCTTGTTTCCACATACATGTCATTTATGATCAACGGTTCAGGAAAGCACTTTTAAACAGTAGCACTTTCTATTTTGAAATGTTCTATTTTGCTTAAAATGTTTTAGTTTGACAGCTCAGTGAATCACTTTAAACATTTTTTTTTAAGATTTTTATTTTTATATACAGTATAATTGTGCTTCAAATAAATAAGTATTTACCTACACCTTATTCTTGTTTAAAATAATTTGCATAATATATATGAATGTATATGGAGCTAACCGTGAAATTGTGGCGCTAAAGGTGACGCAAGCCGAGGAAAAATTTGGGTGCACCTAAATTTTGTGCTGGTGCACCTAAATAAAAAAGTTAGGCGCACCAGTGCAACAGAGGCAAAAAGTTAGTCTGGAGCCCTGTGATGGGTTGTGACAAAGCAGTCAAGCAATTTTTCAGTAAAGAGGTAGGTGCAGGATCAAGAAGACTAGTAAAGGGATTAGACAGCCTGATTATCTCTTCAACCACTGGCTCCAATAGTCAAAACTATTCAGGCTATGAGTAAGGCATAAAGAGTGCAGTAGTGGAAACAGGAAAGTTGTTATGTGGAAAGCAGGGCGGGGCCTAGGGAGGCGAGCGAACGGCTCGAGGCTAGTGACGTGATTGATGATGAGCGCCACCTGCGTGATGCATCCGGCTAGTATCTCTCAGGGAGGACCTTCTGAAGCATAAAAAGAGGACCAACGACAGTGAAGGACAAAAGAGAGGAGCAGGCCTGGAATTTTACGTTTACTTTTTGTTTATGTTTGTGCAGGGGTGTCCGTGAGGGGCTGCCACCATTACTTAGTTTCCTTTTGTATTTGTTTATTATTCAAATTATAATAAAGCCGGTTCCCTCCTCCTTCTTCCCATAACAACATACTTTGTTACATGTTGATATGTGTGAAGCGTTTTACTCTGAAAAAAGTTCAGGAGAGCATTACACGTTTGATCAGAATCCTCAAGAGACTGTACGGGTGGCTGAGTTAATTTTTATAATCATTATAAATAATGTTCTAGGCGTGTTTTTGGACTTATAAATGAATGTAGAAAAATAAGATGATTAAGCAGCATTTAAAGCTACCCTATACTGCTGAATGTATTCATTATATGCCAAGGAGGGAACAGAAAGGCCAGTTTTCTTAAAGCTGTTCTAGACGGTCCCTTAGTTTTCATTGCCAAAAGCTCAGTGTTGAACCAAGGAGCAGTGCGAGAGGATGGAACATATCTAGACTTTAGGGAGGAAATTCATTAAAAATAGTAGAAATACTTTCATAGACATAAAAATGTCATCTGCACTAAAATGACTTAAACAGGCAGAAAGGGGGAGTCACTGATTGCAGTAGAGTATGACAGAGGATCAACCATCTGCCAATCCCAATAATATATCGATAATATACAAATCCAGTGTAAAGCCATGCACATGAGTTGGAAAATCAATAAGTTGCACAAAATTAAAACAGTCCAGGACAGACATGAACTCTGACAAGCATTTAAGGTTGCGATCTGCCAATTGTGTTTGAAGTGTTGAGCATGTGAACGCAATGGCCAGTCAGAAGAGTTTAAGTAATCAGTATCCGCTCAACACCGCTCAAATACTTTTGTTTTAAATGACAAAGTAATGAACATGTTGTAAATAGGAAATTCTAGTGCTCAGTTAGTGAGTTTGCATTGAACTAAATTGATTGACAGCTTCAGTGATTATAAAGACTTTATTTCAACTATTCATTTCCTTCTCTGTTGGCCTCTAGTCAGTTAACTTAGTATGATTGAGTAGAGCTACGTCACACGTAGGCTCACTATTGGCCGACGCTGGTCATGTGGATGATGCGTGTGACTTACAACAACAGAAGTGTACACTATTACACTAGTGAACTGACTCGAGGCCCAGAGAGAAGGAAATGAATAGTTGAAATAAAGTCGTTATTTTTGTTTGTTTTTGCACACAAAAAGTATTCTGGTCATTTGATAAACTTAAGATTGAGCCACTGTAGTCACTTGGACTATTTTAACGATGTCTTTAATGACTTTTCAGGGCTGGCAAGTTTCAATCCCTGAAGAAGCCTAGGGACTAGGGTTGGGCGGTATTACGGTAATATCGTATACCGCGGGGTCTTAAAACAGCAACACCAAAACCGTCATTACCGGCACTTATATATAATATATAAATATAATTTATTCAATGCCTAAAAATGCTAATGTAGTTGTGATCAAGTGACAGTGTGGAGGAGAAAGAGAGAGGCGGTAAATACTGACGAGGCAATTTGTAAATGTTGCAATAAAAAAGGTGACCGCGAGATATGGTAACACCTCTAACCTAATGTCGCATCTCCGAAACAACCACCCACTCACTGCTGCCAGGATGCATTTTGCCCCGAGTTCATTAAATAAGCGCATTAGTTTATATTTGTTAAAATATTATAATGTTATTTTTTTTTACGTTGATAATGAAAACTGAACAGCACGAGTAAGATGGGATGCATCGGGAGTCAGTCATTGACCACTTAATTAAGTTTCATTTTGTAAAAGTTTCACTTGATCTTAATATTTTCACTTGATCTTAATATTTAAACTGAAAAATAACTGAATGCTAATGGTTTGAAGTGATCGTTCACTAATTATGTCATCGTTTATAGTCATGTTGTTCCAAACCTGTATTCTTTCTTACATGGACCACAAAAGGAGATGTTTGGCAGTATATTAGACTGACAGTTTGAGGCAATGCAAGTGAACGGAGAATGAGACTATCATTCTGCCTAACATAATCTCTGGTGTTCATAAGTGATGACAATTTTTCATTTTAACAATCATTTTAACTAACATGTATGACTTCTGAATGTCACACAAACATTTACAATAACATTGAAAATATTAAGTTAGTGTAGCTACTTATTTTTATAACTGAAATATACAAGATTTCAAAATAAATAAAAATAAAATAAAAAAATAATGTCTTTAGAGCACAACTTACATTGTCTGCTGCCCTTTCTAGATATTCTTCATAATTGTACCTTTATGTAAAGTTCTCGCTGTAAGTCTATGCTTTGCTTGTGTTAGCCCACATTTTGTTCTTTAATTGGTTTCATTTTTGTTTGTTTTGTTTTCATTGTTGTTATCATCCCCTATTTTGTATATTATGTTAAAAACATTATAAAATACATAAATATATATCAAAAAGGATAATGTGTAGATTTATGCCTGGCTCACACTAAAGGAGTTTTAGGCCGGTTTATGCCCGATTTCCCCCTCCCGAGAATCTGAGAAAATATTTTGTCGAAGACCTCGATTGGTTCCGATGTTCGACGCATATTATCTTGTAATGTGAGGCGTTCACAGATCGAATCTTGCACCTCCCAATCTGCTCTCACACAAATCGGGCTCGCCCCAATCATATCAAACATGTTTGATATTTATCGGGATGAGCAAGACTGTGATTACGTCAATACTGTCACAATAGCCAATAAGAAACAAGTAGGGCTGTCGTGGTGAAGGAATTTCCATTGAGGTAATTTTGAGTGACTCAACAGCGTGATATGCGGTATTATCTTTATTTATTTATTTATTGCTAAATGAATAAGTGTTACGCTGTTGTTTTGTAGGCACAAAAACTAGCACATGTTCAGTAATGAAACCGAAACTAATAAAAGTGGAGTAAACAGAAGATACAATGTCAAAATAAGGGTCCATATAATATAATAACAGAACACAAACTTGACAATATGCTTGTTAGATCATTGTTATATAACAGTTAGTTCTGATCCTGGAATCGCACCTAAGGAGAGGCTTTCTGCTGATATTTCACCAGTATCATCATTGCTCGTCTCGCCTCTGCACGTTATAGACAGGCTGTCACTCAGTCCACTTACATTATTACGACACTAGGTGGCGGCAAGGGCCTGCCTTTGAGTGAGTTGTTAAACTGTTCATACAACGGAAATGTAAAAAAATTCAGATTCATTCTAAGATATAGGCCTATGTAATGAAACAATCTGTTAATTATTTTAATATTTGATTTTATCTTTGAGCTCCACTTTATAAGGCTCAGCTGAGCAGCAATCCGGCACATGGGCAACGCTGAAGTTGATGCGTCACTTCATAGAGATCAATGGGATTGATTCATTGTATTGACCAGAGCTGACGCCATTCATTAGAAATAACCTATGTTAAAAGGATAGTTCACCCAAAAATGAAAATTCTGTCAGTAATTACTCTCCCTCATGTTGTTCCAACCCCGTAAGACCTTCGTTCATCTTCGGAACACGAATTAAGATATTTTTGATGAAATCTGAGAGATGGATCACTCCTTCATAGGCTTCTTCAGGGATTGAAACTTGCCAGCCCCGAAAAGTCATTGAAGACATCTTTAAAATAGTCCAAGTGACTACAGTGGCTCAATCTTAAGTTTATCAAGCGACGAGAATACTTTTTGTGTGCATAAACAAACAAAAATAACGACTTTATTTCAACTATTCATTTCCTTCTCTGTTGGCCTCTAGTCAGTTAACTTAGTATGATTGAGTAGAGCTATGTCACACGTAGGCTCACTATTGGCCGACGCTGGTCATGTGGATGATGCGTGTGACTTACAACAACAGAAGTGTACACTATTACACTAGTGAACTGACTCGAGGCCCAGAGAGAAGGAAATGAATAGTTGAAATAAAGTAGTTATTTTTGTTTGTTTTTGCACACAAAAAGTATTCTGGTCATTTGATAAACTTAAGATTGAGCCACTGTAGTCACTTGGACTATTTTAACGATGTCTTTAATGACTTTTCAGGGCTGGCAAGTTTCAATCCCTGAAGAAGCCTAGGGACTAGGGTTGGGCGGTATTACGGTAATATCGTATACCGCGGGGTCTTAAAACAGCAACACCAAAACCGTCATTACCGGCACTTATATATAATATATAAATATAATTTATTCAATGCCTAAAAATGCTTATGTAGTTGTGATCAAGTGACAGTGTGGAGGAGAAAGAGAGAGAGAGAAGGGAGAGGCGGTAAATACTGACGAGGCAATTTGTAAATGTTGCAATAAAAAAGGTGACCGCGAGATATGGAAACACCTCTAACCTAATGTCGCATCTCCGAAACAACCACCCACTCACTGCTGCCAGGATGCATTTTGCCCCGAGTTCATTAAATAAGCGCATTAGTTTATATTTGTTAAAATATTATAATGTTATTTTTTTTTACGTTGATAATGAAAACTGAACAGCACGAGTAAGATGGGATGCATCGGGAGTCAGTCATTGACCACTTAATTAAGTTTCATTTTGTAAAAGGCCTTTCTTTAAAGTGAATTTCGTTTTGTATAAATTGTATCTTAATTTTAATAATTTTTTTATCATTCAATTCCCTGGATTTAATTAATAAGAATCAAATATAGCAGACAACATAATCATGACATGATCGTGCGCTGGCGCGCCGCGGTCACTTGCATTGAAATCTCATCATAAATTAACCGAAACTCAGTGTATGCCTCACAGACATGACAGATAAGCCTATATCTAAATAAAGCTTGAAATTTCATTAAACGAAACAATTCAAAACGAAAAGAAATAGGCCACTCGCTGATTATTTAATCCATGATGTGCATTTCTCTCTATGCGCGTTCATACGGAAATGGCGATCATCAAATTCATTAAACGAAACAATTCAAAAGGAAAAGAAATAAAGGCAGCATACTCTCTGATTAATCAATGATTTCTCTCTATAGGCGCCTTCACTACGGAGATATCAATCGTCAATTTCTTTAAACGAAACAATTCAAAACGAAAAGAAAAAGGCTAGCCTATACCTTCTGATTATGTAATCCATGATTTGCATTTCTCTCTATATATGCGCGTTCACTAGGTGATGGCGATCGTCAACTTAATCTTTGCAGCAGACACTGACAGAAAAGTTGTATTTATAAAAATCAATGGACGCGTCACCGGATTTACAAATGCACTTCTTGCTTGTTGCTTGTTAATTTAATTTAAATTAATTAATAAAATGAATAATTTAATTGTCATAATTAAAATAATTAAATATTATTAAGTGTCCCATTTTTGCTCACTTATAAATAGTATTTATATCTACCACCCCCTCAGCACCTGGGTTAAAACATTATTTGGCTCCACCATATTTCAACGGCCCACATATTAAAAATAGTCGAGTCTAAATAGGGCTCCGGCTCATAATTACATTTAATGCCGTCAGCCGGGATCAGACACAACGTGCACGGGTTGGGCTTGATTTTTGTTTTGTTTTGTTTTTGCCCGATCTGGTATTCAGTTTCTGAACGGTGTAGGCACAAGCCAACAGTTTGGTGACGCTGTCTGAGCCTTATGTCATAATTTTTAATTAGTCACGGTAATACCGTATACCCCGGTAAAATAGGGAGGAGGTTTGACGGTATCAAAATTTGGATACCGCCCAAGCCTACTAGGGACTAGTATGGAGGAGTGATCCAGCTTTCAATTTCATCAAAAATATATTCATTCGTGTTCCGAAGATGAACGAAGGTCTTACGGGGTTGGAAGAACATGAGGGAGAGTAAATACTGACAGAATTTTCATTTTTGGGTGAACTATCCCTTTAAAAGGATAATTGTTTTTTGAAGATTTCGCTTTCCTTGGCACGGCAACCTTTTCACGAATATGATTTATGAAGGACAGATATTTAGTTTACATCCACTTTTCTGCTTCCGAAAAATATATATATATTTTTTTTTTTTTTTTTTCAGCGTGAGATCATATGACCATGATGGAATCATATCAAGGCGCTTCCTCTGGCACGATAATCTTAATAACATTTTGTAGTGTGTGATTGAAGCGCTGCGATTTTCAAATCTTGTAGTGTGAGCATGTTTAAGATTTGAGGGAAGAAAATCTGCAAAGATTCTCCTTAAAGGGTCACTCCACCCATTTGCATTAAGATTTCCATTGTCAGAAATCCAGTCATACTATTGAATGGTCGTGCAACACTCTTTCATTTTCCCCTGAGACGAGAGAAATCCATTATTTACCCTTTTCACTTCCTCCTACAATGACGCAAAAATCGTCATTTTACGTAATTGTAGGAGGAAGTGTAAAAGGGGGGGATTTCTGTGAAGACTACAAGCACTAGTTCCCACCCTTTCAAACCCGCCCATAGGGGGTTGGACCTAATGCGCTAACAGACCTATCACAGATCATTGCCGGTGCGTTTGATTTCACCGGCAGAAACTTTTTGAAAATATGGACGAAGGTACTGAATACGCAGACGGATGCATTATGGAGGATCTGGATTTTGACGAAGTGATGGTAGAAACGGATGTTCGTGGCTACCTTTATACCACAGTATAGCGACGAACAGCTGAGGGCTATGGAGGAACCGGAGGCGGCTGAAGCTGCTGTCACCACAGCCGACGAGACGAGGACGAGGAGCCCGCAATGGCTCGAGCTGGGGCAGATTGGTGGTGCCTGTGCTCTCACTGTGTGCCAATGGACACAGAACAAGAGTCTGTCTGCTGCCGAGAATTCCAGCGGTGCTACGGAATCGGAGGATGACACGGACGTGTGTGTTGTTGCTCACCCGAGTTTCGCACCCCATATGGATACCGGCGTCCTGGAGACCTTCTTTAGAATACCTAACGTCAACTGGCAACGTCAGCCAAAGCCTACAGGGTCAAATGGTCGTCTTTCTGTAAAGTAAGTTTATTTTCATTTTGTTAACACGCTAACGTGGGAGGTTCATTGCACAAATATCTTGCAGTTAAGCTAGCTACTGTAGTGGGAGTGGTCTGCGGAGCTGAGCATTGCAATGCACTATGGGGATTGTTGTCTACAATCCACAAGCACTAAAAAGTCATTTTCTGCCTTTTATCGGCCAAGAAGGTCCCAAATTAGAAATGTATGATACTATTCTACTACATATATGACCCACTTTCAATACATATTCATTTCTCCACCGGTGGAATGACCCTTTAAAGGGGTCATATAATGCCATTTTTGTACAAGTTAATATGAATCTTTAAGGGTCAAAATGAAAACTTTGTAATATGCTTTTATTAAAAATTCTCATTAGTACGAGTAAGAAAACTTTCATTTTACCTGGTCAAAAACAGGTCTGTTTTCAGCACGCCGTTTCAGTGCATATGCCTTTAAATGATAATGAGCTTGCTGACTCCGCCCCTCTGTTTTGTGGGGCTTTTTGACAACACACGTGGAGTGTTGCCTTGACAACAGTTGAGGGTATATTTTGGAACAAGAATGGCAGCGGGAGTCTCTGAGGAAACATCTGTTCAACCATACCAATTTGAACCGGAGTCGGACTAGGAACAAGATGACGGCCCCAAAGAAGTTCAACAATTAAGGCTCGAACAGGCCGTTTCAGAATGGTTGTAACGTAATGTCACTCTGATCTATTTTTGTATGTACTGGCAGGGTAGAGTAGTGAGATACAGACGCTATGCGTTTACTGATGTATAGGTTAGTTCGTTGACAGATTGATGTTGAAAAACGTTTTTTGGTAAATGTAGGCTTGTCAGTCATGTGTGTAAACAAGACTAAACATTAGCCGCATTCATCGTGAAGCGTGCAAGCGATTTGCAAAAATTAATATTTAAAGGTTAATAAAACGTTACACTTCTGGGGGTGCAGCAGGAACACGAATAGTTGGTACCAGCTTCTTAGCAAAACCAGATTTACACTGACACTTGTTTATAAAGCAGTCTGGTGAGAAATGATTAGCGCAAACATAAAAGCATTTACATTGATCGTTGGGAATATTCCCTTCAAATATAAAACTCAGCCACTGCGTCTTCAGCGGTTCGGATTTAGGAACATTAAAATGACTGCTGTGTTCCTTATTACACCCAAGAACAGAACACCACAATCGCTTAGACGCCATTCTGCTCCAGTGTATCAACAATGGCGGACTATGATGACAGCTCCCTCAGGGCGGGTCTGTGTTGAAACGCTGAGTTGAAAGGAGATTAAAACAAAAACACTGGATGGATTTTTATCATTATATGATGGTTGTGTACTAGGGATGGGACGATTACCGGTTTTACTATAAACCACGATAAAATGTACTGACGGTTAGTAATATCGTTTAAAATTCAATTATCATTAAAACCGTGTTTGGTTATCGCGATTTTAATAACTCACTATAAATCCTGTCCAGCCAGCAACAGTCTGACGCAGGCGCACAATGTTGGGTTTTTTTTTTATTCGAGAAGGAATGGCGGAAGGCAGTGACCGTGTTCGGGAGATTTTTCAGCCTTTTAAGAGGACCAAATCTGAGGTGTGGTCATATTTTGGCATTTACAAAAATCCTGAGGGAAACTTAATCGAGGATGGTTACTCTGTCTGCAGAACATGCACAAAAAAAGTCGCAGTGATAGGGGTAAACACTTCAAATCTGCTGAGTCGTCCTGTGTGACCATCATCCACTGTTGTAGCGAACGCAAGGCAAGTTAACTTTGATCTCAATACTAAAACTACAAATGTTGTTTTGAGTTGACATATTTTATCTCACTCACTTGAAATAAACTTGAAGCTTCCGCGAAGAAAAGTTTGCAGCAAGTGGCTTTGAGCCAAAGACGAACGAATAAGTTCAAACAAGACTATTAAGAGTGACATTTAAGAGATAATAATGTATATTCATTGTACACTTATAACACCGATTTTTTTTTTTACCACATAATTACGGGGACATTTTGAATAGAGATTAATGTCTCTATTCTTAGCTGTTAAATCCATTTAGCGTACAAAGCTCGTCCAGACAATATGATCACAACAATATTATCAAATTCTGTAAACAATAAATCAATAATTGTGAGGAGAAAATTTCATTTTCAATACAATCAAAAACGGAGACGCAAGATGACAAGTTGTATTTGAATGAAATGAGAACGCGCGTCCGTTGTGATACATGGATGTGCGCTGTTATAATATGTTGCTATAGACGACGGTCATCATAAGGAAGAAAATCAAAATGCCCCAGAATAGAATCTTGCTTTAAAAAGTGATAGAGCTGCTTGTTTTATTTGTTGTTTGTTGATTCTCAAATATTAAACTTGTTGAAATGTTTTCAGTGTGAGCATCAGTTCTTTTTTAACACTTTCATCTTGTTTTAACAAAACCGTGATAATATTGATAATCACGATAATTTCGGTCACTATAATCGTGATATGAAATTTTCATACCGTCCCATCCCTATTGTGTACAGGCACTGCCAACACACATTTCAGTACAATCAACTTGTAAAAGTACATATACCATTATATGACCCCTTTAAATGTGTGCTGCAACCAGATTTCAAAATCGGTTAGGATATTAAAACTCATGTAGTGTGAGCCAGGCATTAGATCTTTCCTGATTCACTCTCACGCTAAGATTATCTACAGATGGATTACAGGGATAGTCAACCCTGCAATGAAAATTAAGTAATAAATTACTCACCCCTTTGTTGTTCACTGCCATTATATGGATGAGCTTTTATTTTTTTAATTCTCCTCTAATGTTCCATAAAATAAAAAATTACATATGGCATCAGAACAACCCCAGGTTGAGTAATTTATGATTTCTTTTTTAATTTTAAGGTTAAATATCCCAGTAATGTATTATTTACTTATGATTATATTAGCGTTCATAAGTAACTCATGTATTTTTATTTTATTTTAAAGTGGATAAAATAATTACAGTTTAATAGTTCTAATAGATTTGCTATATACTTTAACTCTATTATTGACACAGATTACCTAAATTTAAGTGCTCTACATCTTGTAAAATGACATTTATCTCCTAAAAGCATGGATTTAACCCCATAATCCAGTGTCTTTGGTGATGATGACATTAAGACAATTGTAATTTTTTTTTTTAACTAATCAGCTTTAATTGTGGCACTCATATGACTGGATTTTCCATATTCTTAATTTAATCTTTATATGTTCATTTTGGTTCATGTCACTTTACAAAATAAACATTTATTTGTTTAAATACAAAAATTTTAATTTGGAAAAAATACGATCTTCTGCATTAAGATAAAAGAAAAAACCAACCTGTTTGTTCCTCAGTTTCTTCATGTTTCACTCTGAATGGTTCTGAAATTGTCATCTCTTCAGTCTCCTCTTTAATAAATGCCATCTTGAAAACAATGTCACGTAGATCTCAGTTGTTTCACCAAGAGTTTCTTGTTCCTAAATGTTAGGACATTTTAATTTTAATACGAGGAAACAATTAATATAAATAAATAAAAATCCCAAACCTATTTTTTTATCGTATAAATGCACTTTAGTCACAGACAAATATCTTAAGGGAAATTTAAGAGATACAGTTCATGTAACGCTTCATAGTTCAGTTTTCAGACAGAAATATATATAATTAAATATATAAATAAAAGTGTGTAATATAATAATCATTTCTAAAGTGACGATTTAGAAACTAAATGATAGAAAACGCGAATTATCCATTAACTTTACCGTTAACTGAAAACTGAACTGTAAGGAGTCACACGGCACCTTACATAATAATCCATTAATTTCACATTACTTTTATAAACTATACGTAAATTTGTATCGATTATTTCACCTCAAATACTTTAAGAGTTCAAAAACTCTAAATTTGTTGAACGTTTAGATGTGCAGCGTCGTCTTCTTCTTCTTCTTCTTCTTCTTCTTGAGTTGTATGGCGGTTCAACAAACCAACTTAAAATACGCATTTCCGCCCCATACTGGTCTGGAGTGTTGGGCGTACATAGGTTTAACTGTAAGAATATAACAAGGGATAAGGGAAAAGAAAAGGAAAGAAAAACATATGAGAAAAAATAAAATAAAACATTTTATATTCCATCCAGTATTCCTGTCTTTTTTAAAATAAAAAACAATTAAACAATTGACCCTTCGCTAAGCCACGCCCGAAAACCGCCACTGGCCAATCGTGTCTTAGCAACCGTAACTAGGCGCGGGAGGTCTGGCAAGCTTTCGAGCGAGGGAAACATGCCGAAGCGTTGTGCGTATGGATTGTGCAAATCTGATACCCGATATCCTAAAAGTTTGGACGGGGGAGTGTAATTTTTTTTCTACCCGAAAATCTAAAAGCCAAGGGGAGAAAGGATGTGCATGGATCAGCAGTGTGGGAGACCCCATTCACAACTAAGTGTCGACAGGATTAACAAAAACACATGATTGGAAGTTGGAAATAATTACGGTTCTTTGTTCATAATGCACATGTTTTAACGTAAAATACTAAAAAATACTAAAAAAAAGTAGTAAAAAAATTACTAATTATCTCATTGGGAATGTCTGACACCGGTGCATAAAATGAAACTGAAAATCACATTGTATTTGATACAAAACTAAAGACTAAAAAAAATGAAAAAATAACAAAGTCATAACTGAAACTATTTTCAAAGTATTTCATTTTCTCCATAGGGAAATAGTTTTTTTTTTTTTTTTGCAAAAACGTATAAACCGTTAAAGACAGGTCTACTGTAAGTAGACATACTCTTACAGTTAGCCTGGTGAGACGCACACAGCCGCCCTATCCTGGCCGGGATGGATGAGAGGCAGACACGGAGCTCCTGGTCCACAGTCCTCAGTCGCTCCCTGTACTTGTTCTTGATGTACGTCAGGCTTGTAAAGCTCAGTTCGCACAGATAAGTTGTGGAGAAGGGTAGCAAAATAGCAACTGCGCTACTTGAAGCCACTGGATACTCTTTTTTCACTGAAATCCAAAACCTGTCCAATTCCATGTCACCAAATCTCATTTTCAATGTGCGGTCTTCCCTGATCTCCATCAGTTGCTCCTGTGTTGGCAGTGGCCAGTCCTTTGCGCTCTCCAGCGCGCTTGAACTCCAAGGATCACGGACCCAGTCAAACTGTGCATAAGACTCCGATGGAAAATAATGATTAAATCGCTCATCGAGAGATTTCAGATGCTGGGTTATGAGATCAGAAAGTGTACTGCTGTTTACATGCACATTGCACAGGGGAAACATATCCAGCCTGCCCTGTCCCACAAAGGAACGCCAGAGTGTGAGCTTAGATCTGAAGCCACGCAGTTTGTCAGACGAGGAGAGGAGGTTTTCTTCTTTGCCTTGCATTTTAATGTTCAGCTCATTGAGGTGTTTAAAGATGTCATCCAAATACGCGAGTTTTAGGCATCATTGCTCATCTGCGAGCAGCTCTGCATATGCAGATTTTTCTTCTGTCAAGAAGACTCTGAGTTCTTCTCTTAACTCGCACAATCTACCCAAAACCTTCCCCCGTGACAGCCAGCGGACTGCCGTGTGTAGCAACAAGCTCTGATGCTCTGCCCACATTTCCTCGCACAGAATCGAAAACAGACGGCTCTTTAACGGGCGCGCCTTTATGAAATTAACAATGTCGAATGCTCTGTCAAGCACGTCCGAAAGTTCTTTTGGGAGCGTCTTTGCAGCAAGTGCCTGTGAAGGAAGCAGTGGGTTGTTCGGATGTTAGGGTTTTGCTGCTTTGCCCTGCTAATGAAACCTTTGGCACAGCCCGTCGTTGCAGCTGCACCATCAGTACAGATACTAATACAGTTCTTCCAACTCAATCCTCCCTTTTCAAGATACTCAGTTGTCACACGATAAATTTCTTCTCCTGATGTTTTGTTTGGCAGCGGTTTGCAAAATAAAAAATTCTCTCTAATACGGTCCCCATCCACAAACCGAACATTTGCCAAGAGCTGAGCGTGCCCACTCACGTCCGTTGACTCATCAAGTTGTAAAGAAAAATGTCCACTTGTCTTGATTTTCCCCAAAACGACATCTTCAATGTCTACAGACATGTCATTGATTCGCCTCCCTATTGTACAATCCGACAGCGGGACCTTTGAAATTTCTTTTGCAGCTTGAGGCCCTAGCATTTTGTTCACTATTGCTGTACATGCTGGCATAATTACAGTTTCTGCAATAGTGTGAGGCGTCTTTGTTTTAGCTACTATTTCAGCTACAAGGTAGCTATCTTCCAGTGCCCTCTCCGAGACTTTAGCGGATTTAATCATCATTTGTTCCTGACGGCTTTATTGACTTTTCATTCTAACAAAATATTCAGGATCCTTGTCAGCAAGTGATGGATGATTGGTGGTCAGGTGTCTTTTAAGTTTGCTCGGAACCATCCCTTGGTTTGACAGTTTCATCCCACATATTAGACACAAAGGGAGAGGGCATGTTGCATCCCCAGTACTGATGAAGCCAAATTTTAGGTAACTGTCGTTGTATGTTCTCTTTTTAGCCTTTTCTAACGTTACCTTTGCGACCTTTGGTGCCGACTCAGAGCTGGTGGAGGAAGTAGTAGGCTGAGGCTCCATTTCACAGTAAAAACTGTCCGGTTCTTGTGGGGCTTTTCTTTTTAAAAAACGATCCATGATGCTGTTGCTTGTTTCTTGCTCTTTGTGAAATCAAATGTATTTTCACGGTTAAATGATAAAACAAATGTAGCAAAGGCACGTGCAGTTGGGGGGGGGGGGGGGGGGGTGGCTTTGGGTGCTCGAGCCCCTGCCCTATTTCAAAATTAATCAAAAGTGCCCTTCTCAAACATATATCAATGATAATATTGTGGTCAATAAAAAAAATTGCTTATAATTAACATGACAATGTGTACAAAACTAAAGTGGCCTAAATTCACGTTTATTTTTACGTTTCTGTCAGTCTGAGGTGTTGTTGCTATATCGCGTTGCTATGGGTTGCGTCACTTGCGTCAAGTTGTGTGTGTGTCTTGCTTCGGTCTTGTGAGACGGATTTTTATGGTTAATTTTATATATATTTATCTAAAATGAATTTACAATTTTATTGATACGTTCATATGTTTAAAAAGAAGAAGAATGTATTCATGTAAATTCAAATATATTTATATATGAAATGTCAGGGTTTAAAAAAAAATATTTAGATAGATAAGTTAGAGCTGCACAGTTAATCATTAAAAGATTGCGATCTTGAATGAAACATTGACGCGACCTTATTCCTTAAATGACATTGATTCGCCTGTCTATTAAACCTTCGACAAGTAGCCTGAACATTCAAATCTGTGTTGGTGCTGGAGCTGACCTAGAGAGACCATGTAGGGCTGCACGATTTGGGGGAAAAGTCACATTGCGATTATTGAGGTCAATATTGCGACTGCGATATAATAAACAATTGGTTTGAGTCAACTTGCTTGGTTCTCAAGTAAAATGCACACATTAGTGATAATGCTGAAATGTGTATTTCTCAACAACTAAATGCAGTGTTTTCAACATTTTTTTTGTACAAAATTGAATAGTGACATATTTTCATTACTGCAAACTTGTTATTGTTTCAATAGTACAATAGTATAAAATAAATGTCATATTTACCTGTGCCCTTACTGTCTAACAGGTAGGACACAGAAATTGAACAAAGTTATCAAACAGTCTGCACTGCATAAATTATAAATTAAATATAGAATAATCCTTATTAAAGCTACAAAACTTCTTTAGTCAAGAGCAGTGAGTAATTTTCTCTGTTCCCTTTGTTCTTTGATTAAGGGACCTTTCACTAGCACTTTTGGTGCGCACCCGGGTTCGAATAACGTCAGAGTTCGGTTCGTTTGGATGATGTGAACGTCACCTCGACGCGTAGTTAAAATTTTTTGGAGGTGCACGTCGAGCTACGGCTGAGGGGTCGGAGTGGGGTTCGCGGCGACGCAGAGGGGTCTGCGTGGGTATACGCCGTCGATTCGACGCAGAAGCTTAAAACTGGCTTTACCTTGACGAAAAGCGGGATTGACCCAGTGCAAGCACAGAGATGATTTATGCTTCCTGCATAAATTGTCTTCATAACAAAGTTACTGAGTTCACATTTGAAAACCAATTAGCCAGACAGCAAGCCAACATTGAATAAACATTGTTTTTCCATCTGAATCATCATTATGGTTGTTATTGAAATTTCAATGGAAAATTAACGGAGAACACCGGCGTAACCAACGCTAGCAGTGCTCCCCATAGCGCTACCCAAAGAAGTGACCGCGGCGTGCCAGAATTACACAGAAAACATGACTTACTTTACTTTATTCAATGCAGAACTATCTCGAGTTGTACCTGGGAATGCCGATTAGACCATCTCGTCGTAATACAAATCCAAAATATGGATGTATTAGTGCTTATGCGATATCACGATATTTGCGCGCACTGTTATAGCATAGCCTAGGTTATAGCGCCTGACAACCAGGCCTGTCGTCAAGGGGGGATTCGTTTCATATAGCCCCACGTTACATACTTCATCTCGCTGCACGAATGTACAAATAAATATAATCTCCTGTTTGACCTAAATGCTAATTTTTTTGCATTGTGATTTTTTTTTCTGTTTTAGGTGCTCTTACTCAGCAGATGGGGACAGCCGCCTTCACCCAATTCACATGTGCCAGACCGGGCAGGAGGGACTGGACAACAAAATATTCAGGCGTCAGAGGACACTGAAGTGTAAATAAAGAGTAGAGCTAGCCTACAATTTATTAAATAAAAAGGCTAATAAAATGAATTTGTGTGGTGTGTTCTATACAAGATTTCAAATGTCCCATTACTTTTTAACATCCTGGCTGTAGATAAAGCAGGTTATTTAATTTATGGCATTACATTTAAAATTAACATTTAAAAACGATTGAAATTCCATTGAAATCACGTTGATCCTTAGTTCAGTTGAAATTTCAACATTGTTTCAATATTAAAACAGAGTGCAAAATGATGTAGAATCAACATCAGAGTTCGAAGTTGATTCAATGACTTAATGTTGACAACGGATCATTGATTTAACATAGTTTCAATGACTGTTTGCTATCTGAGGACCAACCTGTTTGTTCCAGTATGTTCATATTTCACTCTGATTGGTTCTGAAATTCTCATGTCTCCAGTCTCCTCTTTAATAAATGCCATCTTGAAAACAGTATGTCACGTGAATCTCAGTTGTTTCACCAGGAGTTTCTTGTTCCTGTATGTTTTGAAATGTTCCCATGTTTAATATGAGTAAAGCAATTAAAAAAAACAAATGAATAAAAATCCAACCTAATTAGTTACATATAAATACACTTTAGTCACAGACAGATATCATAAAAAAGACATTTAAGAGACAAACTATCAGTTCATGTAAAGCTTTATAGTTCAGTTTTCCGACACAATAATATAATTCATTAATCATTTCTGAAGTCACGATTTAGAAATTGAATGAGAGAAAATTATTTAATTAATTATTATTTATTTAAAATTATGCATTTGTCAGAAAGTGAGTACATTTAATACACACATATAAATATATTTATTCTGATAATGTATTAACTGGTATGCTTTGAAATGGACAAAGTGGCAAAAGTTGTCTACAATAATATACACAATGCCTCTAAATTAGAATCTTCAGTATTTAAAACTGATGTTCATTTGTCCCTAACATAGTGATCTTCCTTTTTTTATTTTTTATAAGTGGTTCAATTTATTTACCCGAGCTTGACCAAAATCATTATTCAAATGTTTTACATCACCCTGGTACTTTAAAGAAATGCATAGAAATAACAATAATAATAAAAAAAATGTTAAAGAAAATTCATAGTGAAAAAAGAAAGAAAATTCAGTGATTAGTGAATACATATAGTCTTTTTTTCCAGAAATTAAGATATTTTTAATGACATTTGAGAGATTTCTGTCCCTTCCTTGAAAGTATTTTCATTCAAAACTCTGACGGTCTCAGATTTCATTCAAAATATTTTCATTTATTTCTTAAATTTGAACGAACATCTTGTGGATTTGGAACGACATGAGAGTGAGTAATGGATGAGAGAATTTTAATTTCCCAAAATTTTAATTCTGTCATCATTTACTCACCCTCATGTTGTTCCGAACCTGTATGAGTTTTCTTTCTTTCTTCTGTTAAACACAAAAGAATTTATTTTTGAAAAATAAAAAAAACTTCTCTCCTCTGTGATTATTGATGTGCCTTTCAAGTTGTTGTTGTTTTTTGTCTGTCAAATTCTTTCTACAGTTGATTTTTTAAATCGTTCTCTTTTTATAAATTCTCATGTGACAATTAAGGTATCCGTTATGCATGAACCACTTTCCACATGGTGAAACAAGGTGACAGGCTTCTCCCCCTTGTGAGATCTCATGTGATTCTTAAGGCGTCCTTTAAGATTGTATCTCCTTCCACACTGAGGACAGGGGAAAGGCTTCTCCTTGAAGTGAGCACGTCTATGCATTTTAAGAAGATTATTGTCTGTAAAACGCTCCCCACATTGCCTGCATTTTAAATGTTTGCCTCTTGTGTGAACTCTCATGTGAACATTAAGCTGTCCTTTATGTATGAAATTCTTTCCACAATGATGGCAGCTGAAAGGCTTCTCTCCAGTGTGAATTTTCATGTGGTAAGCGAGGGATTCTTCATGTTTTAAACCCTTTCCACATTGATGGCACTTGAAAGGTCTCTCCTCAGTGTGACTTCTCATGTGTCTTTTGAGGTCCTTATTTATCATGAACCCCTTTCCACACTGTTGGCACTTGAAAGGCTTTTCTTCACTGTGACTTCTCATGTGTGCCTTAATGTTTTTACTTATTTTGAACCTCTTTCCACATTGGTGACATTTGAAGGGCTTCTCTTCGGAGTGAATTATCACATGCCTGTTAAGGTGTTCCATGTCCTTGAAACTCTTTCCACACTGATGGCATATAAAATGGTTCTCTCTTGAGTGAATTTTCATGTGTAAATTAAGGTTGTCTTTTCGTATGAAACACTTTCCACACTGATCACACGTGTAAGGCCTTTCTCCAGTGTGAATCCTCATGTGAACCATTAAGGTCTTGCTTCGCGTGTAACTCTTTCCACACTGATCACATTCGAAAGGTCTTTCTCCAGTGTGAACCATCATGTGATCCTTTAAGGTATTGCTTCGCGTGTAACTCTTTCCACACTGATCACATGTGTAAGGCTTCTCTCCAGTATGACTTCTCATATGGATTTTAAGGTTTCCTGCTGTAGAGAAAAGGTTTCCACACTGTTTGCAGGCAAAAGATCTTTTAGATCCCGTCTTCTCAGCTCTTTTTTGTGAGGAAGACTTGTCAGTCTGTGAGCAAAGTTCATCTTCAGTTATGAAATCATGTTTCTCATACTGTACTTTGTCCACCATTTCATTCAGTTCTGGACTCTCCTCTTTAAGCGGCATCAGGTCTGAAAGGTGAAAAAAAGAGTTAACCCCAGTTTAATGGCACAAAGCAAAATACATCAAACAGCTACAGTCATGTGAAAAAGAAAGGACACCCAAATTAATTCTGTTAATTATGTATCAGGACAATAAAAAAAAAAATTTGGTCCTTGGCAGATCTTAAAATAAGGTAAATACCTAAAGATAACTCAGATGAACAAAAATACTGTGTCATTATTTATTTAACATGAACTAGGCCAAAATGGAAAAGCCATGGTTGACAAACTAAGTACACCCTTACTGCTTCCATAGGAATTATAAGGGTTAGTGGCAGTCAGGCGCTGCTAATCAAATGCCTTTGATTAACTGATCATCAGCAAGTGTGATCACCTCTATAAAAGCAGAAGTTTTGGTGTCTGTTTACTGGTCTGGACCATTCAGGTGTGTGTGTTTACACAATTTCAAGAAGGAAAGACATCAGCAATAGAGAATTAGAGAAGAAATTGTTGCTGCCATCAATTTGGGAAGGGTTAAAATGCCATTTCCAAATTATTTGAAGTCCATCATTCTACAGTAAGGAAGATTATTCACAAGTAGAAAACATTCAAGAGTTACCAATCTTCCCAGGAGTGTACGTCCCAGCAAATTCAACCAAAGGGCAGACCGTGCAATGCTCAGAGAAATGGCAAAACACCTAAGAGAGCTATCCCAGACTCTACAGGCCTCATTTAACATGTTTAACAATGCCCACAAACCCCACTGAACTGAAGCAACGTTATAAAGAGAAGTGGGCCAAATTTCCTCAAGAACAATGTGAGAGACTGATACTGTCATACTGAAAATGATTACTTAAACTTATTGCTGCTAAAAGTGGCTCTAGTCTACAAGCAGTTGAATCATATGACGTACTAAGATTGTCACCCATGGTTTTTCCATTTTTGCTTTATTTTTGTTAAAGTTAATTTTATCCCTTAAAATATTTTTTTTTTACCAAATAGTTCACCCAAAAATGATAATTACACCATGATTTATGCAGAGTTCACACTGAACAAATTTAAGCCAGATTTTCGCTCGCCGACAGGTTTGGTGAGTATGAATAATCAAAGATGCGATCTGAGAGAATTGCCAATGAGTCGCCAGATAGCATGCCAAATATCTGTATCTGTCTGCGATTCAAAATCCTGCTGTGGGAGTCTTCTGACTGAAAACTACATTGAAGATGACCTACAGCCAATGAGAGAGCAAGATACAGGACAGAGGGATGTTTGGGGAGGAGTTATAGACCACAATATCAGTATTTGAATAGATATATTTACAATTATATCAATTATAACAGAAACAAAGCACAAACATTTGCTTGACCAGCAGCACATTGCAAAATTATTAACTCTCTTTGCAGAAACACAATCCTTGCTCTCCTCGTCTCCCCAACAATTTCCTCCTGCATAATCAGTTTTTCTTTTTCTCCTTTTCGCTGCAAATCAGTGCACAGATAATTTGGATCGCAAGCTTCTTGCAGGCTATCATTTATAATAACAATTTTAGTCTCACGCACACGCGATCTTGCGTTGTTTCCTTGTGTGTTTGCAGACCAGACAGAAGTTGAAGTTCAGTGATTCTTTCTTTTGTAAAGTCATGCAGTGTGAAACCTCTTGTCGATCCATCGTATAGTGATGTGCACAGAGCAGCAACTGAATGTTACCCCAGATATCCGTGCAGTGTGAAAAGAACAGTGACCCGACAACTTAAAATCGTGCAGTGTGCACTCTGCATTACTCACCCTCAAGCCATCCTAGGTGTATATGCCGTTCTTCTTTAGACAAATACAATTGGGAGTTATATTGAAAAAAGACCTTGCTCTTCCAAGCTTTATAATGGCAGTGAAAAGCCATTTATGTTTTGAAGTCCATCAAAGTAGTGCACCTATCCATTATAAAAGTGCTCCACGCGGCTCTGGGGGGTTAATAAAGGCCTTCTGTGATGCGTTCATGTTAGAAAAATATCCATATTTAAAACTTATCGACTAAAATAACTAACTTCCAGCAGACGGCCGTACGCAAGTCGACTAAAGCCAAAAGAATAATGACGTAGGATGTAGGACAGGGGTGCCCAACCCTGCTCCTGCCGATCGACTGTCCTGCACAGTTTATCTCCAACCCTAATTAAACACACCTGCCTTTAATTTTCAAGTGATCCTGAAGACCTTAATTGGTTGCTTCAGATCCTGAAGACCTTGATTGGTTGCTTCGGGTGTGTTTGATTAGGGTTGGAGATGAACTGTGCAGGACAGTCGATCGGCAGGAGCAGGGTTGGGCACCCCTGATGTAGGAGTAGCGTAAGCTTTGACGCCTCTCACAGTCCAAACAAACAGGGCAACAAACTCAAGCTCCTCCGACATTTCTCTTTAAAAATTGTCGTTTTAGACTTCCAATTCGTAACTGGTGTTTTGTTTTGCTCTATCATCTGCGCTTCCGCGTTCGTCATTACATTGTGCGTCAAGGTTTACTCTTTCGCCGTAAATCGGTGCATACAGCCGAAAGCTAGTTATTTTAGTCGATAAAGTTTTGAATATGGATATTTTTCTTACACCAATGCATCATTTTACTTCAGAAGACCTTTATTAACCCCCCAGAGCCGTGTGGAGCATTTTTATCATGGATGGACCAAAACATAAATGGCCATTATAAAGCTTGGAAGAGCCAGGACATTTTTTAATATAACTCCGATTGTATTCGCCTGAAAGAAGAATGTCATGTACACTTAGGATGGCTTGAGGGTGAGTAAATCATGGGGTAATTTACATTTTTGGGTGAACTATCCCTTTAAAATAGCTTGAATTTAATTCTACTCCCTTGCCTCATTAGTGTACGCTGTTCTGTGAATATGCAAATTAGCCACATCTCCACACAATCACACCAGCTCAGAGATCCATACGTTGATGTGATTGGTAAGAAACACCAGTGATATGGTGTAGACTAATGCATTTGTACATGGTTTGTCTTAAAGCATATTAAAAACACCACATAAACATATAAACAACATTAAAAGCTGGATTTTCACCACAGGGGGACTTAAAATAAATAATGACTTGTTGTAATATGTAATTTGTTGTTGTTCATCTGAGGTTTTGTTTACCTAATTTTAAGACCTGATAAAACGACCAGATTATTTTTATTACGTTCTGGTACATAAAACTATAAAATTAGCAAGTCTAAAAACCTGAAAGAGGTATTTTATCATAATTTAGAACAGCAAGTCTCAACCTTGGCCCTCGAGTACCTCCAACAACACACATTTTGTTTGATTCCCTTATCAAACATCCCTGACTTAACTTATCAGTATAGGTAATAGAAACTTTAAAACCAGAAATGCATGTGTCAGATAAGGGAGAAATTAAAAATGTGTTCCATGGTTGTCTTCTCAGCCTATGAGCCACAGCACACAAAGAGGCTCATTCACTGAACTTCCATGGAGGCCAGCAATTACAAAATGAATAAAAAATAAGTTAATAAAAATTGTGTGCATGATAGCTATTGCTATATTAAAATAATGAAAATCTTTTTTAAATGTTAAACCACTAAGCTGTAGTCGTCTCAAGTGTTTTTAAAATTAAAGGGGCATTCGGCAACTATTTCACCTTAATAAAACCGTTTATAAATCATTTGGATGGTTTAATAACCTGTTCTGGTGAGAATGGTGACTTTCCCCGCTCCCCCCAGCGTTCCCAGGCGGAAAACCAACCTTGCAACATGGGGATTAATGTCCCAGTAAGTTGGAAATAGGAAGTCTTGTGAGAAGCGAGAACGAGCTTTACGGCAATTCAACATAAACGTACACGGCGCCCTCAATGTGTGTGATGTTTTACCCACCTCGGTAGACATAGCTCCACACGATAAAGTTGGCCGGCTCCGATAATAACAAATGCAATTGAGCAGCGTTAGAAAGGGGGAGGAGGTTGGCGCAAGTGAGTTTTTTTTACGACATTGTTGTGAAATATATACGACTATATACGACTATATATAAATACATACGACAGCTGTAGGGGGAGCTCGTTGAGAAAACATGCGACAACAAAAGTGAAAATCAGCGACAAAATTCCTGAGTTGCCGAATGCCCCTTTAAATAGTAGTCTTAAATATAATAATTAAACAATTTAATAGTTTTTTTTCTGCTATATACCGAAACTGGTACTGAGAACTGTGAAATTTTACTAGTATTGCAGAGTACTTGAATTTTGGTATCATAAGAACATGACATCTTTTAAATTGATGTATAGCTCATACATCTGGATTTAACCCCGCATTTCAGTCTGTGGTGATTATGACAGTGGGTTTTATTCTGCTTTTTTATATTTTATAATCAGCTATAATTGTGGCACTGATATGACTAGATTATTCACAGCATGTCTAACATTTTTCAAAATTATCATTCATTTGTTTAGATGTCAACAATTTAATAATAAACAAATAACAGTTCACATTTGAGAACCAACCTGTTTGTTTCTCAACATCTTCACGTTTCACTCTGAATGGTTCTGAAATTCTCATGTCTTCAGTCTCCTCTTTAACAAACGCCATCTTTATATGTGATCTCAGTTGTTTCAGCAGGAGTTTTTCCTGTGTTTTGGACATTTTGCCATGTTAAGTATGAGAAAAACAATTAATAGAAATTAATGTAACGTTAGCCTATATCAAAACCCAATGTTACTCAAATATGAATATACTTTACTTACAGGCAAATAACACTCATAATTTATGAACCATTTATGAGCCATACCAACAGGGTCAACGGAACAATTTTCAAACCATACTAATACTAATGTAAAATATATTTTATGTATTTTTATGTTTAGGCCTATATATATTTGGAGCGACATGGGGGTGAGTATGCCAGTATTTTCATTTTGGGGTATAAATTTAATAATTGCAATTATTAACAAGAAAAAATATGGCACTTCGTGTCAAGAATGTTGCCGTCATTGTGTTTAACTATTTCTAAAAATCTATGCAGTAAATTTAGCACGTGGCGTGGCTATCATTTCCCCAACTCACACTCTCGTGCTAATGGTACAGCCCACAGTAATTCAAATAATAATAATAATTTCACAAAGTACACGAGCCATCACTAAACATAATAAGTAATTGATTCATTTCATGTTACTTAAAATAAATCGATTATAACACCTTAAACACATAATCGTACAGAAACACAAACCTTTGCTGAGACCATAGACTGTAAAAAAGGTTGAGACAGATAAGAGCGGCGCAGTCTTTATGACGTCGTTACACAAAAAACAAAATAAAAGTTCATATGTTGCTTCTTAAACGTAAGGCTGCATTTTTACAAATTTATTAATTAAATTCTTTAAGCAAAACATATAAAGTTCTTATAAAGACGAGATATAAAAATGAAACAGACATTTAAATAGCCATTTACAGAGAATGATAGAACTGTTCAGTGTTTGAATACACAAAATGATATTGGTTAGTCTTATTCCACTCTATTTTATTCAAACAGGTGGTCGATTTCCTGTTCAATTTAATCAAAATAAATAATAAATGTGTGCCAATTTAATCAATTCAATTTAATCACAAAATGCGTCCAGAAACAGGCAGGGAGAACTCGATAAGACACACTGACCTGGCATAGCTGATCATACCTTTACATTATTTTATTTGTGGAGGCAATACAATCATTACATTGACAGACTTTACAGATTAGGAACAACAATTAAGTAAACAGAATGGTAAGGAATAAAATAAAATAAAATATGTGACAAAAAATAAGCAAAACACCAGAAGTATGACAAAAAAATAATATTCTGAGAAATGTATGTTACTTACACATTGTGCAAAGGTAAAAGAGATAGGTGATTTTAAAGAGTTTTTTTTAAATTGAAAGAGATAGGTGATATACTTGCATGACTGAAATAGCTGCATGAGAGGTGTTTCAAAGATGGCCGCCGAGGGAAATTACTTGTCTTAGTTCTCTCACACACCCAACAATAGATGCAGGAAAAGACCAGCATCGTTGCAGATATCTCAGCAAGCCTGGGCCTTAAAGGTTGTATCAGTGATTTCTGGCCCAAAAATAAATGTCTAATCTTTCCTAACGATCCGCTAGCTGCCCGCCCCATAAGCATGCCGTCCAAAAACCGCGTCTCTGTGGGCTGCCTACAGAGACGCGGTTTTTGGACGGCATGCTTATGTGGCGGGCAGCTAGCGGATCGTTAGGAAAGATTAGACATTTATTTTTGGGCCTGAAATCACTGATACAACCTTTAACACCAATAGAGAGAAGAGCAAGGCAAAATAATTGACAGGCAAGGGGGACAGATGAAGAATGTGAGAAGGCGAGAGCAGCTTTTCTCCAACTGAAGAACGTCTGGCGATCAGCATCAACACCAAGACCAGAGTCTTCAACATCATTGTAAAGCCTGTCTTGCTGTATGAAGCTGAGACCTGGAGAACCAACACCACTAACATGAAGAGAATCCAGGTTTTCATCAACACCTGCCTCCGAAGAGGCTGGCCAGACAAGAAAGTTCTTCAGCAACGAAGAACTGTGGCAACTAATGAAACAGCAACCAGTGGAAGATGACATCCTCTAAAGAGGTGGATTGGACATACCCTCTGCAGGCCTGCAGACAGCATCACAAGGCAAACCCTCACCTCGAACCCCCCAATGGAGGAGGAAGAGGGGCAGACAAAGAATCACCTGGCTCCATGATCTGGAGGTAGAACTGAGGTGGATGGGCCACACGTGAGGGCAGCGGTAATGACTGGCTCAGGACTGAGATGTCTTGAGAGAGATTGTTTAGGGGCTACGACTTTGTCAGCTCATCATGCAACTCTAGGGAAAAAAGGGCTCGAACCCCACTGCCTTGGAGAGGACTCAGATTAGCTTGGCCTCCACACTCCTCTAAATCTAAAGCAGCCAGGGACATAGGTTCATTGCTGTCATCTTCCTCAGACCCTCCAAATGAGACCAAGCCACTTGCACTGGAAGAGGGACACTGATCTTTGCTAGTGCAAAGCACAGGGGAATCCTCGCGCTGTGGGGAGAGTGAGGCATGCAGGATCTGGGCCGACGTGAGCTCACCAAGTCCCGTTTGCTCACTCAGCGGCAATCAGGGTTCAGCATTTTCTGAGAAAAAGAAATAAAAAAGTTATTTCAACTTTTGGAAGTAAAACTAAGACCGTGCAAAATTGTATATATATATATACAATATATATATTGTATTTTGTTGTTTATTTTGTTGTTAAAATGATATATTGTACAATATATCATTTTATATATATATATAAAATGAATTGAGTACATTTTTACAGTGTACACTCAACGTCACTCATTTCTGATGGCAGTGTATGGAAACTTTTTCTGCCCTCCGTTGTTTCAACAGTGTTTAATATCATGGTCAAATTGACCTTTTTAAATTAAATAAAAACAGAACACCTGTAAATCAATTTACCTGCATTGACGACTGTCAAGAATGACAAATACAGAAGCATGAGAATTCTCTCAATTTATTCAAAACAGGTGTTGTGTACTTCTACAATGTTTTTCGATCTATATCATCCATTGTTAGGCTAGAAAGCAGCCCCTCAAAGTTCATGGCGCATTCTCAGCAGGGAATTTTCTTTCTCTTAAATACGACATGTTATTGCCTGTTTTATCTGCTCTTTCTTTTGTTACTTTTTACTTTCACTTTTGCAGACTGCAGCTGTCATTGGATCGGTTCAGATGCCTGCCAATCCAAAGATCCAGTTTTATCTCATTTGCAAAATTGGATAAAAAAAAAAATGCACCGAACAACAATGTATGCCTTGATCTGAAAACACATTGTAGGCACAGAGACTTTTGATAAAAGTAAATAAAATTGACTTTGCTGGTAAGTTTAATAACTGGGTCAATTTTTATATAGGCCTATATATTTTTAAGTTTAATGCATTATAGAAGCCTGTTTAAATGTTTAATTTATGTCCAAATGTGACACGTGTTAGGTCTACTAGTACACTTTATAACTACAGACAGGTATTGAATTCACTTGCATTCATTGCGCTGTTTAGCAGCGATTTTAGACAATTTGAGTGTTTTGCTCACAACTTGACCAGGGCAGAGCAATGTGCACCACAAGATTCCGCAAAAAGAGAGAAAAAGAAGGAAAGAGAATTAGGCATTAAACAAAAAGAGGCAGATCAAAAAATGTACAAAGAAAGTTGATTGCCGGTACCAAATTTTAGGTTTGAACTTACCTGTGCGATTTTGGTGGTCTTTAAAATAAAGATCTTTCATGATGTCATTAATATCACTGAATATATCACCAGCATCATTGCCATCATTTGAATTATGTTGAGTGCATGCGGTCATATCATAATATTGAGTCATAATACATCATCTAACATCAGCACAACAGTGAACTCATGAAACTGTGTCTGTCCAGCAATATACAAACCAAAATGTATTCAGACACCTTCAACATCTCTCACATTATCAGTTTATTCACTAGTTTAGAAAATGGTAATAAAATATGACAAGAACAGTGACAAGAGTTATGAAATCAGGTGATATTTCACTGGTTTTGGCCATCCTTCTGTTCTGTCTCACAAATGAATTAGGTTGAATAGCTGTCAGCTGTTAAATTTAAGTACACAAAAAGATAATGCAACCAATAGGTCAACCAATTACCAATGAAATGCTTATTTTTGTTCAGTCTGTGGTGTATAAAAGATGCATTAGCAATTAAATAAAAAAACACGTAAGCAAAACATGGTCAGGTCAAAGTGTCTGAATAAATTTTACTTTAAAATGTTAGAATTTTTGGGTATAATGTGTCACAGTTTACTTTATTTTTCTATCCTCACATGGATATACATAAATGAACTATAGTGTCCTGCACCCACTAGTAAAATATACTGTATATATATATACATTTGGCTTTTCTGGCACTGGAATATTGCTTTAAAACATGCTGGGACTCTGCATTCTCTTATCGAAATTTGTTAAAGCGTGAAATGTTTTACTATTACTATTTCTGCAATTCCTTAAGCATATAATTCTGCTATTCTGAATTCAGTCCTTCAAAAGATAAATCTGAACTTTGGCATGTCACACATTAGATTACATAACGCTTCTTCAGGTAGCATTTTTTTAATGCATGAGCTGGATTTTCAGTCAAACTGATAAAATGATCTTCCCTTGGTTTCTGGCACAAATTTACATGCCCTATGCGTCAGTCTATTGATGGAAAAGGTTTCAATTTGAAAGTAATATATAATAACAAATTACATCCAAGAAAATGCTAATTTTTTAATGCTTTATTATCAACAAAAAGCATGTACAAGATTAACTTCCATTTACATAAGAAGAACATACATGTTTCACAATACAATAGAAATTACAACAACAAAAAAAAGAAAGAAAGAAAACAACCGAGAGCATATCTATATATTGTTGAATAAGCATTAATACTTAATTTTATGACTCCAAGCAGCAAGTGCTTGTTGATAGAATTTAGAGAGTTTAATTTGAAGTTTTCCAATTTTATAATTGCACAATAAAAGAAATGATTTGCCACCTAAATGAGAGAAAATATACAGAGGCATTATATTCCAAACACCAAATTGTCTAAGCCAGTTTATTTTAAAAGCATTGTTCAGAGAGCTAAAGTCTATCAAATTTAGACCACCTCTATCATATGAATTTAATATTACTGATTTCTTAGTAGTGAACTTTGTTTTTTCATTCAAATTCACGTATTCTGTCAATTAATTTACATGTGTTTATCAACATAGAGTGACTGAACAGTCACTGAACTGAGCTGAACCTTCTGGTTTAGTGAGAAGAACTCTTTCCTTGAGTGACAGATCTCTCAGCAACAAATGATCACTCTAAAAATATTTTTATAATAATAATAATAATAATAATAATTCAGTGGTTTGATAAATATCACAGTAATAATTAACTTAATAAAATCTCAGAATATCCTTTACTTGTTTAACATAGGCCTACCAAAATAACTGACTACAAATCAAAGAGTTAATTTTGTCTAAAAAATGTAGTTATATTATTTTTTTCATTAAAAGAATTTAGTATTTGACTAACCAATTATTTATTTTTAATGAAATTTCCAATCAAAATATTTTTTTTAAATTGAGAATTAAACTGATCTGTTTCAAGAACCACAAATTACAATTACTTAATTCAAATATTTAATATATTTAACACATTCTTAAGAAATTTACTAAGTTTACTCCATTAAAACACAGCACACTAATAATAATAATAATAATAATAATAATAATAATAATAATAATAATAATAATAATAATAATAATAACAGCAAATACAATGTAATAAAAATTGTAAATTAAATAGTAACTGTACCAACCCGAAACGAGTACTTGTCATAAAAGTCGGTTTTAAGAAAATATAGATGAATATTTAGATTTCAGGAAATTTACTTTATAATATAAAATATAATATAAGCTAAAACTATAATATAAACCATGTCAACTGATGTTTTAACTTTCACAGCTAAGTTAACTAGTGACATCGCAAACTATTTTACTCTGACTGACTCCAGTGCATGGCCAACTAACGCTACTATTACTAATTATACTATTACTTATTATATAATTACCAAATACAACCAGAAACAAATGTCCAGTCTTGCTTGTGAAAGATAATTCCCAGAGACCTGTTTTCAATTGTGCGGCGATTTGTACAGCCCCAAGCATCACACGAAGCAGGCATTTTTCTCAATTCCCATTATGAGAGGTATGGGAAAGTTGCCCTCTGCAATATGGCGGCGCCGTTGACGTACAATCCAGTGGCCAATAGGGCATCTAGGCATATTTATTATGTCTATGGCTGTACTCATGGACAATAAAGGTTGATGACATGTTTAACGTTACCTGTGTTTGTGTGGAGTATTTTACAAAGATTTACAGGAAATTAAAAGTTAATATTACTCATAAATAAAACAATTAGTAGCCTATTACTCATAAATATTGGGGTTTAACTTTTATTTGTTAATGTACCAAATACAGTTACTCAGATCTACTTATTTTTTTACTTTGCTCAGAATATATGGTATAATGTAATCGATTTCATTGCGTTAAAATTTAATTATATTTTTAAGTGTAAAAATGTTTCACCAAAAATTTAGTAAATAGGGTATTTGAGTACTCTTTCACCAAAAACTAGGGGCAAAAAGCATCACCCAAAAAGGCGCTTTCTTACATAAATGTTACAAATTGAGGACTCAAAACAGTTGCCAACTGGACGCAGCTCGCATTAATTTATATTAAGATAAATACCTGAGGTTTTGGAAAAGGGCTTAAGAGTTCCCAATGCAATAGCTACTCGAGAGACATCCTTCAGAAACAAGTGTCATCGGCTAACTGACTTTGGACTCCTTTTAAAGGGCTTTCCTAAGGACTCGAAAGCTTTATAATAGTCCAAAAAGAAGATAAAACAATCATTAGAGATCTATGTAAAATATCCAAAACCAAACATATATTATTGAAGATGCGCCTTTTTTCATTTTTTAAACAAATCAGATTGTTTAAAACACATGTAAGGCCTTCTAACTCGATCCAATGGTGGTATTCGAATTAGCGGTGAAGGTCTCACGCGGGTTCCGTCTTTTCTCTAAGGGATTTTTGATTAAATACAATACATTTTCTTATATGTATTAACTCGTTATTTCATCTGACTCCATAAATGAAAAAAGGCTTTAATGATACCTGTGCATCATTAAATGTGAGCGAATGTTTTACTCTTTTAAACTCTTGAATGAAAATAATGTCAAAGTCAATTAGAATAATCAAATATCACAATTTAATATGTCAGGTAAATGTATCATTACAATTCCATAATCAATTCAAAGGTAATCAATGCAAAACATCAAATGGTCTAGAATAAAGAGGAAAATACCCGACAAGAAATAGCCTACGTGAGGCAGAGAGACTCGGCTCTTGACCTCACGGGCTGATCTGGATACAGAAAAGAGCCCCGAGCTCTCCCTGCGTTTCATTATATACCCAGACCTCATTTCAAATCTAAACATCATCCACAGTGGAAATTTACCTGTAAGTCACCATTTGCTAGCAGTGAAAAATTAGCATTCAGTCAAATGGTCAGAAGGTGTTAACAAAGACACACCCTCCACAGTGGAATATATTTCTAAACTTCCTAAGAACTTTATTACCTTTTGGTTTACTTCTTTGGGAATGAGACATTTGTACCAGTCGCACTGAGACATTTCAAATAATACCAAACATGTATAAGACTCGATGATAATCATTCACATTAAACCATTTAGATTCTTGTGTGAGTTTGGGAGATCTCTGCCAGGATCAAGAATGGGGGAGAGAAATGTAGATTAGGATGAGGGAGGTGAGACCCTCGTCTCAATAGTGCATGAGGGGGAGTTCAAATGTTAATTTCCTTTGATTTCTCAGAAGAGTGGCCCTCTCTTAAAGTCCTTCCAGTTTTTCCAGTCTTACACACATTTCAGTCGTTTTTTATAAAACCAAAAATAATTTTATAAACATTGTTTAGCAACGTAGTTGGCAGCCAACTATGAATTAAAATGGGATCTTTATTTGGTTTTGAAATTAGAGTGATAAGTCCTTGACACATCAGGGTTGGAGGAAGCAAAGCTCTATCAAGGCTCTTAATAAAAACGTTGAAAAAAAAAGGAACTACGGTCTTCCTACATGTTATAAAATTCAGCAGTTATACCTGGAGACTTATTTTTCAAATAAGTTATTATTTATTTATTTATTTATTTCAAGCAAATAGTGTAACAACAGAAAAGATACAATAATAATAATAATAATAATAATAATAATAACTTATACACTTATGCTTGAAATGGAGTGGCGAGAAGTAAAACTTATTGAACCTCACCCTAGTCTGTCAAAGAATTTATACAAACAAAATAGCTGCTTCCTTCTTCAATAATCTCAAAGAGAAGAAAAAAATATATATGTATAAAAATAAATAATAGCAATAATAGTACTACCTCTTTGAGAAACAGTATTATAGTTGCACAAGTGCAAAACCACACATACATACTATACATATTCATAATATACAAATATAACCTCAGATAGCAATGATTATCAAATACCAAAAATGTTAGACGGAATACCACAAGAGTACATAACAATAACACACAGCAACTAACAATGGCAGATGGAATACAACAAAGGTAAATAACAACTAATGCAACACTCCACACAACATGAATACAATCAAACCTCATTACCATTGTAATGGGACCAGACCTTTTGTTTATAAAGACGTTTGAAATTGTGAATGCCTTGACATTGCTTTAATTCCGGCCCCAGATTATTCCACAACGTAACCCCACAAACAGACATAGAAAAACTCCTCCTGATGGAACCCACCAATGGGACCACAAAGTTTCCAAATCCTCTTAAACTGTACGACTGTTCTTTATGAGAAAACGTGTTCACAGGTAATAAATAATGATACGCTTTGAACATGAACTGTTATATAATTTTACAAGATCCTGCATTTTTAATAACTTTGATTTGAGAAAGAGAATAGGCTCAAAATAGGCGGCCTTGTGTATAATTCTTACAGCTCTTTTCTGTAGCAAAAAAGTGACTGTATTACATTTTTGTAATTATTGGCCCATACCTCTACACAGTAGGTTAGATATGGCTGTATTAAAGAACAATACAATGTATGAAGTGCATTATAATCAAGGAAATGATTAACTCTGCTAATTATAGCAAGGCTTTTGGAGACTTTAGTAGTAATATGTCCGATGTGGGCATTCCAACTTAACTTATGGTCTATCGTTACACCTAAAATTTTTATATCCTGAACAATTCTAATGTGTACTCCTATCTCAAGCCGGTTCTGTGAGTCAGCTTGATACTTTCCAAAAAACATCACTTTAGATTTATCTAGATTTAAGGATAATTTATTACTTTCCATCCATTTTTTAAATTTACTTAGTTCATTGTTTATAACGCTAATCAGTACCTCCAAACTATCATTACTATAGAAAATGTTTGTATCATCAGCATACAATACACATTTAACCAATTGAGAAAAATATCATTAATATACAAATTAAATAATTTGGGGCCCAATACTGATCCCTGGGGGACACCACAAGCAATGTGAAGACATCCAGAAGAAAGCTCACCCATTTGGACATACTGTACTCTGTCGCTCAAATAACTTTTCACCCATTTCCCAGCCACCCCCCGTATTCCATATCGTTTTAATTTCTTAAGTAATATATCATGGTTGATGGTGTCAAAAGCTTTTTTGAGATCAATAAAAATTCCTATTGCATTATTATTATTTGTTAAAGCCTTTGATATTTCTTCTGTAGCATCAATTATGGCCATTGAAGTGGATTTATTGGGTCTGAACCCTTATTGTCATTCATTAATTAGCTTGTACTTATGTATGAAATTTTTCTAACCGATTATCAAAAACATTTTCAAGGATTTTTGAAAACTGGGGAAGGAGTGAAATTGGTCTGTAATTAGTGAAGTGATTCCTATTCTCATTTTTAAACAATGGTATGACCTTTTAATTTTTCTTGGTACACAGGTGTTATTAAGCGACAGGTTACAGATAGGCTATGTGTTAGAGGCTTTATGATACTTTTAATGATCTTTTTTATTAATACCATATCAATTGAGTGACAGTCTGTAGATAACTTGTTTTTTGATTTTTGCACAATATTCATTAATTCACACTCACTGACAGAAGAAAGGAAAATAGTACAATTGTTTCTTTCAGAGTTCAGCTCCAGTTCTTGGTTAGGAATTTTGGCTGCTAACTCAGGGCCAACATTTACAAATAAATTATTGAAATCATTTACTAGTTTATTCATGTCTTTGTTTTTTCCGTTAGAATCAATAAAATATTCCGGATAATCCGTTATATTAGATCCTTGCTTAATGATACTATTTAATACTGCCCAGGTTCTTTTTTATGTTAGATTTATTAGCAAGTAATAGTTTTTCATGATATTGTTTTTTCGCCATTCTCATTTTAGCTGTCAATTTTTGGTACATCTTACATATATCTGTCCTCAGCTTCTTTGGTTTTCGACTTGACAAACAATTTATAAAGGTTATTTTTTTTTTCTTACATGCATTCTGCAGGTCTTTGGAATTTTTTTCCCGCTTATTTATAACTTCAGAAAACAATTTCACCATCCATTCATTGAATAAGTCTACACTTGATCCAGGTGACCTATAGACACAGCTTATGACAATATTCTTTTGTTTTTCATTTTTTAGTTCGATAGTTACACATTCCATTACATTATCAAGTGCTATTGACAAACTGTTTACTATTGAAAATTGTAGTTTTTTTGTGGATGTACAGTGCTACACCACCACCTGTCTTTTTTTGTCTATTAATTTAGTTGAGATCATAGTAATTTATTTCAAAGTTGATTCCTCTATCATCATAAACCAAGTTTTGGATATTGCTATGACACTAAGAGGAGTATACTTTGTTGCATCAATAATTTCTTCTAATCTGAGAGGGGCTTTGCATATTAAAATCCTCTATGCTAAGCTAGTTTATGTTGGAAAAGGACTCGAAAAACTCAGTAGTAGAGGTGATTTTATTTTTCACATATGTAATCTAATAAACTTTTAAAAAAATCTAATTTTTTTATTTCAAAAATTAGAGGTGTAAAGATAACTATTAAACTCAACAAAAATTTGCAATGATTTTGGGGTCCTCGGCAATATCACATTTAATATTAAATTGCTCAATTTAATTATTTTTGGCTTATATGCCTCTCAAGTCAAAAAAATACAGAGCTCTTCTCGCTATCTTCAAGCCATTTTGTTTGAGGTCTTATAAAGGCTCCTTCAGCCATTCTTTTGTAAATTTACTCTAATTTAAGGTTCTGCTCAGTAAGTTGTTTTGTCCATTTCAGAAATTTCCTCTACTTTTTTAGAAGATGGAAATTTTACCAAAAATTTTATCATCACCAATTTTCCTAATTTTTGCCAGTTCACTACAATACTTAAATAAAAATAAAAAAAATTAATTTAATTTATCATTTTTTGCTTTATTCCAACAAGATGAGATTAGTTTTTCTATGCTGAGGATTATCTCATTATGTTGTAGTATTGAATTATTCATTTTCCAGTATGCTGATTTTCTATTTAAGTTTTAAAGGGAATACTTATATAGCCTTGTGGTCTGAAAATAGAGAAAGTATTATATCAGTGATAATATTTTCTAAATATCTGGATGTAAACCAATAATCAATCCTAGACTAGGATTGATTGAATCATTGGATACTTATGATGTGTGAGATTTTCTACATGCATCAAGTAAGAAAAAAGTCCTCCTTTCTCTTGAAGCTCATGAATTCTCAGATTCCACCTGTGCGAATAGCTTTCCAACAAGGTTAGACGGCTCTCTTGCTCCTTAGCACACTTGACAGCTTGTTTCAGTTGATATTCTGCATGAGTAACTGTCTTTCAAGGCATTGATGTCGGTGAAAATAAACTCAATTGTTTCCTTTAGTTTGGTGATTTGTTTCACGACTTTCTCTTTCATTTCATTAAATATGCTCAAGTTTCTTTCCACCAGCTTCTCCAGTACATCTGATCTGTTCTGCACCAGCCGAGAAAGTTCTGAGATCTGTGTGAGGATGACCGTTGTATGTCTGTCTACAGTGCTATGTTGCTTGGGGCTGGAGACTTACATAGAATTTCAGGGAGAGATGGAAATTCTTCATCCACCAGCATAAATTCATCCGGATCAGTGTCTTGTTTGAGATAATCATGCAAGTTTTCTGTAATCAGATCACTGGAAGGGATCTTCATAAAATTTTTGGCCACCTGCGTGCTGCTGCTTTGCTAGCAGTGTTAGCATTTACGCTTTGGTTGGACTTTCCAGCCTTCTTTACAGCACTTTTCCTTTTTTAAGATCCACCCATTACTGTCTCAGACGAATCACTGTGTTATTAGAGTTGGCTATCTTACAAAGTCAATTTAAGTATTTGGGAATGCAGAGATGATCAAAACACGTGCAATCAAGGAGCCATCTTGGAACCTCCCCAAAATGCTAATTTTCCCATGTGTTGTCTTGATTTTTAATTTAATGCATTACATAGACTCAATTTTCATCATGCGTGGAGGCTGAAATCAATAAAACATACCTTTGGTTCCATTTCATTTTCCAAAATAAAACTTAAAATGAACATATTGCTGACTTCATTTAAGATAGTATACTCACATGGAGTAGGGGAGTATCTATTCAGTGACGTCTCAGAGCCTCGTCCTGAATAATATGAAATAAACCAGAATAAAAAGTCACAATCACAAAAATGTATACGGTAAACATTGAAAGAGCCTCTTCTAAAGGAACATGATGTTTGGTTTCATTTTCTAATTGAGCATCAAACGTAATGAACTGGACTGTAGAACATTTACCGGCAGCACATCTCTTCCTCCATATGATGAGTGCAGTTATGATGAAAACAACCACACATATTAATACCAACACACTGATAACTACAGACAGACTGAAGGATCCTCCTGGGTCATATTTATCTGTATCTGAAATTGAGATGAATAAAAAAAAAATTAAAAACAGGAAAATAAATACGAAAGCTTAAGATATGTACTGTAATAGTTTTTATTTTTATTAAATCTGTGTAGTTGTTGATATCAAAAAGGGCATTTAGTTTGTTTGCTTGCTGGTTTGGGCTTTTTTATTTACCAAATATAATGTCCAGTTTGTTGTCCAGATTGAGGTGCTTCATTGTACAGTTGTAATTATGTCCTTCACGTAGTTCTTCATCGCTGATCACTAAACTCTTCCTCATCTGGTAAGTTCTGTCTGCGTTGGGCAGAATCTCTCCTCCTGTGATCTGATCATCATCCACAGGCTGATCGTCTCTGAACAGGGTCAGGTTAATGTGACGGGGGTAAAAACCAGTGGCCAGACAGCTGATCTGAAGCCCTTGAGAGTCTGGGAGTTTCTTCCTCATGAGTCTCACTCTGGGTTTTACTACAGAGAGTAATAAGAAGTGTTACTGTTGTTAAATTGTTGCATCAGTTATTTATTTATGGTTCTCATATATCATTATGCATTCAGAGGCACGCATTTTCTGTCTGGGTCATATTTGTTGATTATCTATTTTCTTCTATCTTGATTATACTGAAGTTAATCAGGTTGATTCTCTCACCTTTTCTCATCACACTATTCTTTTCCAAATGCAGGTACCTCTCCAAAGTTTTAATGCAAATAGGATGATAAGCATTTTCATACATAAACTGTAGATTAAGCTTTTTTATGTGGTCCCATGATATTATCCATGGCTTTTTCAAATAGATATCTTTTTTTTCCAAGTCATAGATTAACTCCTCCATACATTGTCCATCAAAAGCATCCCAGGAATGAATTGGACCTGGTTTATCATTATTCAGCAGTTCACATCCAGCAAGTCTCTGATACACATGTACACCTTCAAATAAAAGAAAAATGTATTTTTATTAGTCCGCACTCTGACACTGGCACAATATAAAATGTAGTGAACTGAAAAGTACTATTCTGGACTTTATGATTACCATCTTAAAGTCTTACACCAAATTAATTAATAAAATAAATAAAACCCTTAGAAGCTACATCTGTTATTAAATGATTTGTTAATGCTTATAATGTATAGTTCTCACCGTCTGTGTGATTGAAGTGTTCATTAGCATAAAAATCCCGAGTTTTCATGGAATTATACATGTCTTGAAACACAACACCGACATCACTTTGCTCCTCATCATAGTATTTTGAATCACTGTTAGTGCGATAGACAGCTTTCCATATGGTTGAGTCATAATATATTATTTGCAGATCATCCAACATCAGCACAACACTAAACTCAGGAAATGGTGTCTGTCCAACTATATATGTTGCCAAAGCCATCAGTGAGTGAGAACCTGTGGATACACAAGGAAGAGAATTATTAGTACAGATTAGTCAAAGTATACCATAATTCAATTCAATTAATTTAATAAACTTTAGACCATAGTTAGACCATAACATATGACTACATACATTCCAGACTTATGTTCCTCTGGTATAACTGAAGAAGAAATTGTATCTTTAAGATGTGTGTGACCATCATGTGACAATAGAAGAGGAAGAAAATACAATCATTGGCCAAAAGACATTCTGAGACTATAAAAGAGAAAGGATGCCCTCCCCTCACTGTCACTCTGTGACTGTATGACTGCTGACTTTTTCTCACAAGAAAATAAACCTCAAAGAGAATTAGTGTAGGCCTATTTGTCTCTTATTCAGAATTTTTATTTGCCACAATGTTATACATGTGATAAATATTACATCAGTACACAGTATTTAAAGATTTTAATTAAAGTAATGAAAAATGTTAATGTTAAAATATTCGAGAAGTAAGGTTACTCTGTTAAGAACCTTGTACTGAACCGTACTTGATGTGGAACAGTGAAACAGAGAAGCAAAAATAGGCAGGATGAATCAAGAGAGATTTGCATGGTGGTTGCAGCATTTTTAACCATGCTGATAACGGGTGAAAGAATATATAAACAATATTATAAACTATTAATTATTAACAGGCAATGTTGTACTAGAGACCAGCGAGTTTGAGTCAGAGTCCAGGCCAAGTCCATAGTAGAGTTTATGACAAGACTTCAACACTAACAATATTTAAAAAGAAAGCAGCATGCAGCCATTGTGAAATTTTACAATTCAATCAAAAATATGAATATTTCACACAAATTAACAATTGTTCACCAGACAGACAGATTATTATAACCTATACGATTTTCCTAAACTTCCTAACTCAATATTTCTCCTTTGCTGTATGTCACACACAAAAAAAGATGTTCAAAATCTGAAAAACTATCCAACATTCACAGGAAAATTGCAACGTTAAAGGGATAGGTCACCCAAATATAAACTCGGTTTACATTTAGGCTACTCACCCTCCAAACTTGTGAGAGTTTCAAAAGAAGACATTTTAAAAAACATCTGGTCATTTTATTTAACTATAAATAATAAATTACAATGGAATGATAAATGATACATTTGCCATCCTACTGTAAACAACTTATGTAAACATCACAATTAGGTAAGGGAATAGTCAACCACATTCATGCTGACCTAAGCTATTTAAACAGAGTTTATAGGTTTATATATATATATACACAAACACTAAAAAACATTTGTTACCATCCACATCCATTTGTTACCATCCACATCCATTTTTATTTATTTTATTAAACAACAAGTATAGTATTTACCTTATTTTTAAGATCATTTGTAAATATGTATTATCCGCTTTCAGTTATTTTTAACTGAACAACAGCTTGTTTTGCTGTTTGATATTGCAAACTGGTATAGGGGAGAGCGGGGCACATACTAATGCTTTTTGACTTTCTCAGTTTGTGTAAATCTACTAAGGGTTCAGAGTATTTATTTTTTCCTATATATATCTAGTACAATTATGTAGTTTTTTTAAAATTATTAATACAGTGTATACTGCTTTCTTGATATACCCCAAAAGAATGGAAGTGAAAAGTGACAACATGCTCCATTGGTGGGGGATTGGGGGTGTGGAGTTTGTGCGTATTACACGTCACAAAGTGCGTATATAGTAGGGATGGTAAGATTCACCGCGCATCGGTGCATCATCATAAAAGCTAAAGCCGCCTTTCCACTGGACACGACATTCGCATACGGCTTGTTAGGAAAACTTCAATTATGAAATGAATGTGTTTTTTCTTATAAAATTGTGAATTTATATGTATATATATATATATCCGTTTGTGTTTTTAGAGTCTGGAATATAGGATTGGATTATCCTGTACCAGAAATCTTTTCAATAAATTTCAATAAATACGATTGTCGCATTTCGCCCCCTAGTGTCAGTCGCACGGAACTTTGAAATTGGTCGTGAAGCTACCGTTACCCTCGGCTCTTCACAATGGTAAAATGAATGATTTGAATTAATGTAATGCATGCATGAATATATCCACAAAACAAATGGCCCTCAATACATCTAAAATAAAAACATAGTAGGTTTTATAGAGCTGATCAATATTAATATTGATTTAATTTTCTTCCATAATTATTAATAACCGACATTTTACAGAAATAGTGTTTACAGAATAACATTAAAGAGTTAAAATATTGGTAATTCTAGCCTCGCGCTCATAGTTTTGAGTATAATACATCACATCCGGTTGACCGGTTGCATATGGCCTAGCCGCAGAAATTCAGATATTTCAACGGATCCAAAGCTCAAATCGGATCCGAATTTTCCACATACGGCTCCCGTACGACTCTCCATTGGAAATTAATGACTTCCGTTCCAACGGCTGTCCTTAGTCGTGTGCAGTGGAAAGGCGACTTAACGATGCGATGCATCGATTTAAATAAGTGTGCATCGGATACAAGTTGGCATTTGTATCGCGAGGCATCATTTTTAACATTATAAGCATTGGTAAAAAATGATTTATTCATATACAATTATTAGTAGATGCGCTATACTTTTACTATTTAGAAAGTGACAAATATTTATGTAGAAACTGTTAGATTGATTTCTCTTTCTGAACTGTTGCTCAAGCGCGTTCTCTCAACACCACTGCTGTAGCTGCTACGTGTCGTGAGTATGACATTTCACAACACTACGGAACCCGAGGTGTGTCTTGAGAGTCACCTACCTAGAACAGACAACATGGCGGAGCTCTAATTTCCACCAAATAATTATAAATAATTATAAATTGTTGCTTGATTGGTTGACTTGCCGAAATCCTCCAAACGCATGTCCTCCACAAAATCCACCTGCACCATTCTCCAGCTCTGCATCTCTGCATGTCAGAGGCAGCAACATTCTGCCCTCCCCAAAACAGACAATCCTCCTCCAGCTCTAGTGTGTCTGTTCCCCCGACTTAGATTTGTATAGCCCATCCCAGCCCAAGCTAAGTAGCTATCCTAAGCACCCATTTGGACAGGCTCTCAGGTGTTTCAATGCGGGCTGGTATCAGTCTCGACCATGCCTTGAATATTCTACCTTACATAATGCCAGCTTTTGCTTTCCCTGCCGTAAATTTAGTGTCTCCAATTCGTAAAGAGATGACGCATTCACAAAAGTAGGCTACACCAATTGGAAAAAAGCACTGATAAAAAACAGTGGTTTTCAGAAACATGCGTCCAGCACTGCGTATGTCAGAGCCATGTCTGCGTGGCAGGAATACCAGTGCCGGACAGAGACCGATAATACCATTGTTCAGCAGCTTGGTCAAACTCACATCGAAAAAAACAGATATTATGTAAAAAGTATTGGGGAAGTTATACAGTTCCTGGCCGTTAATGAACTTGCTCTACGTGGGCACCATCACGGGGGTGGGGATGAGGAAGGTCTTGTAATTTGGCTATTTGATTACACCCTCCAAAAAGACCCTAAATTCGCAGAGATGCAAAAAGCATTCCCGAAAACACGAAATACAAGTCCAATTTGATTCAGAACGAGATAATTCAAACTCTTGCCAAAATGGTACTAAAAGACATCCAGACCAAATATGAGGCGGCTGCCTTTGTATTAAAAGTGATGGTACCAGGGATCGGTGTAAAGAATTTGTCCGCAACTCGATCCCAGAGGAACACCTAATCGGCCTCATTGAATTGAATCAGCTTGATGCGGAATATATGTGTGACCAAATTCTGTCTAATCTGTCTGACCTGGGTTACAATGGTGACAATTAGGTGTCTCAGTGTTATGATGGTCCTTCTGTCACGTCAGGAGTGAGGGGCGGTGTGCAGGCTTTGCTGCAAAACAAAGTGGGTAAAGATATCCCATATGTGCACTGCTACAACCACCAACTCCATTTGGCAGTGGTACATGCAATGCACGCAGAACCTGTGGTAAAGAAGTTCTTTGACTGGTCCAGTTCACTGAACACGTTTTGTCACAGACATTATGTTGCAAATAGATACAGTACACCCACACTGAGAAGACTACTAGAAATTCGTTGGACCAGTCATTATGATGTCACCAAGTCTATTGTTCACAATGAGAAAGTCATCAGGAGGCTTCTATCTGAGATAGCAGAGGTGCTCCATTGACATTAACACAGAGGCATGTGGTCTTTTGACCCAGCGTAACAGACAGAACTTCTTTGACACTGGCAAATTTCTTCTGCATGTGCTTGGTGCGCTCAAGCCAGCCAATTCAATTCTGCAGTCACAAACAGTGGATTTGTGCACTGCAGGGGAAATGGTGACAGCTTCCCTGGTCACACTGAAGAAGATGCGATGTGATTCATTCTGGGAGGAGCATTTCCCTCAGTGTGGAAGTAGGCCTACCACCTAAAAGGAGACGGATGGTTAATTCACAACTTGTCAGTAGTGTTATCTTGTCTACAATAGGGCATGGTGGTGACTCTGATGACCAAACTGCTCCTAATCAGACTTTTAAAAGGGCTATGTTCAACAATCCTTGATAGGGCTACTGTGGAGATGGAGAAAAGATTCTCTCAAAGAAATGTTGATTTAATGAGGGCAACATCATTTCTCCTACCAAAGTCAGCGTCTTTCCTTGACCCTTGTCTTCTGAAGCCACTTCAAGTGCTTGCAGGCAAAGAACAAAATAGTATGACCTTGCAAAATGAAATTGCTGTGGCAAAAGCAATGTTGCTCAATAAACTGTCCACTGATGCTAACCTCACTGAAGTATGCAAGTGCATTCAGCAGTATAAAGAGGCCTTCCCCATTTTGTATAAGCTGTATGTCACAGCACTCATCATTGGTGTGTCCTCAGCTGCATGTGGAAGTTCTTTTTCTACCTTGAGCCGCATTCTCACCCCTCTCCGAAGATCAATGCTGCATTCAAGGAAGAGAGATTTGGTCATTTTGGCACACAAAATATATAAATAAAAATAAATAAATCACAAAAGGTCTGGACATGAATCAATTTGTTTCTGAATTTGCCAAGACTAGCCCCAGACTGGTCCTGTAGATAGGATACACTGGATGTATCAGGGACCTGATGAAATCCATGAATAAGTACTAAAATAGTTCACAAAAAGGGTAAAATAATAATAATAATAATAATAATAATAATAATAATAATAATAATAATAATAATAATAATAATAAAATTAAAAACTATATTTAAAAAAGTTATGTTGCCTCTGCTAATCATATAATTTCAATTCTTATAGTTTCACAAAAATAGCTTTTATTTCAACTCTCTAGGTCTCCTGAGCCCCTGTGGCCTAATATGCTTCCTTTAATCTAGGCCTACATGTTCACATTTACATTTATTCATTTAGCAGACACTTTTATCCAAAGCCACTTACAACCAGAGAATAACATTCAAATACTGTTCTCATACTGTTCAAATGAGCATATCAAAAATCTCTACCTGGGGCACAAAGAATCTTATAAGAGGCTACAAGTAGCTCCTAACTGGCAAATTTAAGAGAAACTCCTAAAAATAATGGCCGTGTCACTCATAACTTTAGACTCCTAATGTGCTTTACTAGGAGTAAATCACAAAGCATTTTAGCCCTAAAAGTAGCACCTACGTCTGGAACAGCTTAGAGGAAGAAAAAAATTAATTTACCTCTTGTCTATATAAACGTGACCTCAGATTCATTTAAAAAACTCTCTCGTCCTTATCGGTAGCCTACTCGTGTAGCACGTCTTCTCACAAGCAAACACCTGTCACTCATCATCAGGCAATCACCGTGATCTGATATATATATGAATCTGTCAATAATAATAATAATAATAATAATATCATCATATTATTAATGTTGACCTGGTTAAATTAATTTATGTGATAGCCCTATAGTCTAATAGGGGCCCTGTGCCTATCTCTTGGTTCCTGGCTTAGAAAAAGATATGCACTAAACTAAAACAGATTGTGTGTTGTAGACTATAGCTTAATTTTGCGGCGTTTTTTTTAATTGTTTATGTTGCCCCCCCAAACATGACATCCTGGTAACCCCGCTGGCCTACATCATACATTTTTTTCATTTATTTATACTTAAAAAATAAAATAAAATATTATAATAAAAAAATAAAATATTAAACTCAATGGAGGAAATGTGGGAATAAGGTTAAACTGAAACAAGGAATGTAGTGTATAATTGTGTGAAATGTATGATGAAACTCTGCTAGCAATTTCGCCAAGCAAATACCAAGAAATAGGTTGCAGCAGTTTGTCTTTCGACTACACTTGCAAAATCCGAGATGGGAGTGAGCTTGAATAGCTTCAGCCACAGCGACTTTTTATAGTACAAAATCGCTGTCAATCAAAAGGAGACACTCCAATCACCACGCAGAAGCCCAGAGTCCAGGCCCGCCCACTCCTCCATTCACCCCAGAGACACTGAGCCTCCGTTGGTGGGACATAATCGCAGCATGTATCCAATGACCGTCTAGTTTCGAAGCACTGAAAAAAACTGTTCAAAGCAACCGTTGAAATTAAGTCAATGGACGCTGGGCTTTAAACAGGGAAATGCACTGTGACGCAACGGGAATGTATGAGAAGGAAATAGAGTTCTGACCAGTAGCAGATTCTCGTCTTCGAGATGAATATGTTCTAACTTCTAACCTATGGTTCTAATGCATTTTCAGTCAATAAAATGTTAAAGGTGCAATGTGTAAAAAATTTGAGTATCTATTAACAGAAATGCAATATGACATCCATAACTATGTTTTCAGTGGTGTATAAAGAACTTACTTAATAAAACGTAATGTTTTTATTACCTTAGAATGAGACATTTATATCTACTTAACCGCGGGAATCCCCTTCTATGAAGGTCGACATATTGTGACGTAATGTTTCTACCGTAGCCGACAGCAAACAAACAGCGCTACAGAGCGCGTTTCGTCACAACCTTGAAAGAGAAGCAGCAGAAAGCTAGAAGCTAGCCGTGAGTAGTGACGTTTCCCTTGTCAGTTTGGTAAAATATGTAGTTGGATTGTTTCATGTAACTTAGTTCTTCTCCCTCGCTGTGTTATGGCTTTGCTATGTGGGGATAAATGTGCTGTACGTTCGTGAGACAGCTGATTAGTACTCTTGATATTGACCGTAAAACAATAACGTTACAGGAATCACTAACCCGTCGATCTTGGAAGCATTTTAAGTCGATCGCGAAGAGTTTTCAAAATCAGAGAAAAAAAGCCTATTGTGTGTAGTAAGTGGTGTCTAGGGGATGCGGAGGCGCGCGCGCTGTACAATCATGCCATTTTTGCTGCCCGCACCTTTGGGCTCATGCGGACGCGTCGAGTTTAAACAAGGCTTTACGCTTTAACCAGCTCAGCCACAGTAACAGCTCATATTGAGCCAGCTAAACTTTTACTTTCCTGTTAGAAACAATATATTGTTGCATAGTTTCATGTGGTTCTTCTCCCTCGCTGTATTATGGGTTTGCTATGTGGGGGGAAATATGCTGGTTACGTTTGTGAGACAATCAGCTGATTACTATTATTATATTATATATAAAGACCATTGATCTTCACCTGACTATGGCTTTGTAAACTTTATCCATGATGTGGTTTATAATGGACTGTGGTACAGAAACAGTGACAATGTTACACACTCTTGGCTTACTCTGGCTATTCTCTGCTGTCTCAGACGACGATATGTTTGTCCAGTTTCAGGCACCGTAGCTTCTTCGAAAGGGAGGGGTGAACAGTGGGCTGAGCCCTCAGTGCAACTCGCAGCCGAACCGCTAGATGTCGCTAAAAATCACACACTGCACCTTCAAAACAATAGTAGGGCTGGGCGATAAATCGATTTTATCGATTAACTCGAATTTGACGTTTAAAAAAAAATCGGGCGATTTGTTTTTAATGAAAATCGGTTTTCTCTTGAACTTCCACCACCGACGCATCCCTTATTAGGCTTCCGTAGTTCAGAGTGGGCTCAGCGCGCCCCCCCCGCTCTCCTGTCACACAGACAACAAGGATGAGCTCGTTCCAAAGAAAGGCTCAGTTTCATCGGTTGTTTGGAATTGGTTCGCTTTTTTGGTGTCAGACGCACAACAAATAACGCCACATTCCAAAGTAGCAGGTAGCAGCACAACAAATTTATTCCAGCATCTTAAACAGAGGCATGCAGCCGAGTGGGAGGTGTGTGCTTCTCAACGAAACGAACAAGACCGCAGTTCAAACACAGACACACCCGCAAAAAAACAAACTACGGTCTTAGAAAGATTTTCGAACTGTATCCCCTATGTCAAGAAAGGACCCTGGTGGAAAACAATCACGGATTCAGTGGCGAAATATATAGCAAGAGATATGGTGCCGATATACACTGTGGAAAAGCCGGGGTTTATTAACATGCTGAAGGTTGTCGACCCCAGGTATGTGCTACCAAGCCGCAAATATTTTGCCGAAGTTGCCTTGCCTTGCCTGTACAACAGTACTCGTGAAAAGATCGCTAGAGAGCTGGAGGGTGTTTCGTTTTACTCCGCCACAACGGACCTGTGGTCCAGTCGAACGATGCAGCCCTATATGAGTTTGACTGTGCATTATATTGACGACTGGACTCTGCGAAGCGTCTGCCTCCAAACAGCGTACTTCCCCGATGACCATACAGGTGAAATAATTGCGCAGGGGCTAAAAGATGCTTTGACTTCATGGAACCTTGATGAAGAACGACTCATCTGTATGACAACAGACAGCGGCACCAACATAATAAAAGCTCTGAGAGACAATGAGTGGCCCAACCTCCAGTGCTTTGGACATAAGCTGCACAACGCTATAGGTAAGAGTCTAATGGCTATGCATTCAAGTGATGTTGATTTTGTTTTACACATGAACAGGCCAGCGCAATTTTTGCATGTTGTAATTAATGCAATTTAATGAAATCAAAACATATTTCACAAAATGAACATGCATGATTAATCATAATTGTGTGTGTGTGTGTGTGTGTGTGTGTGTGTGTGTTGTGTATGGTGTGTGTGTGTGTGTGTGTGTGTGTGTGCGCGCCCTTAGTGTGCATTAATAACATGTGGAAATGTGAAAAAGACTTGTTTTGACACTGACCAATAGTGACACTAAAAATAGTTTTCTTTGTTTTTTCTTTATTTATTTATTGTACAGAGGATGGTGTGAAGGACCCACGAATCGATCCTGCCATTGGGGTTTGTAAAAAGGTGGTTTCTTCTTTTTCCCATAGTTGGAAAAAAAGAAGAGAGATGGCTGAAGTACAGGCTGAGCTTGGTCTACCCAGTCATCAGCTGGAGTCCCCAACCAGATGGGGTTCACATCAAAAAATGATGGAGAGATTTCTCGAACAGGAGAAGGCCATAGTCCGTGTCCTGGGGTCCGACAAGAAATGCCGTAATCTTGTCCCCACTTGGCAAGATATTGAGGTTTTAGAGTCCGTAAATAAAGCCATCAAGCCACTCCAAGAATTTACAGACGCCCTGTCCGTGGAGGCTTATGTCAGTGTCTCCTACATTAAACCGGTACTGCATTTGTTCAAAAACAATCTCCTACAGCCAGAGGAAGACACCGAACTCACTAAAACAATAAAAAGAAACATAATGCAGTATCTTGATGACAAATACTGCGACCCTGTGAAGAATGAACACTTGGACATGTCCTCACTGATGGACCCCAGGTTCCGTACAACATACATTGACCCTGAGAAGGTGGAACAAATCAAGAAAAGAGCTGTCACTGAGCTGATGTCTCTGCTGCCTGCTGAAAAAAGTACGCCTCAGCAGCCTGGTCCAGCTGTGCAGGTGTGCCAAAGAGAAGCACATCCTCCACCCAAGAAGAAAATGACTTTAGCTGCTTTCTTCAAGAAGAATGTGCCAGAGCCATCTTCTCAACAACCAGAGGAAGTGAAAGTAGAGACAGAGCTGGCAACCTACCTACTGACCCATGAGGTTGACCCAGACACTGATCCACTTCAGTGGTGGAAACGTCACGAACCAAACTTCCCAAGGCTCAGTAATCTGGCCAAAAAATACTTGTCTGTCCCTGCTACAAGTGCCCCATCAGAGAGGCTTTTCAGTGTGGGAGGGGGAATTGTTACATGTAACCGGGCATGCCTCAAGCCAGAGGTAGTAGACAGGCTTGTCTTCCTGGCTAAAAATGCATAAAAGAAGAATGTTGAAATTAAATTAATGGATGCAGATGTTTCATTTTGTTTACAAGTTCAGGGATTCAGAACAACTGTTGAAAGTTTTGTTTGCACTTAATGAATACCATTGTTAAAAGTATGTATTTTTGTAATAAATCTCATTTTGTCATTTTTGTTACATTTATTTGACCAAAATTGTTTTATCAAATTTTATTTTTTATTTATATTTTAAGTTATTTTGAAGGTGCATTGTGTCACTGTAAGTTTGAAGTTATTAGAAAACTGATAAGGTAGCTACATTTTCACTGTTTACAATGGCTGGGCCTGCCATCTCGTTTACAGGCATGTTTTGAGCCTTTTTTCCTGTTACACTTATGCCCCAAGGGGACATTTAGATTAAACTGCATGAGGGAAAATCAGAACAAAATAAAGAGTATATTTGTTTTGAGCAATTTCTTTGTCGGTTGTAGTTTTTTTTAAAATAGAAATAAAAAAAATCGATTCAAATCGAAAATCGGGTTTGGTGTGAAAAAATCGGAGATTTTTTTTAAGCCATATCGCCCAGCCCTACACAATAGTATATATTTGACCATTACTTTTTTGCTCGATCAAGAACTGCCATAGCAGGTCACACGATCGTTCAGGGAGGAAACTGAATAACGGAATACGTTTTTTCAGCTTTCCTTCTAGGAAAAAACAACAAGGGAAGCAGGTCGACACCTGTTCACGTGGGTTGCTGCAATCAGGAGGAAAAACTTTACTTCGTTACTGTCCTCCACTGCATACTAACGTTACGTTGGTTAAAAGTTGTACAAAGCAAGAGGTTGTGTATTGTATATTCCTTGATGACTAGGAGGATAGTTGATGAATGATGTTGAATTTGTGGTTCATGTTAGCAGATGATAAACCCAGGCCACATTGCATGCATCAAATTATATTTATTTTGTTTTCAATCAACAATTTGCTTTGATATTCTGTAGGCCTACATCTTTATACATGCCTTTTTAAAATGTTTGTGAATCAAGTTTATATATAAGCGCTTAATAAATACATTAATTGACTTATCTGTTTCTGTAGCCTACTGATTGCATCCACAAAGACCCTTTAAGTACACATAAACTGGGATGGACAAAGATACATCAAACTATTTGAAAATAAATACCAAATACCCTCATTTTTACACAGGGCTCTCAAGTGTCACTCATTTCGGTCTTAAGTCACGCACTCCCGCCATACATTGTATTTCTCACCCTGAAAAACTCTTTATAATATATTTAATATGCCGCAGCGCCCAAAATTTCTCTGGCCGCGCCGCTCTCACTATGGAACCCATAGATGTTCGAAACCGGCAGGAATCAAGCGCGTCTCCCCTGGAGTTCTTAGCCAATCAGAAAATAGCACTATTGTATCTGGGTAAGATTTAACGCAACAACCAATAAAAAAAAAGCATATCCTGGAATTGTTCACGTGATTTTGCTACAACATCTTCCGAAAGTTTCGTTTTACAGCCTTTCCAACAGTTTTACAGCCTAGTCATATTTTCGTTAATCACCTGATGACTGACATATTTGTCACATTATAAACATTTCTCTCTCCAAATAGGCTTAATCATTTTATTAGAACTAAATACATTAAAGTGTATTGCATAGTCGATGTTATAGGTCACTTTTAAAATCATGTCATATTTTATAATTATATCCTGGCCATGGATGGATTAATCATCGCATCTGTCTTTAGCCTTTAGGAGGAGGAGGAGACAGTGCAGGTGGAAGAGGAAGAGACGGTGGAAAAAATCGTTTCTTTAGCAAGTCTGAGCAATTATAAATAACAACTACAAAAAGTTCGTTGAGACAAACTTTAAGTTGGCTAGTGAAAGTTTTGACCAGAAAGTTAAGAAGTTTAAAGTAGTTTAAAGTTTAAATTAGTTTGAATTTTAAAGTTGTTTGAAGTTGAATTTAGCTTAAAGTAGTTTAAATTAGAACCTGTACCCCTGTACACTGGATCGTCATGCTAGCATGTTAGTAACGTTATTTCATACAAGGGTGTTACAACTAACGTTAAGTTGTGCCCTTGTGCGAATCTCTATTTCTTATAATATTGTTGTAATTATAAAGAAACTTGTTTGTAGCACAAGTAGTTTTACTATTCTCACACACATTAATAGAAAATACCTTACCCGCGTTGCAAAATAAGGTGGATAGGAAAGCATCCATTGAACTTACCTGCATTGACAACTGTCAAGCATAACAGCAGATACGCAACCTTGAGCATTCTTTATGAACGAATCCAGGTGTTATGGATCATCTCTGTAAAAAAAAAAAAAAAGTATGCGCGTCCACGCGCTTGTCCCTTCTTAACACGATCCCAAGTTAGTGATGATGTGACAGTTGAACCGAGGCGTCGGACCTTGTGTTGCTCAGAAAAAATGGCCCCGCCAGATGAAGCCGCGATTCGAGGCTTGTGTTGTTTAACGTGAAAATCACGTGATTAATGACAAACGAGTCCTCGGTTTGTGTGGATACGTAATCGGTTTGGTCTGAGTGTCGCTTCCGGATAAAGCGGGTTCGAAACTCGCGCCACCTTCTGCGTGTTGTCAGGAGTATTAGACGCAGTTGTAGTAGTGGTGGGCAGATAGAGGCTTCGTGAAACAATGAAACATTTGAAGCAAATGTTCCATATTGTGTCGAGGCTTCGAAACAATCCGACATCCGTCTCAACGGTGACACCTAGTGGTCACTTGTAGGTGTTGATCTGGAACAACCTTGACAACGAGCCATTATTGAAAAAAATGTTGTTTTTTTATTATTGTATTTTTCTAATATGTGAAGCTTGTAACCTGTAGGCTCCTCACTGTGCATAATGTTATTTTGGTCATGATGGATGAAAATGAATATTAATAAAAGAAATCAAGCCACAATGTCTCACTTTTTTATTCGATTTTTATTAAAAAATATTAATTTCTCTGCAGTCAAAGGAATTAGCCTACTTCTTTTTTTACAGATAATTTCTCCAGCCTTTGAAAAAATCCTCTCACAAGGGACGCTTGTTGCTGGCATGCAAATATATATATATATATATATATATATATATATATATATATATATATTTTAGCAAGGACATACAAATGAGGAAAGATTACTGCTCTCTCTTTCCAGTAAGTTAGGGAATCATGAGTTCTGGGCAAAAATTCATCATTGAGGTATTTTTTCACTTCCACTGTGGCATCAGCTGTAGCGTTGTGTATCATCTGGGTTTCACGGATACAATTATCAAAAAGTTCCCATAAACTGTGTTGATGATGGGCCTGATGTTGACATTTGTGGCTCTGAATGAAAATGAAAACAGTGATTATCAAAAAGTTCCCATAAACTGTCCTGTGTTTCTATTGGTGTTGATGTTGATGATGATGATGATGATGATGATGATGATGATGATGATGATGATGATGATGGGCCTGATGAAAACAGCAATTAGTAACAAATCCTAAACTGACGGCATATATGAAGTATAAATTACATGAATCAGATTACATAACATAACATAGACTGAAACTGCTCACCAGGAGTTGTGTTTGAACGCATCAGCGAAGCACACTCCAGTGTGATGTGCTTTTCAGCGTCCTGGGCTTTGGCAGGATTTCCAAATGCCACATTTTTGAACCTTGGGTCCAGCTGTGTAGCCAGTGCCAAGGCTCTAAAAGTCTAATACCCTCCACATCTGGAGAGCAGACCTTCTTGCAGATGTGAGCCTATGAGCCAAAACAGGAGAAAACCATATTAATTATAATAATGGCAACAATAATGACAATAATGGCGTCACAATAATGACAGTTATGGCCAATTACATGGGTAGTATGGTCATTGTGGCCTGCCTAATTGTACAGTTGATTCCTGAGTGCGTTGCATGTCCTTTTTTCAGTGCAAGCTTGTGCTGCAACATACGGGGGTATAAGCTTTGAAGCAGACACTCTCTGTTCCTCTGACATCTCTGTTGTAGCTAGTTTGAATGGTTGCAGTAGTGACAATGATTGTTGAATAATGTCATACTCAAGATTTGTCAGGGGAGCAGTATCACTGTTTAAATTGGAAAGTGCAGCACCCCCTGGCTCACGTTGCTCATACAAGCGTTGTAGCATGTCGAATGTGCTGTTCCATCTCGTCTTAACCTCCTGTATCAGTTTCAGAGTTGGTCTGGCCATCAAGCCCTGCATCTCCACAAGCTTGCCCTTTGCTTTGCAGCTGGATCTGAACAACCCCATTATCTTCCTGGCTTTCTGGCGTATTTCATTGATGACTGGGGTTTGATATATAGGGCATTTTTCACAATCAAATTTAAATTATAGGCAAAACAAGGGACATGGCGAAGGTGGAGTAGCTGGGCGCTTAGGATCATGTTGGATGAATTGTCAGTCACCATGTACTGAACTTTGGAGGTTATTCCCCACTCAGCCATTAGCAAGGTTTCAGCCTCCATGAGATGCTGGGCCGTGTGGGTTTGGTAAAACCTCCTTACACCCAGTACAACAGTTGCCATTTTTCCTCTGGTGTTATGTAATGGCAAGTTACACCAAGATATCCGTCCATATTAATGGAGGACCACATGTCAGCCGTAAGCCTAACAAATTCAGCCTTCTGTAGGTCCTCCATTGTCTTCTCCTTGGTTTTGTTGTACCTTTCGCTGACCATTGTTTAAGCACCTTCTGGGATGGGAGGACTGCTTGGATCAAGCTTAAAGGCCCTGAAACCCTCATCCTCCACGATGGTGAAGGGCTGCAGATTCTTCACCACCATGTTTAGAAGAGCCTCATCCAATTCCCTCTGTCTGCCTTTTAAAAGAGAAGATAAAACATACTTTCAGACAAATACATTGAAAAAATAGTAGCCTACTGTAAAAGTAGCCTACTGGTTCATTATTTGGAAACTTTCCTAAACAAAGTTATGATATGAACGTTTATGCTCAGTGTGCAGAGAAAGATAAAATGGAATGTAGAACTATACAGCAATTAGGAAAACCAAAATGATGTCTTGGCTGTAGGTTGGGTACTCATATGTAGACCTATAAAATGTATATTCACAAAATGTTATATTATATTGACAACATATTATATTATATTCACAGTGAAGCTGTTTTTAACATGATTGGCAGTTGTGATTGGGACGTTAGGTTGTAGGGCTTAGGTTGACACAGGCCTATAGACTTTCTAAACAGTGTCCCAACAGTTTGTTATTATATTTCAATTATAATTATATTTCAAACAATGCATACCTTAGATGGCCCAGCAGTGTCAGTAGCAGGCCTAGGTTCAGGCAGGCAAAATGCAATTTTGCGCCCTGCAAAATGGCAGGATGAGTGCTCCTCAAATGGCACATCATGGATAATGTATTGTTTCAGTAGGGTAGCTGCCAATCACAATACATACATCTCACTTTATTTGGGGGTTCCAAACGGAAATGGAAATTGGGGGGTGTTGGCATCGGCATGACACACCCATGACACCTTAGTCATATCTAAATTCACGCTTATGGTATCTTTGTAGAACTTCAAAAAAAGAAACAAAAAATATGCTGCAGCCAATGAGCAGTCGGCAGGGGCTGGCTGCAGGACGACTCAACCTCCACGGACAGTTTTTAATATTTTATCAGACAATAACTACTCAAGATTTTGCTTTAGTATAATTTTCGGGACAATTAGGGCTGGATTCGGGACAACAGCTTAGATTTCGGGACTATGCCGAATTTTTCGGGACTTCTGGTCAAGAGGTCAAGATGCGTTGACTTCACTTTTATACAGATGTGCGATTGTGTGGTCTGTTCCCGACCCTGTCAATCAAACGCTGATTCGGTAGACCATGCCACCTATAGACCCCTTTTGCGCTCATGTCACATAATTACGTCACAGCGTTAGCTGGAGGCAGAACAAAGTGAAAACTGGAGGCGGCCAATACAAACCAGCACAGATTCCGCTACATAATAAGGATATTCAATTTAATTTTAAGGATTTTCTCCCCTGATTGTTAAAAAACAAGCCAACAAAACTTGCAAACTAGCGTTAGTGAAGCGGCCAGAGTGATCGTTCTGCCTCCACCTAAGCTCCGCCCACTTAAAAACGTCATCATGTTTACCAACTGAAAAGGGGTCTATTGAAACACTTGTGAAGCACTGACATGGTTGTTTTGAATCACGCTTTGGTTCAGTGTTTCGAAACATCTGAGCTTCGGAACGTCAGTTTCGCATCAGCCATCCCTACGTTTTAGTAGTGTCAGAGAGTTATTAGACCAATCTACGTTTTTACGTAACTGACTCAAAAAAAGTTTAACAGTCTTAAAGAATTTTTTTAATGACTAACTTACTTAACTAGGCTACTCGCTGAAACATTCTAAGACTGAACTGAACACACTTACAGACTGTTTCAGACTGGAGCAGATTTTAAACACCGACTGTGAACACAAACTGAATGCAACTGACTCTGCGTTTGGGCATGATCAGTTGTAAGTAACTTATAAAATTACAATCTGCGACAAGGCTTAAACCTTGTCTGTGAAACCGGGGTTTCGTAGCTTACCTGTGGCCTAATACATTTTTTTTTGTTTTTTAAATTATATGACATAATACAGTAGATACAAAGGTTTCACATATACTGTTCTAAATGATTACAAATCATCATAAGATATGAAGAGCATTAAAGATAACATTCATATCAATGAAATTAAAGAACATTCGAATCACACATTAGAAAAAAAGAAAGAAAAAAAACAACATAATGGAAAGGAGGTATACGTGTATAATTAAAATAAAGAAGAGGAATTTAATTTAATTTGAGGATGTCCATCGTTTTGGTTGCTTTGCGGTTTGAGAGTCCTTTCAGTGTTTCAAAATAAATCTTCATGTCAGCTTTAAAATGGTAGATGTTAGGTATCCTTTCAGACCATTTACAATAATGTATGTAAAACTTACCAAGTAAGATCAAATTTTACATAAAATCGTGAATCATTTTTATATCTTTTTAGGAACTAATTTGTTGGGTAAATTTTATGTATAATTTTAAAGTATATTTCGTACACTTTGATATTAATACAGTATTTATTAGTATAGGTCCAAGTCAGTCTCCAATTGATATTTGGGGTCATACAGTCAAGCATCTGAAGAATTTATTATTACATTATTATACATCTAATTATTATACATCTTTTATATCAACACCATTTAACAACACCTGTTTTTTATCCATTGATTGCTTATGAGATTCACTACTGCCTCTGATGAGTCTCTAAAAGCCTATGGTATTGCATCAAAAACAATACTATATTCTCGTGGAGATATTGGAATCCCAAATACGTATGTTTAAAAATTCAGTATAAGAAACCCTTGTCATTTATCAATTGTGAGACCATTAGAATATCATTTTTAACCCAATTGTCGTAAAAGATTGATTTATTCTTATATTTAACCAATTTATTGTTCGCCTGGTGTGAGTATGCTGTCATCCTTAAAGGGAACTATTTCAACTTAATAAAACTGTTTAGAAATCAACGTTCCCAGATGGAAAACCAACCTTGCAACATGGGGACTAACGTCCCGGTAAGTTAGGAAGTCTCGTGAGAAGCGAGAACAAGCGAGAAACACAAACTGCTTTATGGCAAAAGGAAATGGTCATGCAATGTTGTTTTTTTAATCAGCCAGTCAAAGTATTTTCATGGCCATTCATTACATCCTCCAACAACATATTTTTGGAGAGTGTATTAGCCATTTTGTGACTGTGCTGTAAAGTACCTGCATTTCCCCATCCCAGGAGATTTAATCCTTACTGGTAGATGAAATGTAGTAGCTAACATTAGGTAATTTAACACCGTTACCCAGTTAGCAAATCACAGTAGCAAAATCAATTTCACACATGATCATCCTCCTGAGGTAGTAGAAGTTGTTCTTTCACTTTGTAAAAATATAAAGGTTTATTAATACTATTATTATTATATGGATTATATGAACAGTCTAGTGTGTCCAACAAACATGCCAATAAACTCTCAATGTGTATTTCAAAAAACAGACAAAAAAACAATCTGTATTTCAAAATAACGAATGGTTATATTATAATAATGGTAATTATATGCTTAATAATTATTGCAATATTTTTATCTAATATTTTACCTAGCAGATATTTCGTTAGAATTTGTGTGTGTTGGTTACATTTTGTGTTGTTCATATAGCAGGATTCTGCAGATCCACAGTGATTTTTTTTTTTTTTGTATCTGTCCTGATGACAATGCGGGTGTGGCGGCAGGTTCCTCCCACCTGTTGTGCAGCAGTGATGTGCTGCTTCTCTTGGGAGACACGTAAGACCTACAGTGTACTCCTGACAACAGCCTTCTGATATTTACAGGAACTATCGTTTTTAATCAACGTCCTATAAAGAGAAATTTACTAACATTGTACAATGACTGCGAATCATGTTCGAAAGCGTCGAAAAGGAGGGTCAACGGAAAGATAACGGTAAGAAATAAAGGTGTATCAAAATATGTGTTAATGTAGTAGGCCTACTTATATTCATGACTCAGAGCTTCCGTTGTGTAGAAACAGTCCTTTTCATCGTGTGCTGTGATTCTCCAATTTAGATACATTAATAAAAACCGGTAGTTTTGATCATCTAGAAGATGCAACTCCAAACTGGAGTTGTTACAAACTGATTATTGATCCGGATTTGAGCAGCGGAAGTCAGAAACTGTACCGATATGATGGACAGCACTTCAGCGCACCGGTGGGTATCATTTCAAGGCGAACAACAATAGCCTAACGTTAACATATTGCTTAGTTATCAAACTTAGTGACCTATGTAATTTTTATTTTATTTTTTTAAATCATATTTACACAGTCTAGTTGTATTTTTTTCATTGTACAATGGAAGCTTACTAAATTGTTGTCTGTCAGCATCCTGGATGTTTCCCTGTGGATGTTGTTCGAGATCCCAGAATTACTCGTTTTTGGACAAAATTCAAAGAAACAGATCTCCTGGTCCCCAAATTCAAGGTTAGTATTAGATACAAAATTAATGCATTGTGTAATGTTTTGCCTACAGTAAAAGCAACGCTTTTAAAAATGATAGGCCTAAATATTTAACCCTTATTTTCTATTGATACTGACATTCTTTATGTTTGGAGCCCAAGAGAAAAACACGTTTAAAATGTTCTATGTATTAGGCTACTGTTTTATTTTTAATTGATAAACTAACCTGTTGTTTTCCTATTTAACCTATTTTAATATATTTAATCTATTTAATTCTATCTAGTTTTATTGACCTAATAATAAAAATCCCTATAGGCAGATATTTTTATTGAACTATACATCACAAAGTAGAATTGTGATAATGTATATTCATATTATGTTTGGGATGAATTTGACCTGAGGAAAAACACTTAAATATAAAAATACAATACAATTCATGTAAATAAACAAAGATCCGGAGTGTATCTGATGTTTGTTTTACATTGCCTAGGATTTACAAAATAATGCCATATTATATCAATAAATCTCTTTTTTAGGTTGATGAGCATTATGTTGGAGCGCCGAAGGAGTTGACATTTGCAAGGCTTAATGACAACATTAGAGATGGATTCCTGTCTGAAATGTGTAAACACTTTGGAGAGGTTCAAGATTTGAAAGTTTTATATAATCCGAAAAATAAGAAGCATTTAGGAATAGCAAAGGTCATTTTTGAATATGTAAAGGCAGCAAATAATGCAGTAAAAAACCTCCACAACACTTCTGTGATGGGAAACAACATTCATGTGGAGTTTGACCCTAAAGGTAAATACATTTTTCCATCTCTTACTTCTCTATTATTTTCTTACTAGCTTATCAGTTCCAAATAAAGGTTTTCATTAACATATCTATGCTGACACATTAACTGTATTTGCATATTTTATATAATTCATGATCTTTATTGACTGACTGGTTTTTAGGTGTGCAGAGGAACCGATACTTCCAGATGCTTGTTAGTGGTTTATATACACCTTTTACTCTCCCTGTTGGAGAAGAGGCCTGGGGACCTCAGTCACCATCTTTCATCACTGACTCTTTCACTGTGAGTAGAAGACCATAGGCATTTCGTTTCTTTCTCACCCCCTTTCTCAGGCCCCTATTAATCTGTGATAGGCTATCTCATCTTTCAGCACCCTTAAAAATGTGTGATTATTTAATCTCTTTTCACATTTGCTGAAACAGGTTATTTCAGGAAAAAACGTATTATTTAGTAATAATATTATTTAATTATTTATTAATAATTTATTAATTTATTATTATAAAAAAAATGATCTTTAAGGGATGTAAAATAATTAGCTGAAATCAGGAATCCTCAAATAGCGGACCTCGGTCAAGTTCCGAACCCCGGCTTGGTTCCAACCGGACCGTGAGACAAATATCTAGCACTGTTTTACCATTTCCAAAGATTAAAGTGGGCAGCGCATCAAAACAATGGAGCAGTTCACACCACAAGCGCTCATCTAATATTTTTATCTAAAGCCAAACGTGTTTCATTCAAGCCCTTTCCGTTCCATGCGCATTGCTTCTCTCTCTCTGTTATTTTATCAACAATTTTTTTGGATACTTTCGCTAAAACGCTTCAGAAAACGAGAATGCAGTAAATATAGTTATTTTTATCTGTCATACAGTATATGGCTCCGACCGTTTAAACCAGGTTTGTGACGATGTTTTTTTTATCCACATTTAGCATTAGGCCTATTAATTAGCATACTAAGAGCATTTTATAATAAACTATGTTATAATTGGGAAAATTATTTGTAAATGGCAAGAAAAGACAACTAAAACTTTGGAATTACTAGTGCCATACATAGGTATCTAAATGTAAAATAATAATAGCCTAATACAACACCTAATCTTGCCTTTTAATATTCAAATCCAATTGGGCTCAACTAATGAAATAAATATATATATTGTTTAATTCTCAGACGCCACTGCTTTGGCTCTTGGGACCCAATATTGTCATATGTGATCTGTGCAGGTTTTGGGATTTTTGTTTTACTTCCTGTCTTGAGTGCCATGTTGTAGTTCCTTATAGTTTTCCCTGTTGATTAGTCTACCCAGGTGTGTCTCGTTACCTCATCAACTCATCAACTTGTTTCTTCCTGTGTAAATACCCCTGTGTTTCAGTCTTGGTTTGTCATTTGTTTTTTTTGCATGTTGTGTAAAGCTGTTGAGTTTCTTCTCTTTTAATTATATTTCATGTTCCTGCTCCTGTTCCTGGTTTTGATCCTGTATTTGGATTATCTTTGTTTTCGTTTTCAATAAATACTGCTGCAACTGGATTTTCACCTCTTTTTGTCCTTGCCTAAACATTACAAATACCCTCATCTTTGATGACTATTTTGTTTTTAGATATTTTTCTTTTACAAAGTAGGCTACTACTGCTGCCCAGATGGAAATATGGTAGCACTTTATTTTACATTTTTTTATTTAACCAGTACTTTCTTAGGTAAGTACACTGTATACACAAGTGCATGTACTGTAAAATAAAGGGCCACTGGTAATATATATATATATATATATATATATATATATAACAATTCCAAAAAAGTATTGACCGTACTTCCGCTGGAAAGGAAATAAATAGACCTGACCTCTTGGAACTTTAATTGAATCCCTCTGGCTTAAGTACATTTACTATAGCTGTGTGGAGGGATGGCTTTTTGTTATTATATTATATTATATTATATTATATTGGTTTTAACCTTTAACATTTATGGTATAAAACTTTGCTGTTTCAGAAGAGACATACAATGGCTAGAGAAGAGATTCTCAAAAAATATACAGAAAGTGCATTTGACAATCCAAATTCAGGTTTTCATAAAATAGCTTAAAACTTGTCTAAATTGTTTTAGTTCACTTGTAAATCTCTTTCATTCTTTCAGGAGTGTGAACCACTGAAGAAGCTGTCGTACACACTATCATCATCATCCTCAATATGTAATGGCTCTCCGTCATTGGATTGTTCTACACCTTTATCCATGGATACTGCGTACTCCAGCATGCATCAGGACACACCTAATAGCTTCTGGCAGACCCCTCAATACCAAGATACGCCTTGCACGCCTTCTATGACCCACAGTAGACCAGGCACACCATCTCAGTGTGAAAGGACCCCAAATGAGTCTGCGCTGACAACCAGTGCCTTCAATGTCCCTTTTATTCAGCAATCCATCCCAAACATTTCAATCCAACAGCCTGGTCATTTGACTCAACCAGTCTCAAATAAACCTAGCATTATTCAAGGAGCTGTGCAAAACTTTTGGATGCTATGTGGAGCTCCCTCGCAAAACAGTAGCTTCTCAAATAGGCAAAGAACTCCAGGACGCAACTCTCACCTTAGTTACCATGTTCGTGGAGGACACCGGGTCAGACCTCTTGAGAGCAAGTACCAAAACGCATATAACCGTAGGCCACAACACCACTATATACATAGACCTGTATACAGAGGAGGTCACCACCGCTCTGGACCTATGGCCAATCAAGTGCGTTTTAATAAATTTCAGGAAAGTCCAACCACACCATCATATTCAGATAAGCTCACAGTCCAAAACTTTACTAGCTCAGTCAAGGGCCTCAGTGTTAATTTCAGATCTGTTGCTGAAGAAAAATTGCAGCAAAAGACTATTGGAGTGGATGTTCACATTCATTCTGATATGCAGATAAATGCAAATGCTTCAGAAAATATTTTCAATGGAATTGCTTCCCAAGTATGTTGCAAAACTCAAGAGGTGAACCAAACTTATTGTCCACCACAAGCCCAATCTTCTCGCTCATATACCCCAAAACTGTGTCCTTCCTCTGAAACCACCGAAAATCTTTCAAACTCCATAGTGCAGTGTCCTTCTCCTGAATCTCCTGCTCCAGAATCAAAGCCTGAAAGCCTAGACTCTCGCATCCAGATGCTTCTTAGTGCTGGAAGTCCAGTTCTGCCCCTTTTGAACCAAGAGAGTTCAGACTCAGAGACTGCTACTGAAGAGCATGATCCCAGCCACTCTCCTTCTTGCTCCATAGATGTTGTCCTAAATTGTGACCAAACATCATCTAGTGCAAATAATACTGGCTCTCATCTCAAAACATACTCTTATCCAAAAGAAAGCCTTGAGGATGCTAGTTTCAATCCCCTCTGTGATGTGGCAAAAGATGAACATGAACTTCAATCACTCAAGAAGCCTTTGTCCAAGATATCCTCTAGCACTACTGTAAGTGATTGATAGAACTAGACTGCCATCTACTTTTGTTTTCTGCCTAAGTTCAAATTCTGGAATTGATTTAAAATATAAAAGGAATTCTCAATTCATTTCTGAATGGCAGACAACCCTAAGCATTTACATCATTATGAATCTCTTCCCTAGGTCACCCCAAAAGAAGATGAAGATACTTCAGATCAGCCATCTAGTATACCAGTGATCTGCACTAACAGGAGCTCTTTACCCCCTCCAATTCCTCAAATGCCCCCACATCCAATCCTTATACCACCATCTGCTCACTACCCCTCCCTTGTACCTCCTAATATGACAAAACTCTGTAGATCACCTAACTGGCAGAGTAGTGCAAAACCTCTTCCTATCCCTACTAGAATAACACAAGGGCAAACCTCATTCTCACCCCCCTTCCTCTCTCCACATTTCAATTTCATGACTCATCGCCCATCTTACCCTTCCGCTGGGTGTTCATCTACTATGTTAAGGTTCAGACCACCTTGGCCTCCTCCCCCTATGCCCAGGTTTGACCATTCAGTGCCCCCACCGGGGTACGTCCCTATGAAAGATTTGCGCCAAAAGGCCACAATGGATGGAGTTCTAGCTGTTGTTGCTGCAGAGCTGCGGGCTATCATAAAGAAAGACATACATCGGAGGATGATTGAGATTGTGGCCTTCAAAGCGTTTGATCAGTGGTGGGATGACAAAGAACAGGCAGCTAAGGTGGGATTTGTTTCTTACTTCAACTGCAGTGATGAACTGTGTAGAGTCGATCTATAATTCCATTACCATTTCAACATTATTTTCAAATATATCATGTTGTGCGCCCCCAGGTATCTGCCCCATCTGTTAAATCAGGAGGAAATAAAGACATCAAGCTTAAAGCGATGGAGCAATGCCTGAGAATGACTGTTGGGGGAGAAGGCTCTGTATTGGGCACAGGAAAAAAAAGGAGTCTGCATGGTGCCATTAAACTACCATCATTTAAGGTACAAATATGGTACTTCATATATATATATATATAGAGAGAGAGAATATAGAAGAACTAATTTAGTATGTTTTCTGTAGAGCTGGGCATGCTAAACACTTTGCACTATTATTTTTGGATAAAAAACAACACCTATAATGAAATGGAAATTTATAAGAGGATTATAAATGAAATGAATTATGAAGAGGTGGTTCTCAAAATGTTTCACACCAATGCCCCCCATTGTCTACAAAAACATTCAACAGCCCCATGAATTTTCCAGTGATATGCGGAATTTGTAAAATAATTTTTTACTCAGTTTCTACCCAATAAAATATTTTACAACTTGGCTACAAGAATGAATATACATTATAACAATTACCATGGAGTTACACAATTTTATTAATTTACCTAACCTTTCCAAATCTAGAAATCATAAGTTTAAAAATAAGGCTACCTTGTTTATCCAGGTTTTTCAAGATCCTGGGAGCCATGCTTCTTCGAAGAAAAATAAATAAAAATAAATAGATAGGTGTTGGGGTTGTTGGAGGGGTGAATTAAAATAAGAAGTATTTAAAATTTGATTTTCAGTTGTCTTTAGGGATTGCTCTGTATTATATTGTATAATTGTAAGTCATCTTGAGGCCCCCTCGAAAGTTTGCTGAGGCTGCCTGGTTGAGAATCATTGTTTTCTGTTTTTTCCCCATTATGCTCAGTTAAAAAGGAAGGATCCATTTGATCAGGCCCCCACTGATGTTAAAAGGATCTGTCCTTCTCCTGGTCTTGAACAAACTGAGGAAGAAGGTCAGTTTGGCATTGGCTTTTTCACATGGAGTTAGAAAAACACTTGATTTTTGAGTGTGGAAAATGGATCTATGGATATTAATTCACTGACTTTATTTCAATGTGACATATCTTTCAATTGTGACTTTTTATTATATCTCACAGTATAATGTTTAAGCAGATCTTGTACACTGAAAAAAACATGATCAACATTTATTTCCTAAAGAGCCAGAGCAGCAAACAGCCCTAGATAATGTTGGAGAGGACATGACCAAAAATGCCAGTGAAGAGACCATGGTGAAACGCAGGCATTCCAGGCCGCTGGTGTTAGAAAGTGAGGAGGAAGACGATGAAGAGAATTCTGAGAAGGTGGAGGATCCAGAATCTAAGGAAGTTGATGTGTCTGCTCAGGTACTCTTTCACTTATTTGAAATACAGATGCACGTATAAAAATAAATGTTGATTTTTGAGCAGAAATTGTGATGTTTGCTTGGGAGATAACACTGTATTTAGGAGAGTTGATAACTGATTGTTGTCTATTGTGTTTTTCAGGAGGGTGATGAGATGAAAGCTGATGAAGTACATAATGATAAGAAGAGTGATGCCTGTGTAATAGACGATGAAGATTACTCAGATTCAGGTTTTCATTGATATCTGTTAATAATTATATATTAGATATAATAATGTATATAATATAATATTTCATTTACATACAAATATAAAACACTACCGCTGAAAAGTTTGAGGCAGTACGTAAAAAAAAGTACTTTGAAAGTACTTTCAAAAACATTATACATTTTTACTGACCCCAAACTTTCTTACGGTAGTGTATATATATATTTATTTATTAGAAAATATAATTATTTTAAAATATTTAAATATTTTATATATATATATATATATAATATTTAACAATTTATATATATATATATATATATATATATAAAATAATTATTTTAAAATTGTTAAATATTATATATATATATATATTTAAAATTTTTAAAATAATTATATTTTCTATATCTTGTATGACAACTTTTTTATAGTCCTCTTTTTATCCTCCAGATACCATCAACCATACAAGTTCAAACTCGTCTGCTTCTAAGAGCCAAGGATACGACTCCTTAGTCTCTCCCAGAACTGTCTCTGACTCCTCAGCTTCCTCTAGATCTGTCTTTGACTCCTCAGATGACAGAAGTGACGACTCCTCAGACAGTCTTTCTTCTGGGGAGGAAGATCAGTTGGATGGTGAAAGATCTTTTCCTGAAACTCCACATGAGGACAGGAGAATAGAAGAAGAGATATGGATTTCTTCAGATGAGGATAATAAGGAAAACCAAGAGATGATTCACACTCCATTTTACTCGTCTTTCACACACTGGGAAGAAGATCTCGGGCCCCCTGTGACCCCTTCTGCTCCAGATTCAGTTGAAAGTGATGTGGACCATGACTTGTTTGGTTAGTTCATTGACTTTCTGTTTTCACATAAATCAGAAATCAACCTCCATGTTTCCAAAATGAAAACAAAACCATCATGCATAACAAAGACATACTTTTTATTATCTGTATATTGTTATTTTTTAGAGATTATAGGTCATAACTTAATTATAGTTTGAACTGGACATTTAGGAATAAAAAATATCCACTCTTAGACTAGTGGTTTATTATTTGAAGTTTACATTACATAGAAGTGTACATTACATACGTAGATGTTTCTGAGAATTCTTAATTTCTTGTAGTTACTGTATGTCAGAGATAGTTTTCTGACCTCAGTTGGTGTAGCAGAACATTTAAGAAATGTCTATATCATCAGTGTTGATGCAATTTGTAATTCATGTCAATTTGTGCTTCTGCTCTTGCAGATTTGAATCCAAGGAGAGCAGAAGATCGAGAAGAGGAACTGAGCGTAAGAGTTTACATGCAAGGTCTGAAACTATCTGAGCCTCTCAGATACACCTTACAGGACCCAGTTAAACACTGTTTAACAAACAAATTTAAGCTCCCAGACCCAGTGATATTCTTCTCAGAGCAGGAGTCAGAGCTGCCAAGCCCACCGTCTCCTACATACAGAGGACTGTCAGGTAATGTTCACTGATCAAAAATCGCCTTCACTGATCCGTCACACATTTCTAACACATTTTCAATTTCAATTATTTACAATACACATTCTTCAACAGCAACTTTACAGAAAATATCTAAACACAAATTTAATGTTTTTTTTGAAAGCGAGCAAAATAAAAGCACTGGTTTAATATTTGAAAATTTAATTTAGACAAACATTTTGCAATTTTACAGTTAAAGTAAAATATATATTTTTTATTAAATACTCGATTTCTTATTTTATAGTACAACAGGCACAATATTACAATATATTTCTTATCTTATTTAATGTATTATTATTTAATAATAATCACAATTATAATTAGTATAATAATTATTAATATTATTATTTTATACTATTGGTACTATTAGCTAATTATATATTAATTGGTCAAAAACAGTGGAGATGTGCCCTATGCAAACTCAAGTAGAGGGATTTAAATTACTTTATGTTACTGAAAAAGGTTTGTTAGTTCTTGTAAACTCAAGTGTGAACACGCAAATAAAATAAAACAAGCCCTAAAAGTGTGGTTCGCATAAAAAGTAAATACAAAACTGAAAGTAATTTTTCAGGAAATGATAAAGCTGTATTTTTTTAATAATTAAAAATATTTTGTTGAAAATGTATTGTCAAAGTTAATATTGTGGCTTTATGTATGGTCCGACACTTGCATGTGTCATAATATTAACATTTTACCAAAATCAAGCTCAAATGAAGTTAAGAGGGTTTTGAACAGCAAATTTCGGATGTGCGTGTTTTGTCCGTCATTAGAACGTCTGTGTCTGAGAAAGTAAGTGCATCACATTACGTTTTACAGTTGATAAAGTTTAATGTTAGCTATGTGGGCACTCAATTTTTTCTGGCATATGGACAAAATGTCATTAAAGACAAAGTGCTTTTTTAAGGCTATTTAAGATAGTATTGGCAATGTCTCGAAGACAAATGCTAGACTAAGACACTCTTCTCCTCTTCTCAAATGCATAAAACATTAGCCTATATATACAGAATATAAAGTGTTTATTGAGTAAAAATACTTTACTTATTCAAAGAACCAGTTCATTATTTACCCTTGCATTGCAAACGATCAGAGACGGTCCAAAATATGTGCAGCACTTCATTCTCGATAGAGGCTGGGTGGAGTTATGAAGGTTGACTGACAGTTTGAGGATCTAATGGAGTTAGAGGATTAGTCACAAACTCTTTTTAATACTTTTCATTGGTTAAATATTTGCATAACCCATGGACAGATGTAAAATATGACCAATAGTAATGATGTATGGGGGGTGGGGGAGGGGGGAACAAAATACGAGGTTTCCGCCCAACAGCGACGATTTGTATATTTGGAATATCAGACTAAACAAATAAATAATCAAAAAAATAAATAACAAGTTGTTAATTCCAAAATTCATGGATCTTTCTGCTTTCAGATGATTTGGAGACACAATATTCTACAGATTCAGAGGACCAGAGAGTTATTACAGAAACACTGGAGGATTCTGAGAACCTAAGACCCATCACACCTACTGGATCTTTGTCTGACAGTGACCCTGAAATGGAGCTTGGGCGTAGATTTTCTCCTCCTGCAGTTGAGGAGTTGGAGCTGCCACACACACCTGGTGGATGTCTGGAAATGGAGGAGGCTGAGGGTCATATTCTACCTCCAGGACCTCCTACGCCATTACCACATCCTCCCTCTCCCACAGGCATCCAGGAACTTCCCTCCTCGCCCCTTTTCCACTGTCCTCCTCTTTCTTTCTTATACCCAGCGTATGAGGAAACTCCAAAAACACCAGGCTGCTTCAATGGTCCTGCCCACATTTATCACTCTGAGGGAATAACACCAGCGGGATTACTGCAAGAGGCTTTACAAAGAATGGGAAGCCCCTCTAACTCCATTCTGTCTCCATGTGCTGACAGCATGATCCCGAGGACTCCTGGGAGAGACATGTCTCCATCTCCACCTGTTCTAAACCACGGAGAGAGAAACGTTCAGCACAGAGAGCTGTGGGCTAGTGGACTCCATCATCACAACTCTGGTTTTGCACAAGATGCACAAACTAACAATTTTAGTATAGATAATGGGCATGAACAACATAACCGCCATATCCCCTCACGTCAAGCTGAGTGTTTGGACTCGGCGCGCTTGAAAAGGCGACGAGCACGGCTTAAAATGAGGAAACGAATGATTGAATTACAAAGGAGAAGACAATGCCCAAATATAAATACTCATTCGTCCTTACAAGTGAACAATGTGACAACAAAATCTTCTTCAAATCAGGTTTTGGGGCATTTGGATTGTGTCTCAGATATCAGGACAGAACAAACACTACCAGAATCTCACAGACAGAAGCGTTTGCAAGAAGACAATTGTAAACTAAATGAGAATCAAAGGGTTCAGGAGTCGTCATGTTTATGGAGAAAATGGAGAGAATCATCATCCAGACGTCACCTCATCTTCTCTCCACGCTCTGAGAGAAGAGAAAAGTTGGTCGTCCATGCTGTGTGGACTAAAGGAGTGAATGAGGAAGAGATCAGGCACCTAAAGGCCACCTATGAGAGGCTTGTGGTGCAGGATAAAGAATGTGATTGGTTGAGGAGAACACGCTGGATCCCACATCCTCATATCCTTAAACACATAATACACATGTAAACATGTCATACTCAAAAAAACTTGATAATGTAATTTGTATCCAGTGGATTGTGCCATGCAACATTGTGTCAAATTTTTTTTCCCAAATGCACATTGCTCTGATGTTTGTTCCTTGACTCTGCTGCACCAACCAGCAGTCCTGACGAAAGGCCAAGAAGTTGGCTGGATGGGATCAGGAATCACATGACAGGTTGTGCACGTAGTGAGGGATATTACTTCATCAGCAAGAGGGAAAAGCTGCGATATCTCTGTGATGAGTTTGTTGTAGATAATCAGGTGAGAAAGAAACAGTGTTGTTATTGTTAACTAAAACTAAAATCATTAAAACTCATTTAAGTTTTTGAAATATAATAAACATAATAAAATATGAAATATTAAGAGGAAAATGATAAATTAAAGCTATATAAAACACAAAAACTAACAGTAAATGACTGAATAAACTAATATAAAATCAAAATATTTATAAATACTATAATAGCAAATAAAAGATACAATAATACCACTGGAAAGAAAAACATTTATTTGACTGCTAACATTTATGACGGTTGCTATTCAGTTGTAAACATGTTTAAAGACTTCATCCCTGTCAATTATTTCTCTGCTTCATGTGTTTCTATGTGTGCTTTTGCATGTCGTGATTTAAGGTGCACTAATTACTTTTTTTCACTACAAAAAGGTTTTACTTTGAGGGATATATAACTTTGGTTTATATTGGGTTATAGGGATATAACAGAGTTTTACTTTGAGGTATTAAATGAAGACTCAATAATAATAATATCAATGACCTAGAGAAAGCTGTTTTATTCTACCATGGCCAGCATGTAGAGACATAACCAGGTGTGTTGTGTAATTTGACAAAGTTAGTCAAAACCTTCATGCATCCACAAGTGGGTGCAGTTTAAAATCCAATACCAAGTTTTACGTTTAAAAGTAATTGAGAGTAATTTGAGAATTATGTTCTGATCTATGCAGGGAAAGAGTGTGCCAGCTCAGATTCCAACTTCATCCAGATCAGGTTCAGAACTCAGAGCTGAACAGCGTCGCTTGTTGTCCTCATTCAGCTGTGACAGTGACCTCCTCAAATTCAACCAGCTCAAGGTGAGGCCGGCTGTCCCAACAACAGCATAACACAGCATATTAGATGCTAGAGCAACCAGAAACACAAAAACCTCCTTTTTTTCTGGTTAGAGATATGAACTCGCAGAGATATGAACTCGTTAGAGATATGAACTCGCAGAGATATGAACTCGTTAGAGATATGAACTCGCAATTGTGAGTTATGATGTCAGAATTGCATGATATAAACTCACAACTGCAAATTATAAAGTCAGAATTGTGATATAAACTTGTAAAACATGTCTATATCTCACAATTCTGACTTTATAACTCGCAATTCCGACTTCTTTTCTAACATTTTGTGAAATATAGACTAGCAATTGTAAGTTATAAAGTCCAATTCAGAGGAACAGAAATTACTTTTTTTTCTCAGAATTGTAGGTTTATATTTCACAATTCTGACTTTATAACTCGCAATTCTGACTTTATATTACGCAATCCTGACTTTGTAACTCACAATTGCAAGTTTATATCACACAATTCTGAGAAAAAGTCAGAATTGCGAGATCGCAATTCACAATTACCTTTTATCTCACTTTTTATTCTGTGGCGGAAACAAGATACCATATACAATAATTATAAAGTTTTAATAATCGTTCTAATTCAATGTGGATACGGTAGTCCACACCACAACTATACCAAAAATGACACAGAGGAACGATACTTTCATGTAATTTTGCTTCTCATGTAAATGTTTATATTTGTACTGGAAAACAAGGCAAAAATACAGAGAAAGACTTTTTTTGCTGTGCAGAACGATATTGTGCATTGGTGTGAAAATGAATGTTAATAAACTTATAGTTTTTAAGTAGAATTGAGACTTGTACGTTTTTATGGTTATCGTTCTTGGTGTGAATGTGACTTAAGAGTCCAGTCCAACAGACCAGTTTTGTATTTTTCAGTATGGTCAACATGGAGCACAAATATATTTCCCTCTTTACAGTTCCGTAAGAAGAAGCTGCGTTTTGGCAAGAGTCGTATTCATGACTGGGGGCTGTTTGCAGAGGAACCTATTGCTGCAGATGAATTGATAATTGAATATGTAGGCCAGACCATTCGGCAGGTGAGATACACAATACACAAAATAAGATTTCAGCAGACATTTCTGAGTATAAACATCAGTGACGGCCTTTTTCATGCTGTAAATTGATGATCACAAATGTATTTGTATATTATTATCATGTCCCAAATCCTGTCTGTAGGTGATAGCGGACATGCGTGAAAGGCGCTATGAAAACGAGGGTATTGGAAGCAGCTATCTTTTCCGGGTAGACCAGGACACAATAATTGATGCAACCAAGTGCGGTAATCTGGCAAGATTCATCAATCACAGTTGCAATGTACGACCAGAAACATTTTTAAGTCATTAATTCATAATAAATTGTCAATATGCCTAGTAATTGTTTCCTTTTGTTGTTTAGTGATTGCTATGAATTTCATTAATTTCCATTTTTAACATTTTGTGCTTACTGGTTTAATTTATGTGTTTTTCCTTCCATAGCCGAACTGCTATGCCAAAGTCATCGCTGTAGAAGCTCAGAAGAAGATAGTCATCTACTCTCGGCAACCTATTGGTGTAAATGAAGAGATCACTTACGATTACAAATTCCCTATTGAGGATGAGAAGATCCCCTGCCTGTGTGCTGCAGAGAACTGTAGAGGAACCCTCAACTAGACAAGGACTATCCGCACAATTTCAAAGTATTAGCAGTAAACAAGTTTCAGACTGTACATGAACTTATTCATATAGAACAAACCTCTGTATTTAAAATACATTTATTTCATACTAAGTATACTACAAATCCATTGAAATATTCACCGACATATCGCTTGAGACTTACTGATATGAATATTATAATTCAACTTTATTTGGAGTGCTTCTTTTTTGCACAATGCACATTACTTAATATTAAGCTTAAAATGTGTTTTAACATCACTATTAGTGATAATTGTGATGTATTAGTGATATAGTGATATAAAAGAGATCTCTGTATAATATCAGTCTTTAAATGCAAGATATTTAAAGTGTGCATAAAGTATCAAATACAGAATCAAATATACTTAAGGATATCTTTAGTTGGAACTCAGCACTATTTCTGGATAACTAAAGTGCATTAAGTACAAAGTTAGTTTTTCCAATTTAACAGACTTAAGTATACAAATATAGTATACTAAAAGTACAATTGCAGGGTATTTATATTAAGTACATAAGTATGTAAATGTATTTGTAGTATACTTAGCATAAAATAAATGTATTTCAAATACATTTTAGTATATTTATTTTTCACTAGGGCAGTCTTTTAGGAATACGGATTTTTAAATATTCACAAGGACATAACATATTCCTGACTGTCGCAGACATTTTTCACAGGAGCAAATGAAAGTTTAACATGAAAATACACTAGCAGTTAATGTCATCTCCAGAAACTCAGATTTTATATTCTGCATGTGTAGATTTGGAAAATGTGCAGAGCAACAGGCCATCACTGGTTAAATTGAGTTTTCATCATGTTTATTGTTGGAAGGTTTGAATTGGATTCAAGTTAAATATGCTTTCATGAGTTTTATTGTGAAATATAAATAAAAATAAAAACGTGTATTTTTCTAAAAATAAAATTTCTGCCGATCAAACTTTATAGACTAATTGTAAAGACAAAAATTATGTTTTTGAATTAATTTCATTACTTTTAGTTTTTGTTTTGTGCTTAAAATGGGTGCCTCAGTTAGTCAGCTATCCGTTGAACACTGCTTAGCCTTCTAAAGCCTTTAACATTGTATTTTTTATCCTTTGACTATTTTTGACGCAAGGAAAAATGTCTTTGGAGAATGCGGGCATCGATCCCGCTACCTCTCGCATGCTAAGCGAGCGCTCTACCATCTGAGCTAATTCCCCGTTGGAAACACGTGGGGCCAAAGCAGACGGTTTGAATCAAAATGGAAAGGAAAACAAGAAATTATTATCGAATAAATTTTATTTATGTTACATGATTTAAAATATATATATATGTATATATATATATATATGCGTCCTTGCAGCGGCGTTATTTCCATCACAATATGTTGGTAACGTTAGCCAAAAAGTTTTTTGGCTAATGTGCTTGCCTTTCCCAAGGAGGCAGTGTCAGAAAAAAATAAAGACGTGAAACAAAGAAAAATCAAGGTAAGTTAGGCCAATTTCATGAAAAGGGATTTTTTTTTATTTCGCTTCATTTCCAATCAAGTTGTAATTTTGTCAAATTATGCATCAGTGAAGTGATATAAAATGCTAACAATGAAATATAGCCTTGGCAATGGCAAGACGAAGGACATTTAATTCCAAAAAATGGTGATACTGTGGTGGTAATGTTCATGATTCCGTTTTTTTTCTAAAAGTCCACAGGGTCAAAAGACTGTTTGTAAAGAAACACGTGCGTAGGCCTACATGATAGAGAGGTGTAAAGTCCATGTAAGAAAGTAGAAGTCCTGCCTGCCGTATGTTTATTCCACCCATGAACTCAGCCAGCTGATTTCGCTAATTAGTTCTAGCCTATCTCCAGGCTGAAAAACTGTGCTAATTAGCAAATCCAGGTGACTGGAACAAAATACTGAGGAGGACTTTTTCTTTCTGAACCTGGACACCTCTGGGTACATAATATAATAGGCCATACTTGAAAACCATCAAAAATATGACAAAGCAAATCGTCAGCAAGTGTGCTGTGCATATTTCAATATATGTGTAGGCTGCCATGCATTTATGAATAGCCTATTCAGAGTTTCTCGGATGTGCCATTGGGTGTAAGGATGGTGAGGTTTCCTCTGGCATTCTGGTCAGCTTCAATAGCTTCAAACAAAGATTTGAAATTTCCAGCACCAAAACCCTGAAAAAGTAGATGATTTTTCTGTTATTAATGCAGTACCATATATCTACACATTTAGGAGAAATTTCCGAACAATAGATTTGATCAATTCATTGCAAATTGAAATATGAATGTATGTTCTGAAATGATTTCTGAAATATTTGCTATATTCTGAGATGTAAAATAGCTGTCTTACTTGATGGTTGTGTCTCTGAATGACCTCTAGAAATACGGTGGGTCTGTCCTGTACTGGTTTAGTGAAGATCTGGAGCAAGTAGCCATTGTCATCATAATCCACCAAGATTTTAAGTTCCTGTATAAACAATGCCACATTATTTTCACATTCTGCTTCAGACCTGTTAATGAAATCTTAATTTACTACCAGGTGGCCAATAACTCTTTACTGCATTTCCTTCAACCAAAAGGACATATTTAAAATTTAAACTCTGCATTGTCTCACTTTTCTGATAGTAAGCAGATAAACACTTTGATTATTGTATTGTACCTCCAGTATGCTCATGTCCTCAACAATTTTGACTTTGGAGAGCTTCAGATTCTCCTTGAGCTGCTGGTAGTAAGTGTCAGGCACTGACATGAACTCCATACCACGTTCCTTTAAGTTACGGATCTGAAAACATATCCTTGTCAATGCAATATACCAAAAGTAAACTTTTTCAGCTTTCACAAAGAACAATTCCAACCCTTTCCACTCTACAAATTAAAAAAAGTATTTTATCTCTGTATCAATGTTGTAAAACATTTTTTTACTCACTGCTGTAATGATGTCAGAGGTGTTCATGGCAATGTGTTGAATCCCTGGGCCACCATAGTACTCCACATACTCCTAAAAGGAGAAAAGATAGTCAAATGAATGGATGCATGGATGGATAGATGAAAGTACAGTAGATGTCATGTCTGTAATACGTGCCTGGATCTGGGACTTGCGCTTTCCCATGGCTGGTTCATTGATCGGCATTTTCACAGTTTCTTCATAGTTGGCCACCACTATGGAGCGCAGCGCACTGTATTCAGTCTGTAACTGCTTGTCATCTACAGACCAGAATCTGTGGAACAGCAGGTTCCTCTGATACCTTCATACAAATGCACACAGGTCAGTTTAACATAGTGATCCTGATGTGAAAAGCATGGGCAAAAAAAAGAACATAAATGCAAGCCACAATTTATGATCTGCCAAATGATTAGAAATATGGAGAAGTCATAATTCTTTTTTTTATAAACCTCAGCCTGTATTTTCCTTTCTCTTTCAGATAGGCCTATTTGTGGGATGCATTTTCTTCCTTTAGAAACAAATGCATTTTCATTTAAAAAAACAAAATTAGCTATTTTTATTTGTCAAATATTTTGTTTTATAACGAATCTACTGCATCTTCACAGATTTTCTTACTTAGTATTTTTGTCTTGCTTTTCCATTACAAATATGAACAACAACAAAAAAATCTTAAATCAAAATACATTTAATTGAGATGGAAAATGACTTGGAATATAAAGTCTTGTTTTCTTAAAAATATATTCAATTTTTTAAAAAAGAGTTTATGGTTAAAAAAAGCAACAACAAAAAAATACAGTTTTCCATTTTGAATTTAGTCTTTTTCTTTCCCCATGGACAGACTGTTTTATTTTGTTTTAAGCTATAAACCATTTTTAGTATCTTAAGTAATTTTGCTTCTCAAGTAAATCTATCTTCATATTTGCACTGGAAATCAAGAAAAAATATATTGTTGTTTTTTGTGTGTAGTGTTTTAACAAGAGCTGGACATGATGGGATGGCGTCTGGTTTAGATAATTCTTCTATTCCCTTGCCTCAACACAACACCCTCTTTCCCCCCTCCCCGCTGTGTCTAACTGTCTCCAGATGGTGTCTCAGATCTTTTGAAAAGTAATTTTGCTGAGTCATACTTACTAAGGAGTTTTCTTGCATAATATTCAGTCGTCCACTACAACAGACTGAAATGCAACCACCCCATCTGCTGTCTCTGTCTGTTCTCTCTGAGTCTCTTCTGATCTTTCCTTTCTGTCTTTACTCCATCCTCACCATGGAGACACACTGCTGCTCACTGGGGAAGGGCTCTCGTTGTATTCTGACTGGATGGGACGGATAGGGAGTTTCCCCCCAAAGACTTGTGATGTTCTAAGCGAGTATCTCTCGTGACTTCTTTTGTGCTTTTCAGTCTTGACAACCCTGGCACAGAGGTCTGATGCTGTCCTGCCTGTTCACAATTACGCAGCTGAAATAAGTTCAACAATGTGTTTAGAAAAGTTTTATACCACTCTACTATTGGCACCATCTCATTGTCTGACTGATTTCCAACCACATGGTCAATGAAGTCCAGCTTCCCGCTTGGCCTATGAAAGAATCAGATTAAGAGACAAAGGAAAGGACAATGATATAACAATCCATCCAGGCATGATCGGAGATATGGACCTCTTATATAAGAAGACAAGGACACATAAACACACTCACAGTTTTGCCAAGAAAGGGTCACAGAACAGAGGAGCATGGAATCCTGGGAGGAAGAGCCCATTATATCCTGTCCGCTCTATAAGAGTATGAGTGGTGTCACCATACTAAAACAATAAGAGGAATCAGAGCGGAAGTGGGACAAAAGGTTTAAAGATTTAAATATATATGTATATGCACACACACTACAGTCGGTGGGATTTAAAAAAATGTTTTTGAAAGAAGTCTCTTATGCTCAACAAGGCTGAATTTATTTGATCAAATATACAGTAAAACAAGAATACTGGAAATGTAATCAATTTCTGTGATGGCAAAGCTGAATTTTCAGCCTCATTACTTCTAGTCTTGCATGATCCTTCAGAAATCATTCTAATATGCTGATTTGGTGCTCAATAAACATATTTTATTATTATCATCAATGGTGTGCTGCTTAATAGTTTTTTGGAAATCGTGAAACTTTTTTTTCAGGATTTATTTGATGAATAGAAAGTTCAAAGAAATAGCATTCATTTGAAATATAAATCAAATTTGTAAAATTATAAATGTCTTTACTGTAACTTTTGGCCAATTTAATGCATCCTTGCTCAATAAAAGTATTAATTTATATTTTAAACTTTTATAAACACATGAGATTATACATACTGTCTGAAGTACTGCCAGCTTCACAGTGCCAAACTTATCCTCCAGAACATGAGGCTCTTTAACGATAATGGCACCTCGTTCTCTCGCTTTCTGCAAGAAAAAAATGAATAAACCAATAGTTGATAATTGCAAATTATGCTAAGGTGTCTTTTAACAGATAGAACATGAGAGAAAACCATTTACCTCTACCAGGAAGTCACAGTTCTCTACAGTGAAAGCTACATCTTTAACACCATCTCCATGTTTCACCAGGTGATCTCCAATCTCTGTTCAAGGAAAAGGACAGATTTTACAATACAGAATGTGGTTTTAAAGATAATCAAATACCAAAAGTGGCAATACTCATTTATCAGTCTTACCTTTATTACCAGGATTCAAGGCTGAGGTGAAGACATAAACAATCTACAGGAAATAGAAAACATTGATCAGCGAACACTTCTATGTGGCTTTTTAAAATTCTGACCAAAGCAGATCAAACTGGCCAGGCTTCACAATGCATAAGGAATGAAGAGGATGGACACAAGCTGACTCTCACCTTCCCCTGTTTCACCGCATGAGAAACAATATCACGACTGCCTGTCTCCAGCCCACGGTACGCCAAGGGCTCAAACCCCAGTTTATTACAGTAATAAGATGCCGCCTGAGGTGCATCACAGAGAGGAAAACAGAGAAAATGACAACATGGAGAGATCTGAACAAATTCGTCACAGCAAATAAAGGTAAAAGAATATAATAAAAGGATATCAGCTATCTGAATTTAAAATAAACTGTTCATCTATATATATATATATATATATATATATATATATATATTGAACATTCATATAGCTAGGCTAAACTGTTCACTGAATCCTCAAAGTGAAACTTTACATCTTTTGTTTTTGTTTTTTCAACATGTGTAGTATGATAATGGCTCCATCTACTGGGGAAATCACAGGAGTGCCCAAAAAGTCTCAATATGGAAGAAATTAGTGAGTGAGTGGTGTCTGCCTCTGCAAGCTTATTGCCTCCACCCCTGAAGAGAGCCAATAGCATCTCCCTACTGGACACCTCCTCTAATATTCAGAAACAAACTAAATCTACAAACTTGTTGTGTTAAAGAATTACCTGTTTGGCATTTCCAACCCAGAAAGTGATGTGGTCGAAGCAGATAAACCTGCCCTGCTCGTGCTGTTGACATATAAAAGCAGAAACGACTGTGATGTACTAATCTTCTATTCTATAAGCAGAATTAATCTACAGAGTCTGAAGAGTATAATGATGTAGCCTACAAGTAAAATCAGAACAAAGTTCAGCATGCAGTTGACAGTAAAATATCAGTACATTAGGAGAAAGGGGACACATTTCTTAAAGTATATGTTCTTACACATGCATGCATGCATATATAATGCTATCATACCTTTTCACCTTTGTCAGTGTAGGTTGTCTGTAGAAAAAGAAATACGAAATTTAGGCTTGTTTGAATTGTTTGGTCAGATAGCAAATCAAATGCATCAAAATCTTAAAATGTCTTAAAAATCAAGTGTTTTACCATCTTTTAGTGGTTCTCAGAGACACCTTCTTCTTGGGTCAGTGGCAGAAATGAGGTGAGGTGGTGAGTGCAGATGCTGCAGATGTGAATTTGTACTGTGTGTGAGACTCCGCCCATAGAGGACGAGAGCGGCACTGCATGATGCTCTGCTGTCGAAATAAGCTACTATTTTACTAGACAGATTGATATACTATTATAATATATAATATAACACACTTTATAATAAGACTAGTTTCATATATAATTATTATGGTTTTAAAACTATAGCCTACTGTCTATGAAGCAAGTCAAATGTAGGCTAAACATCTAACTATACAACACCAGTCAAGTGTACAACAGAATAATCGATCTTTGGATTTCTGTCCGTTTTAAAAGACATGCTGTGGTTTTTGAGTGATTTTTTTTTTTAACTTTAGATGTTTTTCTCCATGCAAAAGAGGAGGAACACGGTCCTTCAACCCTATTGGCTATTGAGTTGCGCTTGTTATTTTCAGTACGAGTATGGCTATGTGAAACGATTTAGTCAGGAGTCATGAAGATTGATACATGTTTTTCTCTCTGAGGTAGAATTTTTAAAGTTAGGTTAAACTTACTATTAATTCCCAATTTTTTTTTATTTAAAAAGTGCATTCGTAGCCTATTTCATCAGACAGTAAAAAATAAATAATTAAATAAGTTATTATAAATTGTTTCAACCAATTCATTTGTAGCTATTCGTGTTAGTTAAAGTTCAGTAGGGAAACAATTAATGTTGGCCTAAATGATTTTAAAGAACTGCATTGTCATACTGACACCAAATATTTTAACTCCTCTCTGTCACCCCCCTTCTAACAAAATGCATCATGATAAAGTTTAGTGTAACAGCCCCAGCTTCGCCCTTTTAAACAGCAAAATGCTTATAACCCATTGGGGACTTCATTAACAGTGTTTAAGCTGCCACTGAGAACAGTGTTGATGCTGAAGACAGTCATATCAGGTGTGATGTAACTTAAATTTATTGCGTTCACACTTTTATAAGTGGCTTTGAATAAAAGTGTAAACGCAAATAATTAAAACATTAAAATGATTTGCTATATATATATATATATATATATATATATATATATATATATATATATATATATATATATATATTATTATTATTATTATTATTATTATTATTATTATAAATTCAGCATCTTATGATGAGCTCTCATAATGTATTTACATCAGTTTTCTGTCTGGAAATAAAGTAACATTTGTGTGGCCCAGGAAAAAAAAAAAAGTGATTTGTGATCACAATGCTACTGTTACTATTAATCCATCTGATGTAAGTGTGAAACTCTTAGGTGTTCTCAGAAGTACAAACCTGCTGAGAGCAAGTGTAGGAGCTGTAGACTGGCAGTAGCTGAAAAGCAAATAAGCATATGTGAGCGTTTAGGGGAACGATGTTGATGCACATGAGGTATGTTTCTCGAGAGAACATTGACAGTCTGTAGCCGACGCTGATTGGACAGCTACAGTTCTCAGGGGAAATACAGTGCCGTTGGTCTCTCTTAAATCAATGTGAAGAAAAGATCAAAGAAAGCCGAGCATCATGAATGAGCAGACAGCAGAAAACCCAGCCATTGTGCAGAAGTGGTTGCAAAAGAGGAGAAGCCGAGATGACAGAGAGAAGGAGGAAACAAACATGCAGGTTGAAGCTGAGGAGCATGATCCTGTTGTTCATGAAGAAATTGAGGAGAAGAATGAAGTAGCAGAGGCGGTTACAGACAAAGAAAAGCAGGCTAGAATACATTCAGTCTTCTCTTTGGTGAGGAGTCAGATCAGGACACAGGCCGGTTTGGATGGTCAGCGCATTGGCATAATGGATGTTGTAAACCAAATCAAGGAACTGGAGAAGAGCAAGAAGGAACATGATGAAGCTACACACACAGTTGAGATCAGCTCATCTGAGGAGAACGCAGCGGATCAGGCGGTCCAGAAAGAGACTGTAGAAGAGCAAATGACTGGGGAGAATAAGAAGGAGAGAGGTGAAGAATTATGTGTAGTCTTGTTGGAGGAGATATTGTTGAACGTCGAGACATTAAAGAAGGATCTGAGAGAGGAGCTCGCTCAGCTGCGCCGCGACATGCAAAGCTACACAGAGCAGGCGCTCTGCGGCCTGGAGACCCGCTTAACTAACTTACTGAGAACACAAGCGCTGACTCGCACAACTCCCACTGCACTTCCCAGAAACCACACAGTCGATCCCATGGAGACCAAGAAACAGAGACCTCCCAGCATGCCTCCCCTGGGAACATCTAGGAGACGAGTGCTCAACCGCACAATGACCACTATCACACCTAAAACTTGCCTACCTCTTTCCCTGGGGCCTCGCTCCAATTCAGAGCCACTGGGGGGCTGGGGTTCTGAGACCGCCTCCAACAACAACGCACCAACGTTGCTGAGAAGAGACGAGGCGGTAAGTCATCCTCCTGGGCCGTTGCCTCCTGCTCTACCTCCTGCACAGAAAGGCAAGAAGGCTTTGCGAAGCAGGACTCGCATTGGTAAGCCATTATGCTAGAGAGGCCTGCGACCACTAAGTTGGAAAAGGTCATTAAAATGGCAACAGGGGAGACACCAGCTTCATACTTTCAGAATCAATGATAGAGATCACAAGGTAAGATCATTCAATATGAACAGCTGCGGAGAGAGCTGAGGAGCACAAGTGTTCTCCTCTGTGCTATTCCATGTTGTTTGTCCATGGAATTATTGAAGACAACCAAGAAAAATCCTACTTAATGAATCTCAAAGAAAAAATAGATGCACCGAGGAGGTGAATAGTATGAATAATGCTGATTACTAAGACATTATGACAAATTGGATGAGGTACAGATTAAATTAAACTCTCTCAATCTTTTTATTGTATCACCTGTGTGCTATAATGTATCACATTTCATCACTGTAAAAAAGTTGCTGCATTACATTTTTTAAGTACAATCAACTTGTTTAAGTCATTCAACTTAAATTACATTAAACTGACTTAAAACATGAGTTGAATCTTGTATAAATTGCTTTACTTATTTTGATGAGTTAAAGCAAAGTAAAAACATATGTTATCAAAAACGTATTGATCATACATCTTTTTTAAATTGAATGCACAGAATGATTTTTGTTATTACTGAACTAACAAAACAAATATATCTCTTCCAGGATCCCAATCTATGTATTTTAGTTCTGTCAAACTGTATTAATCAAATGAACAGTAAGGCATATGTTTTGTACATTGAAAAAAAAATACAAAAGATTCAAATTGTGATTGGTAAAATGTTATTAGGTTGTTTATGATTTTCAAAGTTGTATCAAGCACATAAGCTTATAATAATTTAGATTTTATTAATTTGTGTACATTCACTTTGCACATGTCATTATATATATGATATTAACATTATCTATGATTGGATGTATTTTGTCATATTGTCAGTAATAAAGAAATGAATGCTATTCATCTGTATTTTATTTGTATTTACATATATTTGCAGTTCCATTTAAACTTATGTGTTCATTGCATTTCATCACCCCCCCCCCCCCAAATGATGCATTTCAATTACAAAGTTTCAAATTGGTCCAATAACAGTTCTTATTATTATAGCCTACATACAGGCACAGACGGCACCACTCTGCAATTTAAGAGCAATTATTGGTATTATTGCAACATCAACAAAAAGGCAGTCATATTTGAAAGATTAAAAAATAAAATATAAAAATTTTTTTCATAACACACCATAAAAGAGTGCACATCTTCGATTGTTCTATAATCACGTGCTGGTAGCGACACCTACTGATCAAACAATTTATTATCCAAAATACATTTGTCAATTTAATGTTGTCATTGAATCTCGAGTTGTCAGTCAATCCTTAACTCTCTAAAGTAGTTAAATGTATAAATACTTTTTAAATAATGTTAAAAGAAAACAGTAATGGAAAACCCACTGTCAATACAAAACAAAAAACAAGAAAAAAAAAGTTCATACGCTGCAGGTCTGTGCAGGTTGGATTTGCGCATGCGCAGGGCGCGCGTCCCCGTTTGATGACAGCTGTGCGCTGTGGCTGTTGCTAAAGGGAGGAGAAAATCTCACGACGGAGGACTTTTTTTATCTCTTTCATTCGCAGCTAGGACCTTTGGAGGACTGTAACGAGAACTCGACTGTAAAACCGACCCGTATCAATCGCGACTGAATTTAAAACGTCATACCCAGCCGTCAAATTAGTCGGTAAGTCTGTTGTACATTGCTTCGAGCTGGTTAATGTGACACTTTAGCGAACTGAGCATTAGCTGCTTGTTGGCCTGCTTGTCTCGGTCATGTTGTCACTTTTTGTTTTTTAACCCCGTTTTTTTTTCCAAACTAAGCTTTCAGGAATATATTTCGATTTCCTGACATATTGTTACCTGACTGTAGATAACAAAGCGCTTCTAAGCGAGGTATTTCATTTATTGTTGCGCTATAAAACACGTTGATTCTTTTGCTTTTGGTCGCTGACACACCGACTCTTGCAGCTTTTGTTGTTGTCATGCACTTCTCATTGACAGTCATGCTGGTGTGTTAATGCCAGCCACAGTGTTTTATTTGACAGTGTAAGGCCCTAAGTGGTTTGAAACATTTCCTTTCAATGTGAATTGCACATGCATTTGCAGCCGATGTTTTGTTCTGTTGTCACTCACGTTATTAGGTCTCGCGCTGCTATATATCTGTGTTTACAGATGGCTCTTATGTGACTGACGTTATAGACATTTCCCATTGTGATCAAAATATCAGCCACACTCACCTGGGACAGGTTTAGTTAGCACATTTTTACACAATGGGAATTTGGCGTGCTTTACATAAAAATGATAAAATGCAAGAAAAACAATCATTCATTTAAAAACAATGATAAATTAAAAGGAAATGGATAAAAACTAAATGGCTGGAGCAGGAGTGGAAACTGATGTGATTCAACTGTTATTCAGACCAGCAGCACTATTGCGAGTTTGATGTCGCTTTATACAACAGTTCATTAAGCAAGAAGTTGATATTAAGTTTGGTTTATACAGATATTGCCCAGTTTGTATATTTCCTAAAGCCGGCATGAATTTCACCATCTTTTTTAAATGCATGTTATAGATCTTATTGTGAACAATTCATCCATGCATGTTTAATTTTGTTATTTGTAATTGCCATAACTTGATCTTCTAGTGAAAATTACAGATGTCTCTCCAGTGATCTACGCAGGACTTCACCAATCATTTAGTCCCTCCTCAATTGACTGCAAGATCACATTCATTTTTGAGTGCAATACCCATGTGAAAATCCATTCAACATTTGCTGCATTTTCGATAATCCTTATCCCTTGGATCATGTAAGTCACAGTACAGAAATAAAAAAATCTGTTGCTACGTCCATTTCGTTGCAACTTTAACTGCATATGGAAATCGTCCCAAAAAGATTTGAATGGGTTTTTGGGTAATTTCAGGGGAGGGAAACTGTGATCCATACGGCTTGCTTGCTTAAACACGTGCTGCCGGTCTTGTATCTTTTAGACAACTGCCAAATCCTAGATTGCTCTTGTTTTCTAATCAGTCAGCTGTGTGTGGCTGGCACATTATGGACTGCTTTTCTGATCTGGTTTATCCCCCAACTGTTTGGCTGTCCTTATGTAGCCTCATATTTAGGGTATGAAGCTCCTCCCATTGCATCTCCTCAACACATGCCAAAGCTGTGACATTAGGTTAGCGGTGCTCTTTGAGTAGCAGACTGGAGTTTATTTGATGCATTATCTATTTTAGTGGGGCTTATATCTCAACACCTTCTTTCACTATTTTTTTGAAAGCTCAATAAGGATGTTTTGTGATGCCAATTTACTCCTACCTCTGCCAAATGTCCTCATGTTGAAGTTCTATGTCCTGATTTCAGCTTAAATGGGAGGTTTTGCGTTTTTAACAGGCTGCAGTTTTCTGTCATATGACTGAGGCAATGTACAAACTGTTGAGGTGATGCTGAGGTCAAGCAGGATGTGTTTCCAGCAGGGTTAGGAAGTGTGAAGCTCCAGATTGTGTGTGTGTGTGTGTATGAAAGAGAGTGCACTGACACATAGTAATTTCAGAGGGACCCTTAGCATATTTTTTTGGCATCTTGCTGTTAGTATTTGGCAAAACTGAGAAAACGGACAATTCATGAACATCATGTGCTTGTGATTCAGCTTCTTCTTTCATACATATTACACAATCCGAGAGTATTTATTTTCCATTTGAATTTGTTTATTTAAAAGTAGCCTAGATATTTCAAGCTTTCTATAGATATAATTCTCTGTGAGGCAAGTATGTACTGAGTTTCAGTTTTATACTTTTTTAGTGGTTGTGAAGTAATTACTTATTCTAAGTAGGCTAAGTAACAAGAGAGAGTGCGATTTCTGATGAAGCCCATACTTGTTTAATCAAAGTTAAAGTCAAAGTTACTTTTAAAAGGTAATTTACTCTATTTTGATCTCTACCATAGACATCATAGACATTTGGGACGATTGAGAATCCAAATTTCCTGACTTCTGTGTAATTTGAATTATTATAAATCAGAAATAAAGATAATGTGTGTGGTTGAAAAGACTGTTTGTGAAGCTGATTTGAATGTTTGCTCTGATCAATCCCGAATCGTTGTCATCTAGGAATTAGATTGTGTGGGTGTTTGAATCGAGATCGTGATCGTTTAACGATTAATCTTGCAGCTCTATGATGACTTTAAATAACGATGCATCTATTGAGAATTCTTGCAGATACAGATATGGAATAATTATATATGGCCGATAACCAATAAATTACTGATAGCTTATCAGATAAAACAAAAAAACAAAAGCAGTTTTAACAATTATTTAACAGGCAATAACAGTTATAGTCATGTAATTGGTGCAACTTTATTGTATTAGGTTTTATCTATTCCAAAATACATTTTCTTGATGGTAATTTAAATACTTTTAATGGATTTTATATGACAGTTGTATGCTAAAATAAAGAAAAAATTGTGAAATGGACTTAATGAATGCCCACTTCAGAAAAACTTTTAAACACAGACTTAGGGGAGTTAAATATTTGCTGTATTTCTTTATTTTTGAGGAATCATTTGTTGGCCTCCTCTTTCCATACATGACCACATTTTTCAGATCTGTCAACAACTTCTCTATCTACAACGTAAGACGTTTAATGACTGTTTCTGAGAGCCACTTGAATTTGTAATTCTCAGGAGGCTTATGTCATCTGTGTGTGAACTTCTGTTTGTTTTGATTGGTCACTTGGTTATTGGCAGGCATGCTATTTTTGGCTCGCTATGCATCAACAGTCAATTTTCTGAGGTGTAATTTTGTTTCCATGTAATGGCATGCCCAGGTGTTTCTTAGATCCTTGATGTTTGGTGACTTTTTTTTTTTTGTGAAATCTCAAAGATGACTGCTAAACTGTGGATGTGGTTTTTATTTTATCTCCGGATTCTTGCCGAGGTACTCAAACTTGCTTGGTACACTGTTTCTGTGAACCACAGAGATATTGTTTCACATTATCTAAAGAGAGCAGAAAGCATCCTGGGTTGGAAACATTTCCGCACAGTACTCCCACACTCATGGACACCAGGCTGGTGCAATGAAATAGATTTCTCAGAAAGACTTTGTGCTTGGTTATGTGATTTTCAGTGGTCAGTTAGAAACCAGTAGAAGCGGAAAAATGCAGATCTGAACACCTTAAAAAGGCTTTCAGTAGAGCTCCACTGACCAAGCGTTATCCCTTTGCATGCACATTTATGTAGTTGTAAATGGAAATGTGGTTGGGATGCTTGGCCACTGAAAGAGTATCCCACTCCACATCACATCCCCTGCTAGTCACGTTAGCTGCCTCCATTTCTTAGATGTCTCTTTGTGCTCATAATTGCCATGAAATTGAAAATTGTTTACTTCCACTCTGGATTTCTCATCTGCTCAGTCACTACATCCAAAATACTGTCCATTGCAGAGTCAGACCGCATTGTTTGCTGAAAATGTGGGTAATTTCTCTCATGAGTGGTTTGGTCTGGTGCATTGTAGTAAACATGTGAAAGTGCGTAATGTAGCATCCAGCCTGTGATTCATATCCCACAGAGCTCCTTAATGCTGTGCTTTAAGGGCACTGAGAGCACTGTTTCAACCAGATGCAAAGAGGAAGAAGAAATGAAAAGGGGATCCTCGTTAAGGCACCAACCTAACCTGAGAGTTACACTTTGAATACAGTGTTAATCATGTCAACAAAATTACTGATGTAAATGTTCCCTAACAGAGTTTTTTTTTTTTTGTCATTGATTTACAACTGTGTACACGTTTCCGGTGCTCGGGTACTCAAAAGTAATCATTTAACCCTTCGGAGTCTTGGGCTATTTTGGCCGTTTTTGAGTACTTTTTATATTTTTTTTATTTTGCGACATAAACAAATGTTTACCATAGCAATATTTGGTATAATTTTTTTCAGCACAACATCACCTATATGACCAGACAATTAGTTTTTCACTTTGATGTACTGTATCAACATACTGGACCCAAAATCACACAAAACACAAAATCCGAATAGAAAAACTATAGCTTTTCTACTACAAAAAACACAAACATGCTCAATGAAGCATTTTAAAAGGTTTAAAATGTAAACACAAGTTGTAAATGTCAACATATACAGGTACAATTCAGATATAATCAAGCTACATACAAAAAAAATATGATTTACATAAAAAAGCGGGTGTAGCCATAGGCTTTTTTCTTTCTTTTTAGCTTAGACACTTTTTAAAAAATGTTGTGCACACAATTATACAGAGAGCTATATTTAAGGCCTTGCGTTCCCAGAGTATGAGAGTTCCCAAATAGTGCAAATACAACATAAAAACTGTAAAATTGAGATAAAATCAAACTGTACAGCAAAAAGCAGGTGTGGCAATAGGCGTTTTTTTCTTTTCTTTTTTGCTTTGAAACTCTACAAAACACTTAATGTACAATTACACAGATAGCTACATTACAGGGCTTTCATTCCTTGAGTAAGAGGGGTTCCTCAATAGTGCAAATATACCATACAAAAGGTAAAATGAACACAAAATCAAACTATACATACAACTATTTACAACTAATATCAGGTGTTTTTTTATTTTATTTTTTATCTGTGCCACTCCTCAAAACAGTTTATCTAAATCTACTCCTAAACTACCTAAACTATCTACAGTACTCCTAAACTACTCTCAAAATCTACTCAAACTCTTCCAAAAACTAGCAATAATATCTCTCTCTCTATATATAACGTATGTCTCTCTTTGTCTACTCCGTAAATCCTCTGCCTTTCAATTTCGCTTCTTTGCTCAGCTGGCTCCTCCTCCATTCCCTAAAATGTGCAGCCTGAAGTACAGAGTCAGCAGATTCACACATTTTTCTCCGTTTTGTTTTATGACAAAAAACGATGAATTTATTAGAATAAATGCAACGCCTGTCGCATCCCATCTAGCGTTCTTTTACGAACGCGTCAATATTTTTTTATATAAAGTTTAAATGATCATATTTCCGTTTTTACTTGGTCTATCAGCACCATAGATATAAACACTAGATGTCGCCTTGGGGCTCTAAACGTGCGTCAAAACCGCCGCCATCTTGGAACAGGGGTCTTGTCATAGGAAGTAGCTAGGTAACGTTGAATTCATGGATGATGCCGGACTTTTGTGCTGCGTATGGATGTTTACATGAACGAAATCTAAAAACCAGACAGCAAGGGATTACATTTCACAAGATTGTTTATTTGTTGAAATTTTTAAAAAATTTCTCTGGACTCTATCCACAAGTTTCATACGTCCCATGAGGCCTTGCGTCAAAAGTGGGCGCGTCTGCCGGTTCGAAGTAAACAAGCGAGACCTGACGGCAGGGTCCGAAACACCCGCCAAGCGCCAAATGCGGGTAGATTTTCCGTTTGGCGAGTAAATCTCAAAAGGCTATCCGCCACACTGGCGGGTGAATGTTCCAGACATCCAAAGTCTAGCGTCAGTGAATCAGTGAATCCGTGAAGTGAATTCAACTGAATCAGTTTGAAGCTTTGAAAAAACGCCTTTTTTTTCATCCGTTTTTTCGTCAAATAAAAATAGCAGGCCTACCTCAATCCACAGCTTGTCTAGTTTTTACTTAAAAAAAGTAACATGTCTACATGATGTGGGGTGAGTCTGGGTCTCCGATGGCACAGATGTCCCGGGAATACAGATATATATATATATATATATATATATATATATATATATATATATATATATATATATATATATTTTTTTTAACTTTTAATCTGTTTAACTGATAGTATTAATCGATAAAAATGTTTACTTTCGGTAAAGTATCTGATAGTTTTACAAAACCTTCAAATGTACTGTTATGAGCAGTAGTTCCATGCTCACATCTTCCATGTCTTACTATTTGTTGCTCTGATTTGACTTCTATGTACTCTTTATTCATTCAACATAATACTTATCTCAATTAAATGCATTGAAATGAATGTATATGTGACACATAAAAGGCTGTTTATTATTTTGGCCGGTAAAAAATATGCTTGGCTGGTGAATTTTTTCATCTACCAGTCCCCGTGGCAGGGGAGCCAAAAAGTTAATTTCGGACCCTGCCTGACGGGACACTCGTTCATTCATTCAACAGTTGACAGTCATTCAAGATGTAACGTTAGCGATCCAAACTTGCTAACGATGTGGGAACATAACCTCAACGAAATTAAAAAAGGGTGAAATAGCAGTAACTTGGGCTACTAGGGATGGGCATTCGATTACATTTTCTTAGTCGATCGTCGGGAGAATTAACGATCGACTGAAGGTGATGATACACAGGGCAACTTTTTGAGCAATGTGGATGTCAACGGGCAACCAGATGAGACACAGGGCCCACAACCGATCTAAATTATCCAGATAATGGGAAAGTGCCCAAGCAACAATCGCTCGGCAAGATTGCCGAGCAACATTGCTCAAAGTTTCCCTGTGTATCATCACCTTAACGTTATAGGCTAAACTAATATTTATATTAAAATGTATTATTATTTAACTTTTTATAAATTAAAAATGCAATAAAAATACAGCGTGTTTTTCCACGATGAATTCTTTATTACTAGAAGATCAACTTGTGGCAGTTAAACTGGAGGTTAGGCGAAACTTGAAGATGCGCTGCGGCGCTCTGGAACCTGCAGCTGCGAGCCGGCGTTTCTTAAACCGAGACCCTCGTTTGTTCCTAAATAATAATTAAAAAAAAGAATCATGTTAAAAATGCTGTAACATACGCGATATAAAACCGAAATCGATCCACGAACCTGTGTAGCGGTGTGTGAAGGGAGAATTTCAACTCCCAGAGTTATCCTTCCCGTCCAGATCCAATAGGCTATAGCATATCTTTAAATTACTATTAGTAGCCTATTATTTGAAGTTAACATTGTACAATACAATACCACAAAAAATGCATTTAATATATTAAAACTTCTGTTTATATATCATAATCCATTAATAAAGGAGTCCAGACATTAGAAAAATATAACACATGCATTTTATATTTAATATGAGGGAAATACACATGCTTTACGGATGTGACACAAAAAAAACGTAAAGTTAAGGTGGCAAATTGTTTTTTTTTAGTAATTCTGTGAAATGTGTGAATTACACTGCGCAACCTAAAGTAATACTACCCACTGGATGAAGAAGGGTTTGCTCTCCACAGAAAATAAAATATTCATTTTATTTAATTTTTCGTGTTCGCATTTATGAGGAAAAAACAATGTTACGGACGTGAGAGTTCCCTGAAAGCGTTAGCCTACTAAAAGACTGCTTTAAAACTTTTACAGACCCCAAACGAAAGCACTAAGCCTTTCTTTAAAGTTAATTTTGTTTTGTATTAATTGTATCTTCATTTTAATCAATATTTCATCCACAAATTACCTGTATTTAATAAATAATATGTAAATATAGCAGACAATAATATCACCACACGGAGGCGCCGGTGTGGTGCCGAATTCTGCCCCCCGCCAAATTATTACCCCCCTAGTATGGTAGGTTTAGGATTAGTTGTGGGGGAGGGGTTAGGATTAGGGGTGGGGTTAGGATTAGGCAATCAGATACTGATTTCAACGAGGGGGTAATAATTTGGCAGGGAGTCGAAATTCGGCCCAACACCGGCGCCTGAACTGCAGCTCGTCTCATAAATGAACCGAAACTCAGCATAGTCTTCTTGCCTTACAGACCTGAGAAATATATATATATATTATCTACAGAACGCTTGAAATGTCTTAAACGGAACAATTCAAAACGAAAGAAAACTATGTAGGCTAATCTGTATGAAATGTGCATTTTTCTCCGCTGCGTTCACTACTGTGAAGATCGCGAGTCAGCATCAACACAGAAAACACTTGATTATTAATAAATAGCCTAATTAAAATGTATCATTGTTATATTTTACATATTCATAATCATTACTTTTGCCGGTTCTTTGTGACAGCTTTTAGGTGTTTTATTGGCAGCGCCACCCTTACATGTTACATGAACACGTCTGCATCAGCACCGAAAACATGGAGATGTTTATATAATGGGATAATTGTAGGCTATAATAAAAATTTGCCACTGAATTAGCACATGTTGTCCATGAGCTCTGTAATGACATCTCTCATAAAGGTTTGCGACTAACTTTAAATAGTAAAAAAATGATCTGAAAAAACAAGAAAAAACCTAGCCTCTTCGTTAAATGGCACACAAAATACCATTGGTATGCTACTTCCGCCGCCTGACTGGAAGTTGCACCCACTTTATTTATTACAGTAGCGCCCCCCGGAAACAGGTGGATAATAAATACATGTCTGACCGTTGGAACGAACCAAAACAACTAGAAAATCGCATTCATGACGATTTATGGTGATTTTATTTCCGTTAGACCTTTTCCAACATTGACGCTGATGAGGGGTTCCCCTGTTTCAAGATGGCGGCTCTATTGACGCATTCGTTCCAATGAACTGCCGTAGCCAAGGCGACATCTAGTGTTTATATCTATGTATCAACACAAAATAAAAAGTAAAAGATAATTTCAAGCCAGCACTTTCAACAGAAGTGGACGGCAGCGCTCAACGTGACTGTTTTTATGCTTCGACGTCTTAAACTGGTCTTGTAACTTGATCACGCCGGCGTGATCGGCGACCCCGAAGAGTTAATTATGGTTTTATAATTATAGCCTATATCAGAGTTACCGCTAGAAAAAAATGGTGCCGGTCAAAGTGACTGGCAGAGGTTTCGTTTTACGGACATTTTGATGATATGCCGGTCAATATATCGCCTCTTAATTAGTCATGTAAGGAACTCAGCTTTTTGGAAATATTAATAATCAATAATATCTTGTTATTATTAATTATAAATATTTGGGTCAGTTAATTGGATTAACTTTATGTGGCTGAATTAATATTACAATCAATTAATCCGTTCTTCCAACAAACTCTTTTGATTATTAATTTATTCTAAGAAAAGGGTATCTTCCATGGCCACCGAAGAATAATTATTTCTTCACCTGTACAGTACTTTGAGCCAGTAGCAAAAACCGTGATCGTAAAGTGACTTGTATTGCAAACAAAACAGAACCAAATACATATTATGTAAAAGTTTTATTAACTAAATATAGCTATTTATATGAATATAAATAAACTAAACAACATACACAAATGAATACATAAATAGGTTAGTGATAGGATGAAATTGGAAACCGGAAGAGGGTCTATGAGAAGAACCATCAGAATTTCATTTTCACATTTCATTGAATTGAATACTTGCATTTGTAATGGGAACAATTCTTGAAGTTGTTGAAAATGAAGTCGTTGATGGTTCCGGCAGTGTCAAGTGGAAGTTGGTTGAGTGTTCTCTTTCTCCAGGAACGCATGGCTGGTTTGGGCAAGGCCTGGGACTCTGTTGAGGCCACGCCGAGCACCCAGGAGAAGTGAGGAAGTCGGAAGGATGGGTGATTGGAGTCGTTCTTGGTTGGAGTCTTTGTTCCAAAACTCCTGAGATTGTCCTTGGTTCTTTGTGAGAGAGTCATCTCTCTCCTGCCTGAGCCCATATCTGGTTGGAATCGAGGCCTGCTGGGCCCTGGGGCCCCCGTGGAGGGGGAGGGGGCTCCCCAGTATCACCAGAACAGTGTTGCGGCTGGATGAAAGAACTAAGAGAGGGAGGTCACATGTGGACTGTCTCTAATAAGGCCTGGAAAAGATCCTCCCCTAAGGGTTGAACTCGACCAATCAGAAAGGTGACATGTCTGAGAGGGAAAGTGGCTCTTAGTTGATTTACGGATCTTTGTCCCTAGCATGATTATACCTTCATTAATGTTCAGATAGCTATAACACATCCACACTGCATTCTAGAAGAAGGTGATGTACATCAAAGTGTGAGTCATTAAATGAGCATTAATTAGGTAGGAGGCATGATACAGGTGAGGTTACATTGATCGTTAGTTGGTTGTATACCAGGATACATACCATAATATATACCTAATAGTACACGAGACAGTAAACCATTTACACTGTTTCTTTCACAGTTTTATAAATGTTCATTTATAGATCAGTTAGTCTATGATTAATGCAGCAAAGTCTGTTTTAAAGAGGTTTCTGTTTCATAGTCTCTCTCTTGAGTATGTGGCCACATTCCTCGGAGGTCGTAAAATCTCCTTATCATGCCCTGTAACATGACACTGTTTCTGCCCTTGTGTTTGTTCATTTGGGCTGTGTGAGGAGTTTCATAAACCTTTGTATATAATGAATAATTAGTATGTGTCTGATTGGTCCATACCCCACAGTCAAGTTAAGGAAAACTGGAAGCAGGCTATGTAACTTAAAAAATGACTTAATCAGGTCGTATAGAATATAATATAGAATATGTTTGCAGTGGCGGCTGGTGATAATTATTTTTGGGGGGGCGGGGCGAAAATAAATTCAGATAGCTGTTTGAGGTCTCTTACCCCCGTTATTGTCCACAAAACTTCAGTGCCGACACGTTTCTTATGACAAGCGTGGGTGAAGCTCCGGGTGAAGCTCGTTCTCTGTCACTGGCTGCTGCCGGTTTTGTAAATCGGGTCGGTCCGGTCCGAGATCCTTTATCCTTTTTTTTTTTCCAGCAAATGCCTTGTGAAAGGGTTTTTTTGTAAATCAATGACGGGTTAAATTTGGTTTAACTGCTGCCATTATCTCTACGAAAGTGATCAGCCTTGCAAGGTTTTGTCGAAGTCGCCTGCAAGTTTTAGTGCAAGTCGCCGCAGTAGTGGCCCAAGAGTGTAAAGTTGAATGACAGGTGACGAGAACCAATCAGATTGGATAAAATAACGTGTATCAAATTCTGATTCGCCAGGGACGGCGGCGGCCCAGCGCCCTCTATTGACGAGCCACCACTAGCCTAACTTTCAAAAAGACGGAAAAAAACATGAACGTCCGATGGTGGTGGAGCTGTCTGAGTCTGGACATCCGAGGCTTCAGGCGTTCCTGATTCACCATCGTCCGTCGCGTCTGGGCCTGGCCATATTTGAAACGTCTAACTCAATCGTTCGTTGTTTAGGTCTGTATTACAGCCGTTTTAGGCGTGCGCTTTATTTGAAATGCAGCATGCGATGTTGTTTAATAACTTTCAAACGGTAGAGCCTGTTCCTTTATAACATAGCAAAAGGTCGGTGTATTTTTGCTTCATAAATTTAGGGCTTATTCTCAAATTCAGATTGTGTTAGGGGGGCGGGATTATCAGGCAATTTTAATCTGACAATTTGACCGGAGAGATTTAATTTTGTCGGACATTTCATTTTTTTCCCGGCCAATGTCCGGTAATTACCGGACAACGGAAACCCTGGCCTATATATACTACCAAAAAAGCTATTACTGACTTCAAAAGTTTGAAGTTAGTAATAAAGGAGAAATTCTTTTAATCAGCAAGGACGCATTAATAATAAAAAGTGATAGTAAAAAAAAAAGTATAAATGTTACAAAATATTTTTGAATTTTCTCAGAGTATCAAGTTTCCCACTTTATATTAAATAATTTAGGGCTGCACGATTAATTGCGGCTTATCGCGATGTTTTTTTTTATGCGCAGCTTGTCGTTGATGTACGGTAGGGGTGGCATGGTTCACAAAACCCACGGTTCGGTTCGCATCATGGTTTTAGGGTCACGGTTTTCGGTTCTGTACGGTTCTTGTTGTTAATTTTTCTTTTAATATTTAATACTCCAGAAATGTACTTCACCATATGATATAGGCTATACTGTAGCTTAATTATCCACAATTTAGGATACAGTATTAAAAAAATGTATATCATGTAATCATGCACAAACTTGACTTGAATTTGACTTGACTTTAAGCACATTATTGAGATCATCTCTGAGGAAAGCTAGGTGACATTTTGATACAGCAAGAGAGAAGACATTGATGAAATGCTTTTGTTTATTTGACAAAAAAGGAGAATGTGTATTGCTATCTCTACAGGGACTTATGTGCATTTTTAGCACACAAAGATTAAAATTAACTTGCATTTATCAAACTGTTAAAGGTTGTATCAGCGATTGTGGGTGAAGTCCCTTCTGTTTGTGTTTGAAGCGAGATCCCAAACAAACAAAGTTAGCTCGCCCCTCCCTCAACGAATTCCAATTCGTCAGAATCAACTCGCTCACTAGCATGCCAATCTCACACACTAACGTTAAATCCCTACAATCTGATATTCACTAGAGCTATCCAAGTTTAGTCGAGCTTCACTCATATTTTTTAAAGAATTATATTTTTTACACACAGTTCACATACAAAAAAGTCAGCACTAGAAGCTACTCACCTGTCAAGAAGAAACAGTGCATCCTCAGCGTCCGATTTAAAAATTTTCAATTCTTTGAGTTCTCTCCACCGTTCAAAAGCCTTCCCAATTATTATTCGTTTCTTTGACGAAAAACAAGGGTATTCCCTCGCCCTAATCCTCCTTCTCTTCTTGGGGATTGCCTCTTCCATGTTAAATGTATCTGGTCCGTTGATAGCATAGGGTTGATAGACGCTGCCTTATTCTTCAGATCGGACTTCGCGTGCAGGCGCCGTGCACGAGCGCAAAAACAAACAACACCCGCCCCTGTCGTTGATTGGTTAGAACACTGTTTATTTTGATTTTGAATGGTGGTTGTACCCATTTGTTTTTGTGTGCAGATTTTAGAGCCTAGGCTGCCTACAGAGACGCGTTTTTTTGACAGCCTGCTTATGGGGCGGGCAGCTAGCGGATCGTTAGGAAAGATTAGATGAATGTGATCATTTTTTGTTTGGGCCTGAAATCGCTAATACAACCTTTAACTTCAGTGTAGCTCTTACAAAATGTTTATCTTTTAAAAGAAAAAGAGAGAAACTCTTAAAGCACTATCTTTTAAATAAGTCAAAATATGTTACACATAATTGCCTATAATGAGGCTATAACAATAGCAAAGGCCATAACCATAAAGTGAAACATAAGTTCAACCTCAACACAAAAACAGTATCAACAATGCTTCTATTCCCTGAGAGTGAGGATACATTTTTTTCACTTGAAATTAAAGTGCAGTATTTGGAAACATATGACTGGAGTTCGTATCTAAACTTAGTGTCACTGTATATATTTAAGTATCATAGGTAACATGAAATCCAAAATGTTCCCACACACCGGACTTAGCTATACGACGCTGGCGCATCCTCCAACTCCGGTTAGCCTTCCTTATCTCTCCCACTTGCCATTTCTATACGTGACGAGACCTGCAGCACTCCATACTCCACTTTGACATAGGCTTGTTTGACTTGAACCGGTGCTGCACAGACCGATCGGTTTATGACATCAAAGTACCGCGAGAGTGATTGAAAAGCATACGGAGCCGTTGCTCTCGCGGTACTTTGATGTTATTCATCGATCGGTCTGTGCAGCGCCGTTTCAAGTCGAACAAGCCTAATATGTATGTCCATTGTCCACACATCTCTTATTTCGCGCGAAAAGTAATCACACTGTCTGAGGTCACGGGCACGAGGTTACATTGCGCATGCGTCGAACCGTGCGACGCACACACGCACCAAACCGAGACAAGCGAACCGAACGGTTCGGATGTTTTTTCATGTACCGTGCAACCCCTAATGTACGGCTCTAAACGCTGCTCCATCTGAAAGCACTGTGAATTTGAGTCACTTATAACGTGTATTTGAAAAAGCAACACGTGTCAAACATCTTTCCAAACATAAGCATTTATGAACCTCTTGTCCAACAAAAGACAAGCTAATAACATGCTGTTACTCCAAACTCCCCTCATAACGACAGTTGAGCATCCTTATGTGAGATGATGTGGCTTCTTACACAGATTAAGTCACTCGTGTGTTTAAGTCATGTTTAATCAATCAAAGCGTTTCAATCTTCTGTTTATTCAGTTACAGCGATGATGCCCGATAGAGATTTCCTGGAATGATGTTTGTTATCTACTTCTACGCGGGGCATATTTGGCGTGTCTGTGTACTGTCAAGTGTACTGTGTGTGTGTGCGCGCACACGCACAGTCGAGTGTTGTCGGCTTGCTCAATCCGTACATGCTCGTCATTCAAATGAAAGCGAGATCAGTCATTTAATCACAAGAAAATATAGTGAACTGTAACAGCATTGGACTGTTATTGATATGACTGTTGTACTGAAATATCAGCAAGTACCCCAAAATAATTTATTGGTATTTGTACTTGCCCTTTAAAAAAGTTATCTGTACATCCCTACTTTAGTCCCCTGGGCTATTTTCTTGAATACGTTTTGACATTTTGTTCTCTTGCATAAGAATACACTAAGCACACATCCATCTCTCTCTCCATTCCTCCTCAGTGATTGAGTCTGCTCTACCTGATCAAATGCTGTCAGATCTAATCCAAATGCTGCTCTTGAGAACAGAGGAACTGAAAAAAGGACCTTCCTCCTGTTCCCAATGCTTTTAGAAAGTGTGCCTTTCTCTGTGTTGCTAAAAACAGCATCGGCTGCAGTCCAAAACCTGAAAAAAGTGTAAGTAGACTAATCTTTGGGTTTTGAGTTGCTTGTGAATTTATTGCTGCTGACGTTGAGTCAGAGAATTGCAGTGTCTTATCTTAATGCTTACCACCAGACAAACATCCCTGGGATATTAGAAATACTGCTGCATACTAACTTATTCATCTCAGCCTGTGTCCCTTTGTGTAAGATGGGAAACGTTTCCATTTTTCATAGATCCATTGATGCTTTGTTGATATTTTTGATCATCAAAATAGGGCATCTGCGTTTAGAAAATATTCTTGGCTGCTTCAACTTCCTGTACCAGAAATTTGACAGTGCAAGAAAAGCAACATGTTAGTTGCCTCTTTTTATTTCTCTGTGGTCCTATTATGGTTCAGTTTATACTTTCCCTCACTGCATGGCTGCAGATATTTTGTCTAATATGTTTAGTGTGAGAAAAATGGGACCATTTTGATGATTTGGAAACCTTTAGGTTTTTTTTTCTGTTAGCACAATTATTCAGATAATAAATTGTTTTTTACTGGTTTAAAATAAATGATCTTTCTTAAAAGTCAATCTTAAAGGGATAGTTCACCATAAAATGAAAATTAAGTCATAAATTACTCATCATGTAAATTAAATGTCCCGCTGAATAGTGCCCAGAATCAAGCTTTTTTTTTTTTTTTTTTTAAGATGCGAAACTATCACAGAATAGTCTCATGCGACACATGCCATATATTCCAAGTGTTGTGAGGGAAGCTATACGATATGTAACAATGTATTATTTAACAAAAATCCTGACCTTGGCTGATGGTTTTCAGCACGGTTCTGCGACATGCGTGTTCTTGAGACTCAATTAGCTCAACAATTCACTCAGTTTCGCCCAGAAAAAGCACACAAATTGTGAGAAGTCAAGATACAAAAATGTGACACAAAATACAATCCGTACCTTCTTCTCTGAGGTCCATAAAAGTGAGAAGTGTGTACGGCATTAGAACAACACCAGGCTGAGTTATTTAATACTTAATTTTATTTATGGTAAACTATCCCTTTAATAAAGAAATATAAATAAGATATGCCATTACTGTCTTCAAAACAGTTCAAAATAGAGATACTATTTATTTTAATGATGCATCTTGCTATCTAAGCAGCAGCAATATGTGATGTTGTTTGTCAAAGTAATCATGTGATTTATTTATTTTTTGTGGAAAAATGTCCATTTCTCTCACTGTTTCTGTAGTACTGGAGGTTAGCCTAAATTATAAAATATTTTTGTTATAAAACATTTAAAAATATATATTTTCTTAGAAAAGTTTGCAGGTAAGAATGTTTTTGAAAGAATTTCTTGTGCTGATTTTTTTAAAATGGAAAAATACAACAAAAGAGTAATATTGCAAAATACTTTTACAAAAGAGCAGCATTCATTTGAAATATAATTATTAAAAGTTAACATTATAAACTGGCCTATGTGTAAGGTCTTTATTCATTTCTTCAAAAAAACAAACAAAAAAAAACCTACTGACCCCAAACTTTCGAATGTACATAAGTATCTTGCTATTACCATCTGATACCATATGGCCAACTAAGCTAAGTTTAGATCTTTAGAAAAGTAGACCTAGTTGTTTGCTTAGTTTCATAGTTTTTCTTTGGTAAGCTTATTTAATGCTTACTCAGTGTAACATAACACATTCCTTTTCTATTTATAAGCCTATTGGCACTTACAGTAAAGCACAAAAGCCATTATAGCTACCTTAAACTTTCTCGGAATAGAAGTAGAATGTAAGTGAATGGGTGTTCTTTTCCTTTGCCCCCAAGGCCAAATCTTCACATACCTCTCTGCATTCAACCACAAAACACAGTGAGCGCAGTGATGTGCTTTATTTGGCAGGATGACAAGAGGTTGAGCTGATTCAGGAGTGAGTGGTACAAGAGGCCCCCGCGGATGTACTGATATTCCGCTCTGTGTATTTGTGGGCTGCTATACGGATGCGCAGGGGCCCGGCTCAATCGAGTGCATCTTTGGGCTGCTCTTTATCCCACGTTCTCCTGTGTAACTGTGCTTTACAAAAACCTCTTTGTTCCTCAGGAACGGTCCATGAAATTTTCTGCATTTTCTCTCTTTTGAATGTTTGCATGTGTTTTCTGTTTGTCTACATTCCTCCACTATGTGAGAAAGCGAAGGCGACTAATGTGATTTTACATATTGATTTTGATATTGGCTATGCATAAAAGAAATTGCCTTCAGGTCTGGCTTGTAATCTCAAAATCTACTACTATATTTTTAAGATTAGTTAATGCACTGTGTTTTTATTTACTAACTTGATCAACGCGCAAAATATTTTTACAGCATTTATTAAACTTTGTTAATTTTATTTAATGCATTAACTATAATGTTAACAAATGAGACCTTATTGTAAAGTCTTACCATTTAAATTTGAGTAATTTTATGTGCTTTAGTCATTTTTTTTTGTTCAGCTTTACTGAAATTGAATTAAAAGTATTAGTAATTTTAGTACTTATTTGTATTTCTTCAGTTAGTTGCCAATGCTAAATTTCTGTTTATCTAGTTCTGAAAATCTATTTTAGATTTAATATTTATATTTTATCATCTTGTTTTCAATTATCAGAAACAATTTTTTATAGTTTTAGTTAACAACACCGATTGATTTACATATTTATTTTTTTATGGTTCTGGAACACTTCACTCTGATTGGTCCTTCACTTTATTATTTTGAGCTTATTTGCAGGGTAACTGACTGTACATTATCTTTCTCTTATATTGGATTTTGTATTTCAGTAACATTAGAAATGTAGTTTAAACTGGGCCCTAAAATACATTGGTGACCAAAGGCAAATTGCATGCAAAAGGCATGTCTTTGTTGTTTTTTCTGAATAGTTTGTGTTCAGGCTGGGATAACTGGTGAAGGATACTGTCTAAAAGACAGCATTTTATTAAGTTAATGCATGATTTAACAATGGATTATTAATGGATTTAACTGTTGTAAAGTCCTTAATACTCTTAGCTGCATTAGTGTACAAATAGGATGATTTTGGTCAAAGTTTATGGCAGATTTTGTGCATGCCATCAGTTTTGCACACAAAACCAATAAGCAGAAATGATGCATTTCATGCCTTGCTTCTTTTTACGGCAGTTTCATGGGGTTAAATGAAACGCATTGAAGCTAAGTGCGTAGTTGCCATTGCTGTTTGCTGACTCTGGGTTAAAAAGGTGAAGTAATTTAAAAAATGCTTTACTTCAGCATGCCCTTTGGACCTTATAAAATTTGTGCAATTTTCTTATGCTGTATGCCCGTGTTTATAGTCTCATAAGTTCCCTGTACGAAAATTGCTCTATTCTCTCCTGTCGCAGAGGAAATAGAGCAGTCTTCCTGTTTAAGCCTGATTGTTTGTCTTACACAGTTGGATTTGCGCTATTCAGCAGCTCTGTTTATTGACTTAATCTCTAGTGATTTTACTTTCATAATAGGCCTCACGTGCTTTTGTCCTATAAGGTATGTGTAATATTGAGATGTGCGGTCCAGCTGTTATAATGGGGGTGAATTACTGAATCCTTGTTGGGACAAGTTAGGGTTAGATGTTGTAGTGACACTACACTCCAAAGGAACCAAACCTGCTGCAGGATAAATACTTCTGCTTACTACCCAGAAGTAATTATACCTCTTATTCCATTCTGATCTACTGTGATGGTTTGACATAGGGCTGGGCAGTATATTGAGGTAGTTGTTAAGTTTAGGTATTGGGTAGGATTAAGGGATGTACATAATATGGTCATGCAGAATATGGCATTAATATGTGATTTATAAGTACTAATAAACAGCCAATGTCCTAGTAATATGCATGCTAATAAGAAACTAGGTAATGGTGAGAATTGGACCCTAAACTAAAGTGTGACCAAATTTTTAGTTTACAAAAAACCTCCAAACCGTTAAACAGTTAACTGAAAATTAGACGTCACATTATATTTGAACTTAATAGACAGCGACATATTGAGAGATCTGTCTGTGGAAACTTTTGTTCAGGTCAATGCAAAATGTCTAGTAGATTTATTCTAGTCAACTTGATGTATTTTGTCTTGAACAACAGACAAATCTCATTCAGTTGACTAGAATAACTGTTCTAGACTGACTGTTCTTCTGTCACTCACAGCCTCTTTTTTAAATTCATGTCTAATTAGTTATGGCATCTGCTCTAACTGAAGTCTATTGTGTTTTGATCAGTATTGTCTCTGAACCCCTTTTGAAAACAGTTCCTCAAGTTTGTCAGTTTCCCATCGTGGTGGGTGGTAAAACCAAAAAAGTATTTAACTGTGTGATATTAATTTAGAAGAAAATTGTGTCCCAAAAATACATGGATGCGCAACTTATTTTTTCCATTGGTTAGTGAAGTAATGTTCATAAATGAAAAGTTCTTCTTCTCATTTTATTTTCTTTATTTAAGACTTGATGTATGCAAACTACAAGGTGTGATTATTACATTTATTACAATCTGTCATCAGATCAAAAACAGCTTCACATTACGTAATGCTTGAGTTAACAAGAGACTCAAAAGAGTAATACATTATAAATATGTCTGCTGTAGCATGGTTTATACTGTTCAGATTTGTTACTCATTAGGGATGGCCCGATACCATTTTTTTTCAAACCGATACGAGTACGAGTATTTACATTTGTGTACTTGCCGATATCGAGTACCGATACCGATATTTCTACCGCAAAAGTAACTATAGGCTCCCAGAAAAGAAGACAGAAGACTATTTTAGAACACAGGTTAGAAGACTGTTTTTATTTTCTTCTCTGCTTGTTTTAACAAGTCTAAAAATAAATAATAATGAGTAAAATAATAAATGTATTAACACACAAACCACTGTTAATTTAACATAAAAGCAAGCAGTTACTGCGTGCATGGTCTGACATGACTGAATGCGCCCAAAGTGCGCTCCCTTAATAGTCTAATTCCTAAAAAGCTGACAGTTCATCGCGATCTCACACATCTGTTATTATCAATGAAGCTGACTGCACAATGAATCTTTCATAATATCCACACTTTGTTTGTTATAATTAGAGGATTTGCCAGCATACAGAATTCAGCACTGAACAAAAAAGTTTTGAGCAGTGAGGGGAGTCTATCTTAAATGCTTCTGATTAGCCATTGCGTTCAAGAAATCAACACACATGTCTGTGATTGGCTACATCGCTCAACGCTGCAAACATGTTATGAATAGAAACTCTGGCCTGTAAATCGTTTCTATTTTGTTTTAGTTGTTCTTCTTGCTTTTCTGCAACAGATGAATGAAAATCTATTAGTTTTAATATGTTGTATTCATAGATATTTCTAGTTTGCGGGAGTCCCGCGAATTGTTTTATTCTCCCGGAACCCGCACACACAGAGTGAGTGCATTACCGCCCGCGCCATCAGATCTAGTGCCACGCCGCACTCTTTTGCGTTGGGAGTGCACGTCCCTATGCCTCAGTTCACCAGTTTCGTTTCGCAAAATGTACGTGGTATCGGGGCGTGGTATCGGCGAATTTTTATGAGTACGAGTATATGAGGACAGTATCGACCCGATCCCCGATGCCAGTATCGGTATCGGGCCATCCCTATTACTCATAGTTTGACCATCTCTTGTATTGAATTTACATTAGTGTTTACATTATATTCTGTTGACACAATTCTTGTAATACTACTACTTTACTTGTTTTGCTGTCTGCAGCGCCGTGGCTGATCTGAACGATGGTGAAGCCAGACATTCACACTCTGGCCCACCACCTGAAGCAGGAACGGCTGTACGTAGCATCAGAGAAGCAGCTCATCCAGCGCCTCAACAATGAAGTGCTAAAGACAGCAGAGAGGCTCTACCGCGCAGCCTGGATTGCCAAACAACAAAGGATCAACCTCGACCGCCTCATCCTAACCAGGTGACTGCACTGTGCACTCCAGACCAGTAAAACCAGTAGACTCTCCTTGTGATTTTCTTTCATGACTCATTACCTGAGTAACTGAACTGGAAGAATCACTAAGATCACATTGCAGATTATCTCAGTGGTAGGTGGCTGGGGAAAGAGCCAAATGAGTGTTCTGGCATGGCAAGTTCTGACATCTAATTGACTAATGCTTTCTTTCATGTCTTTCATCATTTTAGACTTAGTTAGAAAAAGTTTTGTCATCTTTTACTCAAACTCATATGGGTTTGGATTGGAACAACATTAGGGTCTTTCTTTGCGGAACAGAAAAAAATAAATGAAGAATGTTCCGGACACTTTTTTCCCCCATAAAAGAGCTTGGTTTTCCATTCACTTTTATTATATGGAAGAGAGAGGCCTGTGCATTCTCTAGTAGTTCTACTTTTGTGTTACATGGAAAAAGCAAAATGGTTTGGAAAATCATGAGGGTGAGTACATGATGACTCACTCTTCAAAAAAAAGGTGCTGAGCAGGTGAATTAAAATAAGAAATGTATTTATTTTTAGTTGTCTTGCTTATTATTATTTGAATGCTTACAGGGCTCAACAATAAGGATTTGTGAAAGGGCACTCTATTCTGAGTTCAGTCTGATCATACTCATGCGCTGTGAGAGGAGTTTTGTACGTGCATACGCATGAGTTTGACCGTACATGGCGATAACCGATTATTCAACCTATATTTTTTAAAATGGAGACTAGGATTAGAAACAAACATAACACTCCAACTAAAACGGTGCTGAACTGATATGTGTTAAATGAAATAAATGTGAATATATTATGAGAAGTTCAGAACGAACTCTACAGAAAATAATTTAAAGGGGTCATGACATGATTTTATTGTTTGTTTTATGATGTTCCCTTAGGTGCAATTATAGTATTACTATAGTTTTTTGGACAAAAAACTTTTACAATTTAGTGATTTATGACCTTTTCCCACCCTGTTTCTCATCCTCTGATTCAAACAGTCTGTTTTGGGGGTGTTTCCCCTTTAAGAGTTCAGTGTTAAAACACCCACTTTTATGATTGGCTAATTTCAGTGCTTATGCATAAATTATCAACGCGCCCTAGTCAGAACATGTGCGTATTCTGTGGAACTGTTTACAATAGTAGAAGGTGAAGCCGAATGTTGTGTGCGAGGCGAGGGTGTACCACGGACAAAATGCATGCACAGGCCAAATTTGAAGATGCATCTTTTAAAGTCCCTGTAAAGGCAATTAAAAAAAAAATTATAAATGTTCGAAATGTATTGCTAAAACATATTACAAGACTGTGAACTGTGAAGTACTGAATTGTGGAGTTAGACCGTTAAACAGTTTTTCACCATTGCTATTTTCCGGATTTTTTGGGCGGGTCTAAAACGAGGCTCGATGACGCACTGGAGCCCCTGAGCTCCTGGACACGCCCCTATTTGATGACGCACTAGAGCCACTGAGGCTGGCCGCTCCACTAACTATATAAATAGAGCACATTCGCATCAGTTTGCCGCGGCTCAATCGCGAGTTACTGTCAGTACTATTATAGTTAATACAGCGTACAGTTTGCTAGTTATGTCTTCGTCATGGAAATGCGTACTACCTGGATGCGATCATGTACAAAACAGATCGGTGTCCTTATTTAAATTTCCTTAAAACGATCACATCTAGAAGAGGTGGATTCATTTTGTGAAGAGCTGCCTTGATGGAGAGCTGAGGATCACCGCCAAAACCCGCCTCTGTAGTGATTATTTTACACGGAATAGTTTTATAAACTTTCGTCGGAGACAACTGGGATTCTCTGATAATCCGCTGTTACTGGTGAATGGGGCCGAACCGACTATCTCCCGCCTAGGCCTTCATCCTCCCGTCGCGCCGACAACTGGTGCACTGCCACTCACCGGCGACATCATCAGTGCCAGTGCCCCGCCATCATCGGCAGTGCGTGCCCACCAATGAGTTTAAGTTTGTGTGCTTATGTTATAACGTTAATTAACCTAATAAGCTGCAGGAGCATCCATTCCGGCTGTAGCGTTGACGGTTGGGTGTGGCAATGGCAGCTTTACCACGAGTGGGCGTGGTTTCAGTGCAGCCAGTGGACACGCCCCCAGTGTTTGAGAGCAGAGACTTCTGCTCATTTTTTCAAGATTTTGATAGCTTATTTTATGTACTTGCCGGCTTGCTTTATCATTCAAATTTGGCTGGGTGGCTAATAACAAATTTTTCTGTGATATGACAAACTCAGAACACATACTTAATTTTGACCTTACAGGGACTTTAAAGGTTTTGAAGTAAAAGGCTGTGAAGTAGTCCAGGGTATGGTGACATCAATACTTGAAAGATTTGATGACTGCTCTGTTTGTGTTTCTATAAAGTTAGAAAATACAATGTAAAGTTTTATTATATCAATTGTAATTGCAGTACTACAAAAATATGGACTATAAATACTTCCTTTTTTAGGCAATAAAGCTTTTAAGATTCTTATGAATAGAATTATGACGACACAAGTTATGATCGTATAAATAATACCTTTGCTATGGTACTTGGGTCTCTTGGTTTGAAACGACATCTGTGTGCCCACAGATGTCTGAGTGGGTCAGTCAGTTTGACAGCCTACATCTTTTAATACGGGACCTGAACATGACGGACTGTATGCAAGAAAACTAAGTAAAACTCTGTGATTATTCACAATGAATGAAACTGCAATTAACGTTTTAAAAAGTAGTTTTAAGATTCTACATTACTTACACTTTGCGGCGTCGTTGTTGGGCCCAGAGCAGTCAGCACAGCCTGATCTTTAAGCAAACGTTTTCTGGCAAAGCCAGCATCATACTGTGATTTGTTCTCAAAACAGTCATCCTTGAAATCCAGATAACACACGGTTAAATTACACTGTCGTGACTGGGACGTCCGCAAATAATAAAATGCATCCATTTTTTCCCTGACGTCTGGATCTTTGGGCAGCGTATTCAAACATGTTGTTTGTCCACAGCCAGGAACAGCACATCTGCGTGGCATTGCAATCTTCTTGTAAACAGACCCACTCGCTGCACGTCGACTGAACACCTGTACAACAACAATGCGATGATGCGAAATGAGGCGTAGTTGTCTTGCGCTGGAGGCGGTCATATGCAAACGACTGGTACGTCACTTCGCACCATGGATGAACAACTAGCTGTATTTAGAGCTTGATTAAATAAATTGTTCGTTTATAAAGGGGACGACGTCTTAAGCTATGAAACTTGCAGGAAATTTTAATGGTACAAAGACCTCTTATATACCAAAAGACCAAGGCAAATTTGGTTTCTCATGTCATGACCCCTTTAAACATTAAAATATGACAGGTCAAATGTGTGTTTCTTTAGCTATACCTATAAATATAGCCTTTGTAAATTTCATTCATTTCACTTTGCAAGTCCCATTTGTTTACAAGGATGTAGGGCCCTTTCACACCTACCTTGTTTGGTCTGTATTTTCTGACTTTTCAGTTTGATCCGAATCATAAATTACAGGTGTGAAACCTCCCCCGGACCACGGTCCGGACCAAACAGACGAAATTTGGTCAGACGAAAAGAGGTAGTCTCAGTCCGAATCAAACTGAACAAAGGTTTGGTTTGTTTCTAGTGTGAAAGCATTTTCTGTATGTTTCGAACTTTCAGACCATTTACAGGAAGTTCCGGTGGATCTCGCAGGATTGTTTGCAGTCTTCTCCTCCTTTCCTGCTGGCGACTATAAAATGTTCGCACAACGAGGACGAATTTGGCGAATTTGAACTAGCCTCGAGTATATTTAGTGCTGCAGGTAGTAATGTCGTAATAATAACAGTATAGTGGCAACGATATGCGTCTGTTCATTCATTCTTGTCAAAGTTACCCGCCGAATTGACAACACGCTAACGTCAGACGCATGTCCGTTTACAAACCAATCAATGTCAAGATGCAGCCCACATAGATGATGACGACAGGACGCAAGTTTGTCATGTAAAGTTCTTTAGTGTGCTCGCATAATTGCAATGTGAAACCAAACCAAAACTTACAGAATGTATAAAATGTATCAAAGCATGAACTTTGGTTCGGACCTTGGTGCGGACTTTCAGGTGTGAAAACGCTGCTTTCATGAACTATATGCATTATGCAACATACGTTTTTTTACTGCATGTATTAATATTTGAGCAATACAATTGTAACTTGATCATTCATGTTAGTTCATAGAACATTAAGCTTTAACCCTCTGGGGTCCTTCATTTCAGGGTCACACTCAGGGTCTTCGGGACCAAATGGTCCGGAAGGGTTTGATTCATATTTATTAAAAGAAAATCATATTTTTTTTTTTTACTTGTTTTTTTATAATATTTTTTCTTTTCTTTTTTGGTGTTTTGAGATAATTTAAGATTTATAATTAATATTTATGCAATAAATATGACCCATTTTCCCCCCATTTTCCCCCCATTGAATATAATAGAAAATAAAAAAATAAAAAAATATATATTTTTATTTTTTTTAAAGCTGTATTTCATTTTAGAGTCAAGCCTAGACCTCAAAAAAGCAATTTTTGAAATTAGATGGATGCCATCTGGTGGACAAACTGAGCATTTTAAAAATGCAAAACCCATATGTAATCTGAATTTATTCGTTTGTTTATGTATAAAAGTGTGTTTGTGTGTGTGTGTGTGGATGTTTTTTTTTTGCACTCTTGATGTTTTATAGATTCACCCCTTCACTGTTGTGTGCTTTTTTTCTGGATCGTGGCTGATTTGTAGATTGTACGCACAAAAAAACTCTGTATTGTCACATTTTTGCCAATTTCCCATTCATTTCCTATGGCGGGACCATTTGGACCCGAAGGCCCTGAGTGTGACCATTTTTTTTACAACCACTTAGACTATTCAAATCCTATTCAAATTCAAATTTTTTGGGGTGTTCATATACCAAGTACCAACAAAGTCACCAAATTTCGGACCATTCCGATGAAGCTATGATTTTACACATTTTTTTATTTAAATTCTTCGGGACCATTTGGTCCGAAGAACCCCAATATGAAACTTCGCCGGCTAATGAATGCATAAAGTGAGCAGATGGATATAAACCAATGCAAATGGTAACAATTGCGACATAAAACATTTGGTTCAGGTTTGCTTGTGTTTTTGTCACATTATTTTACCCACACTTTTATATGGTGTTTGCATATAAATGTGTCTACACAACCACCATACAATGAAAAAAATCAATTCACTCCTTTTTTTTTAATCCTCAGTATAAATACTCACTAATCAGGCCGTTTGGATTTTCTGAGCACTATGATGTAATAATGCTCATGCTCTGCCCACGACCACTGATGGACTGTCCCGTATTAGCATATTTCTGCCCTCAGCCATTCGACACCCCCCATGGAATAGAGGGGTGGGGTGAGCAGTTGCTCATTATCATTTAAAAAGACATGCACCGAAACAGGTCACTGTGAACAAAGCTGTTTTTGAGGAGGTAAAAAGTGTGTTGTTTTACTAATACTAATGTTATTCCTCTCAGACTCGACGCCAAACATACTTCTGTTCTTTCTCTGCTAATGCAGTATCTAGTCAACAAATTAATTACTTTATAATGATATGGCAATATGTACTTCAGTGTTCTGTATTCATACCGTTTTGCTGTCTGTGTTTTAAATGTGCATCTGAAGTGTCAACGCTCTCCGTATAATGTGTGATCTCTGTGCAGCGCGCATCCTCACGTGTTAACGTTAACGACTCAGCCAGTGATAGTTTGTTATTTGTCCTCTAGATGCCGCTCTCGCTCTGTATATTGCTAGTAGTCTCTTCTCAGCGCTCTGATACTGTGTAATGACAGCGCAAAAACTCAGCCGCTTCAGCAACGGATGCAACCCGGAAAAACTATCGGTGTGTATTTTTGACGATAACGATAGTTCCACCAATCTACTGTCAACTATATTGATACCGATATATCGGCAAATCCGTGCTTGTAACGCTAGTCTTGATCATTAGATCTTAAATGGGCAGCAGCCTAATATAGCCGCTGCTGTCAAACAACAAAGAAAAAAGATCACTCATTGCTCTTGTCTGAATAACTTTTGTTACTTTAAGGATTAATCTATAATTTATAAAGAGAAGAGCTGAAGACTGTAGTATTATTTTACATTTGATTTCATTTGTAGGTTTGTTCTATTGCATTTATTTGTGATATTGCTCATAATTTGATTATTTGTTCTTATTTTATTACTGGCTGTTTACTTTTCTTTAATAATATTAGAAATTTATATTTGTTAGTCTAGCAGTTTTTGCTGTGGTATCAAAATTGGAATTGTGAAATTTCACTGGCATGTGACATTTGGTGTTATAAACTTATTTATTAAGGTTGCATGGTTAAAACAGAATGAAAACAATAACTATTTTAATTTTCTTTTTTGTGGTGGGGCCAGTGAACATTTGGACCCGGCAAGTAAAAATTTGACCCGGTCGGGCAAGTAGAAATAATCCTGAACGTTGAGGCCTGGCTTATTTTGTCTTGTTTTAAATCATTAGGGATTTCCTTGTTTGGTTCTGTGAAAAAAAAGAAGAAAAAAAAGTGGTACAGTTTTTTGGTCATACCTTCCAGCCCGACCATCATCTATAGTACATTGCAGCACACCATCAAATTATTAAATCTGTATTCTTGGATGCTAGTAAGTCCAACATTCAAGGTAGTTCAGGGTGGCCCCTTTTCAGTGGGGATATTTTTAATGGTTGTTGTAACCAACCAGCAGATAGTATCTAGATATTTCTTTATCTGAAATGCGTTTGCACATTCATTCCAATGCATCTCCAGGGTGAACAGATTTAATTACATGGTTTTCTGCGATCCACTTGTCTGAATGTGTCTCTCTCCTTTCCAGCGTGGAGGCTTCTCCTGCGGAATGCTGTCAACATGCCAAGTTTCTGGAGGACACACAGTTTGTGGATGGTTATAAGACACTGGGCTTTCAGGAGAGCATCTACGGGGAGTTCTTGGGCCGGTTGAGGGAGAACCCACGATTGGTGGCATCCTGTCTGGTGGCAGGAGAGAGACTCAATCATGAGCACACGCAGGGGGTCATACACACAGTCTTCACCTCACTCTATGGCAACTGCATCATGCAAGAGGATGAAAGCTACCTGCTGCAGGTACATTGGATGTGTGTAGTGATATAAATCTGCAGGTGTACCAAAGCACTTCAACTTTTTTTAGTTCAAGTTAATACAATTTGTTTCTTTGTACTAGTCATTAGCCATTAATTTTTATTATAGTATGTATGTGTATATATATATATATATATATATATATATATTATGTATATGTGTGTATATGTATATATGTGTGTATATGTTGTTTGTTTGTTTGCTTGATACTTATACCAGGTAACTCTCTTTGTGGTGTCCTACTCTGAACAGGTGCTGCGTTATTTGGTGGAATTTGAACTAAAGGAAAGTGACAACCCTCGCCGCCTATTACGGCGAGGCACGTGTGCCTTCAGCATCCTCTTCAAACTCTTCTCCGAGGGCCTGTATTCTGCTAAGCTTTTCCTCACTGCAACCCTTCATGAGCCCATCATGCAATTGCTGGTGGAGGACGAGGACCATCTAGAGACAGATCCAGCTAAACTGATAGAGCGCTTTACCCCGACCCAGCAGGAGCGCCTGTTTGGGGAGAAAGGCACAGATGAGTATCGTAGCAAAGTTCAGGCAGAGGTGGAGGCCAATGAGGCCAAGCTCGTGACCCTGGTCAATACCTTTATCGGCTACCTGAAGCAGAACACCTACTGCTTCCCACAGAGTCTGCGTTGGATTGTGTCTCAGATGTATAAGACACTGGCACGGGTGGAGAGGTTAGAGGTCGGGGAGGTGAGGACGATGTGCACCGACTTGCTGCTCACCTGCTTCATCTGTCCAGCCATTGTGAACCCTGAACAGTACGGCATCATCTCAGATGCACCCATCAATGAGGTGGCTCGTTTCAACCTCATGCAGGTAGAGGATAATAGCGTTGGATCATTATCAGTATATTACAAAACAACTTTAATTTAATTACTTTGACTGCCATTAGTTAGTTAAAATGCTGACAGTATAACAGTATTACAGATAAGAATTTCCACGTTCACAACTATTTTTGAGTGGTATTTAGATATATAAAAGCACACTAACATATTTATTAAAACTAAGTTTTATTTATTTATTTAGATACCATTGTGAACAAAAGTATTTTTTTGTGAATGGATAACTTGAACTAGACCTGTAATTGTTGCATGATTAGCCAGGAAGCAATTTTGTGTCATTTTAAATTTAAAATCTCCCATACAATATTTTATTATATGGTATAGTGTTACTTCCAGAACAGAGAAACAGTTTTCAGTTAAATTCAAGCTATGGTTCAGATTTTCTGAACTTGAAAGTTATTACTTGCAGTTCAGTGAGGCAGATGCTAATTCTCTTTTCGCACCAGTGATCTGAGAGGTTGGGAGTCTTTTTTGACCAGTTAATTAAAATTACCACATTATAAGAATCATTTGTGATTTACACTGCTTTCATCATGATATTATAAAACAACTGTAATCTCTATAATGAGTGTAACTGTTTCCAACAATAATTAGAAATGTTTCTTGAGCACCACATCAGCATATTAGACACTGGAGACTAGAGTAATAATGCTGAAAATTCAGCTTTGTCATCACAGGAATAAATTACGTTTTAAATATATTAAAATAGAAAACAGTTATTTTAAATTATAATCATATTTTACAATGTTACTGTTATTACTGTACTTTTGATTAAATAAATGCAGCTGTGGTGAGCATTAGAGACTTTTCAAAAACATAATAAATCTTACTGAATAGGATAAAATTATTATTATTATTTTTTTTGCCGTGAGGCTGTAGATTGAGCAAGAGTGCAAAAAAAAACTGGATTACGTTTTTTTTCTAGAATAAAATGCTTGTTCTAACACAGATATTTAGTTTTATGTATGTCTGTCTGTGTTATGAATGTATTTGGAAAAATAAAATCTAATTTGATGATTTAGGTGGGGCAGTTATTGCAACAATTGGCCATGTCTGATGCAGATGATGGAGATCCTCGACGTAAAAGCAGTTTATTAAAGTTTGATAAGGTAAGAATCCCCAAATTAAAACGCTTCCTTGCTCTGATTCTGAAACTACATCTATTTTGCGTATTGCATGTTGGCCAGTTTACACTATAATAGGGTCACAATAAATTTCAGTAGTTAAAAAACAAACATCAGGGAACTTTCATTATTCTCAATATGATTTGACCACCAAAATGAATATGCCATTGAACCTATTCCATTATTTTAAAGTTAAATCACAGTTTAGCAAATATCATCTGGGTATTCCATACAGAAGATTAACGTAATGCACACAGTATACGTTGCATGTTACACAAAGAGTAAGAGTAGTGCCATGCTAATAGACTATTCCAAACATAATTAGAAAACATTAAATGGTTCATTAACATGTTCCAAGTCTTTTTTTGTGATTGACTCATTGAAGTTTGCTTTTTGGTCTTTTCAGACGTGTGTTGCTGCCTTTTTGGATGTCGTCATTGGTGGAAGAGCTGTCGAGACCCCACCGATGTCGTCAATGAATTTACTAGAGGGCCTCTCACGGACAGTGGTTTTCATGACTCATAATCAGCTTTTAGCTCTGGTATGTAATGAAGAAAGAGACGTGTTGAAGGAAGTTAACGTCACCGGACTTTTATGACTTTATCATCAAAAGTACAAATGAGCTAAAGGGGCTGTTCACATGGTTGCAATGAAATTATATTCCTCTAAAATATGGTCTGCAGTTTTGTAACAAGTTGCACTATGATCTATGCAGTTTCACATCCTTTTCTTGGCAAAAATTCTTGGCTTAAAAAAAAGGTTTGAATATTTTCTGAACAGCTCTGTTCAGATGAATCTTTTTAGGTTAGCAGACATCGGTAATGTAATCCTAAACATTGTCATATTCACAAACTAGTCCGCCTTCAGTAAATTATGACGGGATTTTAATTTGATACAATTATAAAAAGTGTAATGTGATACTAAAATGAACCATGTCCCCTGACCTGCATGTAAATAAGCGCTCAAAAACATGAACACTAAGGATTGGTGTGGATAGTAGGCCTGTGACTAGCTTATGATAATGATATGGAAATAAATCAAATAATTTATTTACCTCTAAAGCCACTTTTTTATAGTGTCAGTTCAAAGATATTAGATTATTGTAGCAGATACATTTTCTTCTTTTCAGAGCTTTTACGTAATATTGATGTGCAATAATGTGAAGTTAATTTAATTAATCACAGTGTCATGCAATTCATTTAAAATGCATAATAACTTTTTTTAATTAATTTGACAGACCTAATCAAAACATATCACAGTACTTTACTCTACTCTTACATGAGACTCAGATCAATGAAATATGAATTGTTTTGTTGGTTTTAAAGAAGGTGAAGTAGACAGGCCCAAACCCGCCACGTCAATACAGCAGTAACAGTCATGCTGCATACCTTTACAGTCATAATGCTTTAACTCTTCCTGCCCAACCCTGCAAAGAGCCACAAAACCTCCATTTCCCTGGTTTTCTTCTCAGCATGAGCAGCAAGATGTTCATCATCACACTGTCATTTACAGAGCCAATTAGCCCGACTCCTATGTTGTTATTGCATTAGACTCACTGTTTGAAATTCACTAATGATGATAGCTGAATAATGAGGCCCACCTGCATTAATTACCAGCACTGATTAAGAGTGAATTAAAAAATTACTTGAAGACATAAAGAAAGCTCACTGTACATCTTTGTGAGCCTTATTTCACAGGATATTGACATAAAGAAAGGATCAGATACCAATTTAGAGTGATTGTTTGCTAGTATTTTTGTACCAAAGCAAAAAAGTGTCTTAAACCTCATTTCTGTGTTCAGGTGGACTTTGTGCGTAGTGTCACTGCAGGCGATCAGCTCAGAGAAGAAGACCACCTGGCTTTGGAAACCCTATTAGCCAATGTACCTCAGTCTCGCACGACAAAGAGCAACAGCCTGGAGCTCACGCCCTCTAACACGCCCCAGCTCTCTCCAGCTACCACACCCGCCAACAAGAAGAACAGACTCCCCATTGGTATTCCTTCTACGTTAACTTTACTGCATGTTGGTTTCTGCTAATGTTTTGGAGACTAACCCTCTGATTACAGAAAATGCAGTCCACTATAATCTGAATTATAGTTCTTTTAATGATTTGTTTAGAAAGAATTGACTTATTTCACTTAATGAACCTACTGAATCAGTCAGAAAGCTTACTGAATCAACATTTGACTCGGTAATTGAACCATACTGTAAATATGATTACTTTCAGTGATGTTCATATTGAAAGCTAGTTTTGTGTATTTAAAGATGTGAAACTTAAACTGCTTGTTCATATGACAATTTATAGGAAGATACAGGCTTGTTTTTTTGTTTTGTTAATAAATTAAATCGTATAATAAAAGTATTATTATTAATACAGTTTGTATAATGATACACACTTCGGGTTCTGTAACAAATAATAATATTAATATTTATTTGTTGTTATTTTATAATAATCATATTTTTTTCATAATCCCATGCATTCTTCACAGAGAAAGCAATCTCAAAATAAACTCTTGAGGTCTGAGAAAAGTTGGATTTAAAATAATTTAAATGTATTTCATTCAATATGAAAACAAAAATTGTTTCTGCATGGAGCATAGCACTCTTACCTTAGCAGTATTTTAACTAGGGCTGCAACTGACGATTATTTTGATAATCGATTAATCGGACGATTATTTTTTCGATTAATCGATTAATCGGATAGAAATTAAATTAGATTTTTTTTTTTATTATAACTAAATAAAACCGTAAATCAGGGTATTTATGTGTAAAAGTGTACTTTAAAAAGTGCAAAAGCCACACATTGAGTTTTACTAATATCAATATTTGCATTGTTTTTAATGATAATTGCTGATGGCAAGTTGACAAACATGATTATTGTTAAAAAAATGATATCCAACATATTATGTTTTAACAAAATTTTTGTTAAAACAAATTTACACAGACATGTTGTTCAGATGTGAATATCTGAACTAAAAACAAACTAAAAACATCTAAAATATATAATTCATTTAATTTTTATTTAAAATTAATTATATATAAGGAATATAAGGATAAATAATATAATATATATTATATATATAATATAGAAAATAATATAATATAAGGATAAATTGATTAAATAAATATAGAAAGACTGAAAACAATTGTGTGAATGTAGAGCCGCAGTAGATCGCGTTTGAAAAACAATCAAAACTTAGTAGACAAATGCTATAAAAAGAGAACGGAATGGAGGTAACGTTACCCAGCAAGCTAACAGGCTTGAGTAAAGGACAGGAGAAATTATGCATTAGTGCACAAGCATTCGCTGAAAACCACTGAGTACAGTGACTAAAAAACAATATTTTACTGCTGCTGTTATTAACTGCCTTTGTATTTAATGCTTCACTTTGTAAACACCGTTTTAATTTAACCTATTTCTGCGGTAGTGCTATTTTAATCCATCACTTACGTTGGGAGCGAACTGATTGCACAACCTGATGCTCGAGACAAAATACAGACATCCCGGAAGTCCCGGGAGTCTCCCGCATATTGATTGCGGCTCCCTGATGCCCGCGAATTAGTTCAAACTCCCGAAATCTAGAGCGCGCAAGCAAGAGCGCGCATGCGAGACAGAAGAGACTGCTCCAAACCGTGTAGCGCGCGCGCTCGGCAGAGCGCCTGAGGGAGAGAGACCTTGCGTGTGTGTGCGTACCAGTAAGCGCTCCCCGTGACGTAAGCAGACCAACTAATCGATAATGACATTCGTTGACAACGATTTTCATAATCGATTATAATCGATTTTATCGATTAGTTGTTGCAGCCCTAATTTTAACCTGATCGAAATGTATTCAAATCAGTCACGAGCATGGGAGGCTTAAGAGTCATAAGCATGCTGGAACAGAGCTAATATCTCTTCTGTACAACCCACAAGACATGGACATTAGTTGATGGTCTTATGTTAATTTACTGGTGTTTGTTCTTACACTCATTTACTGATCTTTTACACAGTTTATCTTATCGACCAACTCTCTGATTTCCCCCTTCTGTCTCTTCCACCTTTTTTTCTTGTCTTGCTGCCAATGATTATCAGGACAACAGTTGGCAGCCATAACGTGTTGGGAGCCCTCTGCCACTGCCCTGTCCGCTCATATACCCTTAGTAACCCCGTTTGGTGGGTAACACTGTCGCTCTGCCGTGAACGACATGTACAATTACCTCCGTCCACTCATAGCTTCTTACCGCTTCACCCATGCTTTGACAGTGCTCACTATGGCCCTGTTTACACCTGGTATTAAGATGTGTTTTGGTTGATCATACTTCCGTATGTTTTTTATGTTTTAAACCAGGTGTAAACAGAGCCTGTGTCTGCCGCGTTTGTCCCTGCTATACAATTCATTTCCGCTGTAACACATCTAGACTGCAATACTTGCCCCTAGCAATATAAATGTAGTTGTAGTTGCTCAGACAAGCAAAACTGTTTACGAGTGTCATAAATTTTGCAAGATGTAGCCTACCTGCAACTTTTTCCATTGTATTCCAGCTGTTTTCTTCATTTGATTTGTTTGCTTTGCTTTATCCAGTTTCAATTCAAATTTTATGACCGATTCTGTGCAAAAAGTCTCTCAAAAAAGGTTTCATAATCCATAAAAAGTTGTCTAAGCAGTATGGAACATCACTATATTGGCTCAGTTATCAGAACAGTTTGTTCACTCGCATGTGCTCTTGTTGCATTTAAAGATGTTTTTGAGCATTTGTGAGTGCTAATGCTCATGCAGGCTTTCATCGTGTTTTTCTAGGCTTCTGCTAACAGTTTTAGCCGCCTTGCATTCCTCTAACCCTAACAGTTTGTCACCATTCCCCTTCTTCCTCACCCAACAGGCTCTCGCAGCCGAAGCCGATCCAACATGGCCCAGGAGGGTGAGATTGAAGCTAGCTCCCAGGAGTCTCTGCAGGAGGTCACGCCTGAGGAAGTGCTGGTCATCTCATTCGGATCATCACAACAGACTGTACCTGGGATGATGTCAGAAAACGAGGTCTGAAGCTATAGTCATTATGCCATATGCTGTGATGGTCAAATGGTATAGTAGTAAACAAGCACGGGTGATTATATATATGGTGAGATTGGTATGTGACTGCTGTGTCTATGTCTGCAGGTTCTGACTCTGAATCTTGGAGATGGTGGACAAGGAGATGCCCCTGTCGACGACAACAAACTGCACGGCAAGCCTGACAAAACGCTGCGCTTCTCGCTTTGCAGTGACAACCTGGAGGGCATTTCTGAGGGTGTGTTTTCACCAGACCACCAGCAGATGGTTCTCTTGTACATAAACTGTTCCATATCAACCTGGCATTTTCTTTTCTTTCCTTTGGTCTTTGTAAGAGATATTTGTGAAAAAGAAATATAGCAGTCTTATTTTATTTTATATGCATTTTATAAACATTAGTTTATAGTTTATAGACCCTCTGTTAATTTACTACAGTTTTTTTTTGTTGGTTAGTTGTATCCACTTATTGCAACAAAAGTTCTAAGTATCTGAATTACTAGTAGTATGTAAGTGACTATGAATAATTGTGGTCTGTCTGTAGGCCCGTCTAACCGATCCAATTCAGTTTCTTCTTTGGACTTGGAGGTGGAGTCTGTGTCAGAAGGAGGACCCGGGCCATCTGGTAGTAATGGTGCAGAGGCCTTACAACTACTGGAACATGAACAAGGTGAATTTGTGTTTTAAAGTATTTCACCCAAGAAAATCTCCAGCAACAAACTAAATAGCATTCACAAGAGGTTTTTGGATAAAGTCGCAAAGCTTGATTATTACTCTGGGTTGTCCGTTATGTAGCCACTACACAGGATAATTTGGACGATAAACTGCGCAAGTTTGAGATTCGGGACATGATGGGCCTGACAGATGATCGAGACATTTCTGAGACGGTCAGTGAGACTTGGAGTACTGACGTCCTGGGCAGTGACTTCGATCCCAACATGGATGAGGACCGACTGCAGGAGATAGCAGGTATGAGTTTATTTCAGGAGATCTCACAGTCATGGCTACAATCATAAGGCTATGCACTTTATAGTGCACTGGTTCATATAGATCATATTAAGTTCATATAACCATAAATAATACATTTTGTTTAGGATTCAAGTGAAAATTACACATTTAACAGTGAGATAAGGTTATTTTTAGCATATTAGCCAGCAAAACCATTACTGCCACCTTGTGGTTAGCTGTATATTTGCACTTCTCAATTAAGGAGCTATAGAGTGAACTTTAAAGTGTCTGTTAGTCCCCTTTAGTAGTGCCATTACTGTAATTATTTGAGGTTTTAAATATTTGTAATATTTGAGGTTTTACTATTGTAGTCCTTGTAACGGATCATGTGCATGTCCCATTTAGCTATTAATATACACTGCGTTTATATATATATATATGTATATGCATATATAAATATAAAATATAAATGTATAAATGCACAATTCTACAACATTTAAATCCAACATTCAAAATGAGGGTAATGTATTTGTCCACCTCTCAGTGTTGACTAAATTAATTTAGTCTTATTTAGTTCATGCTTTCCTGGATTGGGATACAACTATAGGGTTAGGGTTAAGGGTTTTGACTCAAAAATTTTATGTACAGAGTGATGTACAGAACAACCGCAAACTGCTTCTCATTTAATTAGATCACATTCCATCTCTCTCTTCATCTCTTTCTCCTTCTGTCTTTCAGTCAACTCACTCCCTCCACCCCTTCTTTTCACTCTGTTCCCTTGTCTTCCATGTTCTCTCTCTTTCTCGCCTCCCTCTCTCTGACATTCACACAGTCCCTGCAGTCTTATTGACCTTGGTTCCTTCTCATTTGCATCCTCCATTTTTCATTCCTCGGAATATGGCGTTGGGGGACTTTTCCATCATTAAGTGAATTTACAGCGATTTCCTTATGTGTTTTCTCCGAGGGATTGGGTTATGAGATACACATTAAATATCCATTAATACCTCATTATCCCACTGATAAGATTACCATGATAATGAGGCAGAAATTCTAATTGTTTCACTACTGCGGGTGCCACTCATTTAATCATGCACCTGAAAGACGGGCAGCCCAGAGCCCCTGCCTCACTCACTGTAAACAGGGCCAGCGGGGGAAAGCTCTCCTGCAGGCCCACCAAACCTGCCCTTGTGTGCGCATGTATGTGTGCGTATGTGGGGAGACGTGACCTGCAGAGAGCTTCATATGGAGCGCTCATGATCTCTGCTTCCGCCCGACCATCAAACGCCCCTGCACGAGTGCAAACACCCCCCCGCCATGCTAGCTGTTACCCCCAAACCCCTAACCCCCTACCCCCCCCCCTGCTCTCCATCTCCATTCTTCTGCCTTGTTAGGCGTTAGCTCCTGTTGGGATTGTTTCGGAGAGAGGAGGCGCTGTGTGGGATGCTGGTTGAGAGAATAATGAGGTTATGAGTGATGCTCTGCTCGATCCACACCTCAAAGTCACAACCCTGATGATGCCGCATGTGTGTGTCTGCGTCTGTGTGCGAGGGAGGCTGCAATTAACCTTTTGCCATCCCTGTCGTAGTCTGCCTACTTGCTGCTTTAGATCAGAGATGCCTCATACCCATGTGTTTCTAATGCGTGTGTGTAGGGCTGTCACAATTCGATTCAATTCCAGTTCACATGTGTGTAATTCAATTTAGTTTCGGTTTGATAACGATTCATTTGGATATAAGTCAGGTACAGTACATGTCAATTTTTACTAATGTTGTAAACTATGCAGGGAACACTGTCAGTTAGTACTATAATAACTATAATGTTTCTACTCAAATTAGTTTTTTGAAATCTAGCCTAAACATAAAACGTTGGCTGTCATAACTTGTTTTCATGACAGATTTATTCAGACATGCATTAAATATTGAAGAACAGTTTAAGAGAAAAATATAATGAATATGTCATTTAGTGCATGTTTAGCAAAATGCTCCTCTCTAATGTTAATATTGTTTAAAAGCTGTTTTATTGAAGTCTTGAGAAACTGGTTAAGTGATAATACAACATATTTCTTTTCTGCAAGTTGTATTGTATCATTCAGAATACCTTCTGATGTTCATACGTTTATTTTGTGCTATAACTAGTACAACCCCGAATCAGAAAAAGTTGGGACATTTTGTAAAATACATTAAAATCAAGAATCTGTGATTTTGTTAATTCTATTTAAACTTTTTTTAACTGTCAAAAGTACAAAGAAAAGTTTTCCAATGTTTTCACTGACCAACATAATTGTATTTTGCAAATATGAACAACATTTTGATTTTGATGGCTGTAACACACCCCAAAAAAGTTGGGACAGAGACAAAATAAAAGTGAAAAGATTATCAAAATTAGATTATCCAACTCTTTTGAAAGTCCACAATGAGCAGGTGAATTGGTAATAGTTGAGGTTATCGTGTTTGGGTGTAAAAGTGCTTCTCAGTCTTTTTAAGCAAAGATGGGTCATCGCTCATCACTTTGTGCCAAATTTCATGAGAGAATTGTCAAAAAATTAAAAAAATCACATTTCTCAATGCAAGATTGCAAAGAGAAATCTCAGTCTGTGTTGGGTAAGGCAGTAGACCTCTGTTGAATGTGCATGAGCTTTGAGCCCTTGCACAAATGCATGATGCATTGCACAAAATACCATCATGCTAATCCGTTAAATACAGACACATGTGCTCAGGAGTAATTTGGAAAACCGTTTTCACTGAACACAGTCTGACTCTGCATCAAGAAATGCCACTTGAATCTCTGTTACGCAAGGAGAAAGCTTTACATCAGTTCTATGTGGAGATGCCGGAGAGTTCTCTGGGCCTGAGCTCATCTCAGATGGTCTAGAAGACAGTGGGAATGTGTGCTGTGGTCAGGTGAGTCCATGTTTCAGCTTGTTTTTGGGAGAAAATGGACACAGAGTTCCCAGTCCTAAAGATGAAAGGCACCAACCCGACTTTCACCAGTGACAGGTGCAAAAGCAAACATCTGTGCTGGTATTGAGGTGCATCATTGCAAACGGTATGGGTAACTTGCATTATTGTGAAGGTATGAACCTGTTTACTGCAGTCCAGATATGTCTCTTATGGAAAATGTATGACCCATCATGAAAAGGAGAATCAGACAGTGATGACCACAGACTGTTGAGCGGCTGTCTTGTATCAGACAAGATTGGGCAAATATTCCACTAGCAAAACTCCAACAATTAGTATCCTCAACTCCCAAATGATTAAAAAGTGTAATTAAAAGGAAAGGTGATGTGAGACAGTGGTAAACGTGTCTCTGTCCCAACTTTTTTGGGGGTGTGTTGCATCCATTAAAATCAAATTGTTGTTCATATTTACAAAATACAATTATGTTGGTCAGTGAAAACATTGGAAAACTTTTCTTTGTACTTTTTTCAGTTAAAAAAAGTTTAAATAGAATTAATAAATCACAGATTCTTGATTTTAATGTATTTTACAAAATGTCCCAACTTTTTCTGATTTGGGGTTGTAGTAAAGCAGAAGAGATGATGAGGGTACATGTGCTCCGTACTGACGCTTCGCTTGAACTGAGGTGCTATAGCAATCTGTCACGCAACAATAAAGAGTGGCAAAACAGTATTTATTGTTTGAATTTCATAATAAAATGGACAGAATTTGAAAGTGGAGGCTTTTTTCATATCAAAAGTAACAAAGCACAAAGCTTATTGTGATTTATTGGATGTTAGGCACGCTTCAAATATTTTTTTTTGTGAAGGTTTGTTCATGCATCAACTGGAAACAGCATAGACGAAAATATTGTGATTTTAAGAATCAATATCGGTTTATCAAAATGCGAATCGATTAAAATAAAAAAATCTGTATTTTCAACCTAGCCCCTGTGGATGTTTTCTCCTCTCAGGGGCGGCGGCGGAGAATGCTCTGGGCAGCTTGCTGTGTTTGCCGGTGCTTCTGGACCCATACGGTTCTACCATCTCTGAGACAACGAGTGAGGCGTGGAGTGTGGAGGTTCTGCCAAGTGACTCAGGTGAGAGCTGAATGCATAAAAGAATAGTTTAGTGAATAAGGCTGCCCATGTACTGGTGATCTCTCTCAGTACATTGTTACCTAGCACAGTTCTGAACCGTTGTACACACATAAAAACTAAGTTTTATGGATTAACATCCAAAAAAGTTTGCTTAATTGCAGAAAAAAGGTGTTTGGTAGTGACGTTACTTAAACACAGATTTTCAGACTTCTGGACACATTTACCTCAAAACGATGGTACCTATCTACTATGAAAGAGAGAATATATGAGCGAGAGGGACACATGAATATTTACTAATCAAAAATGTAGGGGTGTGGTCAAAATCATTCTCAGCCAATGGACTAAAACATAATTTTTTTCGGTAGTGACATGAACATGTGTGACACAGTTTCATTATTTACAAAGAAAATATATATTTTTTTATTTCACTTTTCTTAAAAAAAAAAAATATATATATATATATTTTAAAAACAATGGGAAAAATGTGAAAAAATTGGAAGTTCAAATTGAAATTTAGGCGTTAGCGTTCGGGACAGCCACCTCCCAATTGAAAGTACCCAATAAATTATAATTTTTTATATATATATATATATATATATATTAATTAAGCTTACTGATATTTTAAATATTATTGTGGGATTCAAACATCTAAAATTTGAATACCTTAATGCTAAATACTTAAAGGTGATGTTTTGTGTCAAAGCATTGCAACTGTGCATTGGGCATTTTAGTGTCAGTGCAGCCTGATAGACTTGCTGATCTCCCATTATGTTAAAAATCACTAGTTTAAAACTTTAAATGCATTCTACAGGCTATGTTAATTTTTTTTTTTTTATATTTGAATTAATATTTAGCTTTTTAACTGAACAAATTTGTTCAGTAGCATATTAGTTTTTGTTGTGGTATTGATCATTTTTACATTTTAATGGTATTAGTATCCACTACTGAAATTTGGTTGTTGTGACATCACTAATAATGATCCTATAAACAAGTCTAATTATGCTATGAATCATACAGTTGTGACTAAGAAATAAATCATGCAACTGTTGTGAATAGGAAAGTAAAACAACACTGTGCCAGTATCAGGCATGCGGCAGTCTGCGTGTGGTCTTGTCTCCCTGCCCGTTTTGCATCACAAACATAGGAAAGAGAGAATGAGTGATTGTTTTTTTGCTTTTCTGGGGTTTGTTTCAGTTCGAGGCAGTGGAAAAGTAGACTCCGAAGACCAATTGAGACCTGCATTATTACAAATGAGCACGTAAATGAGAGCCCTCCACGGGGATGCCCTGAGTGTCTTTGTGTGTGTGGATACACCGTTTTCTACAGTTAATGAATCTTTGTTGCAGAAGCTGCAGACCTGAAGCAGGAGGAACGCTTGCAGGAGCTGGAGAGCTGCTCCGGTGTGGGAAGTACTTCAGATGACACCGAGGTCAGGGAGGTCAGCTCCCGACCCAGCACCCCGGGACTCAGCGTCGTTTCAGGTACACATACACAGAAGCTTAAAGGCCCCGATATACTCACGGTGAAGTAGGCCTGTAGCGGCGCGTCGATGACGTCGACGCTTCGACGTCAAAATTACGTCGGCGTCATATTTTTTTGTCGACGTTTCTTTTATTTATTTATTCAGTTATTTATTGCACCGTTCCCAGCGGTACAGCTCGCCACACACACGTGGGAGACGGAAACATTGCAGAATGGAGGACGAAACGGCAACCTCTTCACAGAATTCCCAACAAAGCCATGCAAAAAGCCCTAACAAAAGAAAAAGAAGTATGGGAATACTTCAAATTAGGGCCGGGCGATAAAACGATAACGATAATTATCGCAAAATATTTTTTCTCGATAAAACGATATCAAGAGGTCGATAAATGTTCGATAATGTTTATGCGCGAAAAGGGGAACGAAACTCGTTTGAACCGCGCGCCACACGGACCATTTATCCGCTCGGTTCAAAGTCCAAACCGCAGCGCCGCGCGAGCTCACTAGAGCAGACGCGTTTACTCTGATCGGTCATAGTGAAGCGCTTCAATTCAGCGAAGAACACAAATGTCCAGTTTAAACCAGTTTAAAGGCAGATGAAACAGCGCTGACTAAGACAAACAGGAGAAACACTGTGCGCAACGATACAGTCAGAATCTGAATTGATACTGAATCCATTTACCACGGATTTACTAACTGCACCATGAAATGTGGGATATACATATTGAATTGTATTATATTATCAATGTAGACAATGTATTAAATGACTAATGGAATATAATTACAGTATTTAATAATGTATTTAGGCTACAGTTTTTCATACAAATGCCATAGAAACCAACATTTTGCCATGATAGTTGTGCTTTAGGCTATGCCTGGTTTTATCTGTGGTTATCATGATATAAATGCATGATACTGGATGACCAGTGGTTCATTTTAATAAAACTCAAATAGTCAGAATATTACATTTTGCCAAATAAAAATGCGGTCATTACTTTTTTTAACAGATGTTACTGTTTTTGTTAATGAACATAAATTTAATATAGTAGTATCAGCTTGAGTTGGGGTGCAGATTTACTGGCAATTCACTGTCAAATATGCGTTTCGAGACAAAACATGTAATGTTAATATTGCAGCCTGCACTGCAAACTGTGCTGAAGATACGTGCCATCAAAGTCAGGCAACACAAACCTGTTTCAAGACTTGAAACAATATCCTCCATTAGCACATGCAGAAACTAAGAAATATATTTTTCTATTCAGATATTTATTTTGTTAAGGAAAAATGACAAATGTTTGAATGTTCTACCTGAGATTTGTGAAATGTTCACCTGTTTGGCAAGTGTTTGTCATGATATGTTCTGACAATAAAGAGTAGTTTAAAAACACAACACTCTGGTTTCAACAACTTTCACTTAGGAGCAAAAATCTCCCTTTAAACTTGAAAGAAATAAAGATTTGACATTTATCGCGATAATTATCGATATCGACTGATATAAAAAAAATTATTGTGATTTTTTTTTTTGGCTATATCGCCCAGCCCTACTTCAAATTTAGTCCCAAACGTAAAGGTGTCGATATTTGCATTCTGTGCCAAATGGAGTTGACATCCTGTCTCCCGGAAGTTCCAGGAGTCTCCCGCATATTGATAGCGGCTGCCTGATGGCCGCAAATTAGTTAAAATATCTTGGAATCTAGAGCTCGCGAGCTCCAAACCTTGTAGTGCGCGGCAGAGAGGGAGAGAGCGAGAGACCTTGCGTGTGTGTGTGCAAATGTGCGCGTGTGCCTTATGAAGCACATGTAAACCCCCAAACCCCTAATCAGTCCGGTTGTTTTTCATGAGCACTGAAAACATTAAAATGAGCACCACATCCAAGTGTGATAGGGCTCATTTGAGTACCAAACATTTTAAAATTTAGATACTCTGTAAGAAACAGATCAAAATTGTTGTGCATTGAATGTGCACTTCTTCAATTTCCATGTTTCAAAAAATAATCGTTCAATTAGTCATTAGATTAGTCGACTAATCGTTTAATTAATAATCGTTTACCCCAGCCCTACGGTGAAGTTCTTATTCGTTCTTCACTTAGGGGTGAAAAGAAGTTTGAAATACCTTTGCAGCGTCATACTTTTAGCGAACATCCCGAAGCTGTCCAAGCTGCTGAGAGTTACGTTTAGATGGATATGTTAATATGTGCTGCATGCTTTCCTCTCAATAACAAAATAAACAGCAGTTAAGAAAGCATCTGATCATAGCGACGTGAATCTGTTTGCATGCGGATCTTTAATTCGGCTCTCCAGTAGTCACATTGTGTTTATTTATTTATTTATTTATTTAGCACTTTTTACAAAAGATTGCTTTAAAGCAAGCAGCTTAACAATATTAAGCATGAAAATGCACTTAGAATTACTACTTAAATTTCTACTATAAAGCAACTTTTCAGTGTGTTTGTTTTTACTTGTGTCTCACTTTGACGGTCTGAACAGAAGAACTTAATCAGAGAATATTTTCAAGGTCAAAGAAGGTGAAGCTTCAGTGCCGCACCTACCGGTACATATTACATAAATGCCACAGACAAATGGTACTTTGAAGGTGTTTACAAGCTGTAGCAAACTTTTTCTGGAAATTTCTCTTTGGCAAGCTGTTTCGAACAACCAAAACAAACTTTGTTTTAGCCTGATTTTGTTCAAAATGAGGTCATATCAGAGCCTCAATTGTCTAAATTTGTTCAAATGAACGTTCACATTCAGTCTGGAATCACAGATTTGAGTAATCATGAGCTTGCAGCATTCAACAATCCAAAGGTTTGAACATCCCGCTTACATGTCACATTTAAATTGTATTCTCTGGCTCGCAGAGTTCTTTATACAGTGGCTCTTCTGCCGTGACATTGTGATGAAGACGAAGAGCCAGGTAACACAACGGCAAACTCCCGACCGACTCCTTGTGGGGAGTTTTCCCTGAGGACCTTTGCAGATGGATTGCCTTTCCTTTCCTCTTTCGTTCATTCTTGCCGTTTCCATCTCTCGTTCACCTACTCTGACCTCCCTGGGGATTCTCCTGCCCTCTTTGTGTGCTCAAGGGAGCATTGGCGTGGTTTCCCTGCTTCCATGAGGAGCTTGAAATGATATTGGCTGTTCAACTTGGCCACCACTCCATCACCTATACGCTAGACTTTTGCTTACTATCTGAACTATTTTGTATATCTGAGAGATGTATATACAGTCAAACTCTAGGCTTGTTTTGCTAAGGCAGCAGAAAATGTATATTTTTTTCATCATTATTTTGTTCTTTGTATAAGAGGAATGTCATACCAAAGTTTCCTCTTTGACAGATCAAACTACTTCACAGCTCTGAAGGTAATATGTTTGTCTCTGTGATTTATAGTTTGAGGTTTTGCTGATTTGTTACATATTGTTTGTGCAGGCATCAGTGCCACATCAGAGGACATCCCCAATAAGATTGAAGACCTACGCTCAGAGTGCAGCTCAGATTTTGGAGGCAAAGACTCCGTGACCAGTCCAGATGGAGAAGACTCTGCTCATGGTACAAACACACACTCAAGTTACTGATTGGGCACATACACACTGTGCTTTGTACAGAATTTTATGATCAGTGCATCCGTATTTTCGAAGTGAATGTCAACTTATGTTGCACAACAGTTTATCTGTGGTAAAGGTACATAAATGCCCTGGAAAAAAGATAGCAAAGAGCATAATACAGACATATCAGATGTTTAAAGAAAATAAGAGCCAGAGAAACATATATACATAATAACTTGGTGCATCTTTAAGTTTGAATTCATATTTGTATGTTTTGCGAGATATCAAGTATATCAAACTTTTTTATCTTCAGACATAAAATATGTTTTTCTTCACTATTAAATCTCATCCTGCACAGCTGTTGAATTTGTTTCTTGGGATGTCTGGTGTGGGACTATCCTTTGTCACTCATTTACTTCTTCCTCTATCCACTCCTCCATTCTTCCACCTCTCTAGGAGCTCACAGTCTATCCTGTGCACCCTCTCATGCAGATTCACTGCTGGCCATGTTCGATCCCCTCTCCTCTGGAGAAGGTAATGTCACTTCCCAGCATGCACTGCTGTTGAATGCAGTACTTACACATGTAAGATCTAGAAAGGAGTGCCATTAATGTGCCTAATGACAAGAGCCCACTAAACAGCATGTGTACTGTGAAATAGAGGAAGCGCTTGCCAGATTTCTATCCTATTACGGCCCTTTCTGGTAGAATAAGGGGTTATATTATATTGGTGTTTAAGGGCAAAATTTGATTTGATTCTACCAAGCCCACATATCCACAATGGAAAGTTGCATAAATGTGTTGAAGAGACATTGTGAGAATCTGTATGTGTGGGGCAAGGTGAGGGGATGACAGGTTGCTAGACCTCACTGCAGGCGTTTTGGCTCAGCAGCCCGTCCCCACTGAGCTAGTGGCACAGGGCTGGCATTGGAAGGCACACAGCAGAGATGCTGTACCCTTGGAACAGGTGGCCTACTTTCACCTGAGGTCTGTCTGACTCTGACAGCTTTTTCAAGCTTTCTAACACACACACACACACACACACACACACACACACACACACACAGACACACACACTCATGCTGATGGTATGCATTTAACCTTTTTTATGATTGCCAGTTGAACAGAAGTCATGTCACAACCCTGGCATCTAGTTTTGTTTGTCAAGAACTGGCAGTTAAGTCACAAATACCACAGCGCAAAAAGTTTTTCTCACTGGTATCGAACTTAGCCATTGACATTATTTAAATCCAAAAGCAAGAACCCTCTGATTTTGGATCAAATGTCTTTGCAGGTTCGACCACCGGCACCATCGTGCGGCCCAAGGTGCACTATCCCCGGCCCCCTCATCCTCCCCCTGACCCGCCCATTCCAGAGGCCAGCATAATGAGCCACCAGGAGCCTCGCCCACCGCTCTTTGCCCCCCACCTGGCACAGGGTGACCTGGAGCATCCCAAGCAGAGGCACTCTTACCCTGAAAGGCTGGTGAGAAGCCGTAGCACAGATGTGGTGTCTGCTGGCCGCAGACCCAACAGCGATCCCGGACTGAACCGCAGGACCATGATGGAGGAGAGAGACGCGGCTGGGGCTTACTCCACAGGCCCCACCTCTTCTCCCAGCAAGGATTCCCTCAAAGGAGAGGTGAACAAAATTAATTTATGCAATTTATGAATTAATGCATCCTTGCTGAATCATTTCTTAGTATTAATATCTTTTTAATAAATCTGACCCCAAACTTAGTCAAACTTAAAGGGATAGTTCACCCAAAAATGAAAATTCTGTCAGTTATTACTCACCCTCATGTTGTTCCAGCCCCGTAAGACCTTCGTTCATCTTCGGAACACGAATTATGATATTTTTGATTAAATCTGAGAGCTGGATCACTCCTCCATAGGCTTCTTCAGGGATTGAAGCTTGCCGGCCCCTAAAATTTATTAAAGACATCGTTAAAATAGTCCAAGTGACTACAGTGACTCAATCTTAAGTTTATCAAACGACGAGAATACTTTTTGTTCGCAAAAAATAAATAAATAACGACTTTATTTCAACTATTCGTTTCCTTCTCTGTGGGCCTCGAGGATTTAGGATAAATATTTTCTTCCACCATCTTCCTCTATGTAACAATTTTAATTTCTGGACAAAAAATATACCATAATCTACTCAAAATAATCTTTACTTTGTCAGTCGATTTTATTTTTCTTCAGAGTTTAAGTTTTTCTTCAGAGTTTAAGTTTTAACTTTAAGTTACCTGAGATCAAGAAATGTTTGAGTGAACAACTACTTTAAATAACTGTTTTTGAATGCATACAGTCTGAGGACAGAAAGGACAGTGATGATGAGAAGTCTGATAGGAACAGACCCTGGTGGAAGAAGCGCTTTGTTCCAGCCATTCCTAAAGGTGAGGAGCCCAACTCTCATTCCCTTCGGGTTTTTTTTTTATACAAGTACATGTCTGCTTTTATCCTGTGGATCAATGGCTAGAAAATGTAATTGATATAGAAATTGCTGGCATAGAAAAAAAGGATTCTGTTTGAGTGGGGAAAAAGTGATGATAATATCTACTTTTATTATTGCCCTAATTGGATTTATGGCAATAATTTTGAAAACGCAAGTAGTTGCTGATACTGACATTGTCACCTCTGTAATGTGCATCCCTACAACTACAAGACTTCTTTAAACATGGAAAACACTTTATCCAAGTTATTGCAGTTCAGTATGTGATCAGTATTTATAATTGGATAATCATTTCTCTTTGTGATTATTGGCTGTTCCTTTCTTACATATATTTGATAGTTAAACACCTAATTGTTTTTTTTTTGTTGAATTGCCTATACACTAGCATTCAAACGTTTTTTTTTTTCTTTTTTTTTTTTAAGGCTGCATTTATTTGATCAAAAGTACAGTGAAAACAGTAATATTGTGAAATATCATTACAATTTAAAAAATCTGTTTTCTGTGTTCATATATTTTAAAATGTAATTTATTCTTGTGATGGTAATTTTTTTTTAGCATTTATTACTCCCGTCTTAAGTGTCACATAGTTTTATTATCAATGCTGAAAATGGTTGTGCTGCTTAAAATTTTGCTTAATGGATTATATATATATATATATATATATATATATATATATATATATATATATAACAATTATTTGATTAATTGCAAATAAATCAAAAATAAAACAAAACTTTATGAATTTCTTTACTCTCACTTTTGATCAATTTACTGCATGTTTACTAAAACAAAATACTGACCCAAAATTTTGAACAGTCAATCTCCCAAATGCAGCTCGAATCGATCTAACTTTCTGACGCTCGTTAGCAGTTAACATTTAGCATGGCTTGGGTGAAGAGTTTGTGTTTGTGACCCCCAACCCTGTCTGTTGCTGTCTGTGTTCCTCACACAGTGCTCTATTGGACTGCAGAGGGTGAACTCCCAGGTAACCCACTCTTCAAGCTCTCTCCCACTCAATCTAGTGCTGTACACCAGCGGCCCAAACTTGTACTAGATCCCGTAGACTCCTCCTTGCAACTTTGTGACATAACACAATCGAGCTTCATCTTTTCATTCATGCAGCCATTTTGGTTTAACATGGTTTATTTTGCAGTGGTTGACCTCTATATAAGGACATTTGCTGAAACATGCACTTGAAAAATATGCGTAATTTACTGTAGGCACCAAAACTACCAGAACTTTGGAATACTTTAATACTATTTTTTTTATTTTAGTTTTGACTAAACTTTTTAACCGAAAAAGATTGTTTAATAGCATATTGTTTTTTGCTCTTGGTATATAGATTCATGATTTTACCAATATTGGTAACTACTGAATTTTTGCTATTGCAACCTCTCTTTTTTTTCTCTATTTTGCACACAGCCTAAATTCACATGAGCATACAGATGACATTCTGCAGCACAGAGCTCCACATCTGTGTGTTTGCACTTTAGTAGTGACATGCTTCCTGTTTTAGTTCCCCATTACTAAAATTTTGGTTGTGGCTTATGTATGGAGCAAAAGCATTCTAAGCATGTTTATCTATTTGCCACAATGGACTGGAGAGAGTCCGTGTCTTGAGGTTAGCTTTCTCATAGGAACACAACTTCAGTGTTCTGGCATTTTGTGAGATTAACGGCTTCTGCTCATCTCTGCAGTGCCGATCGCGGGGCTCCGAAAGCGGGACAAGCCAGAAAAAGACGAGCAAGGAGCAGAGAGGGTCCCACAAGGTCTGCACACATTTAACTTCATCATACACTCTCTGCAACCATTGTCCACATTGATCACGTGTATACCTTTTTGTGCATCTCAGATGAGCATTCAATGCTCAGACAGAACTCTAAGACCCAGTCAGCAGAGGCAATAATGGACAAGTACATCAGGTACATGGAGAAACGACCCACCCACAGTGATGGAGCAGGTTCTGGAAACTATATTGGACAAGGTTTGCCAAATAACAAAATTCATGCTTTATACACCAACACACACAAGGGTATACACTCTCTTGTTGAGTAAATAACTTGAGGAGTAAAACTAGTGAAGCTTCTAACTTAAAATTTTTAGCCGTGTGATTGCAGTTCAGTTGTTTTAAAGAGACCGTATCCTGTCCAATATCAAACTACATTTTCCAGCAAACACACTCATATGTTGTCCTCTCATTTGTAGCATTGTCCAAGTAATTTAAACCTGCCACAAAATTGCCCATAAAGCTGACATGTCAATAAACTTAAATACAACTACAACAAGAATGCATCACTGAGTAGTAAATCTGTCATGTTTTTGTAGCAAATTATTTTATATGAAATGGGAAAATGAGATCTTGTTTTTTTTTAGTTATATTTTAGTTTATTGCTGTCACCCTGCTGTCCCTAATAGCTTCATGTATTTAGCTACCTTTTGTTACTAACTTTTATTGTAGTGTTTGAAAGGAAATAATTGCAGCTTTTTTCCTCCTGAAACTATTTCGGTTACTTTATTTTAAGGTGTCCTACATGTAATTACTGAGTAATATTATTTGACAACATGTACTTACTATAGGGTTAGGTTTAGGGTTAATTGCATGTAATTAAGCATACTTTACTGTTATTACCGGAGTAAGCACATGTTACATATGTAACAATGAAACTGTAAATTAAGTGTTACCACTGGGGAAACTATTTATATTATCCTCAAATTAAAGTAGTTAAAGACATAGCACTATTTATTATGCTTTCTACTCGCATCTGTTGGACAAAATGTATCACTGATACAATTAGTTGTCTGCTGTTTTCTCACTGTTTTGCTCCGTGTGTTACAGAGTCTTGTAGAGAAGGAGACAGTGAGCATGACTCTCCTAAAGATGAAGTACTGCAGAACATCTCTGCAGATGACCTTCCAGACTCTGCCAGTCAGACAGCACCACCTCAGGACAAGACGTTCTCCTTTAGGTCACTCAGACAAACTCTCAGTAAAATCAGTACATTCTGAAAGTCTAAATCTCAGTTGTAAACCAAAATGGCAATGAACATATTACACAATCAGACTGATAACCTGCCATGTCTGTTTCATCTCTGCAGTGATATTAAGAAAAAGCTTCGCATGGCGTTGTGCTCTGCAGATTCGGTTGTATTTCCCATCATTCCACCTGCAACAACACGTAACGGCCTCCCGGACCATGCAGATCCCGAAGGTACCTATAACCCATATTATCTTCTATTATTTATACATAATAATTCAATATAATTGCTATAAAAAATATTATTATTATTATGTACTACTACTACTAATTATTATTATTATCATCATTATGGTAGTATTCAGTCCTATTTAAAACAAACCTTTTGAAATTAAGTTTTTTTTTTAGCTCTTTGCTCATGGGGTGAAAGTAGCTGTTCCGCAGCTTCTGAGGTTCAAAACGCTGTGCATTTATGTCTGGCCCCTGTCTCCTCTCTCTCCTCAGACAACGAGATTGTGTGCTTTCTGAAGGTGCAGCTGGCGGAGGCCATTAACCTGCAGGATAAGAACCAGATGGCTCAGATCCAGGAGACTACGCGCTGCGTCAGCCACCTCGACCCTCGCACCTGCAGAAAACTGCTCACTGCCATGGCAGAGGACTACAGGTACACACATTATTCTCTCTCTCTATCTCTTAATGTCTCCCTAACTTTCTGTCTCATTGTTTCTTTCTTTTACTGACTTCCCTCAAACACAGCTATGAATCACAATTTAATAAAAGATTGTGCTGACATATTTTTGGGCATGACTCCATAATGAGCGCTGTGATGGTTTTGTGCTGTAGGAAGCGTGCTCCGTACATCGCCTATCTGACGCGGTGCCGGCAGGGCCTGCAGACGTCTCAGGCTCATCTGGAGCGACTCCTGCAGAGAGTGTTGAGAGATAAAGAAGTGGCCAACCGCTACTTTACCACTGTCTGCGTCCGACTGCTTCTAGAACACATGGAGTCTAAGATGCTTGACTTCATCAAAGGTCTATATGAAAACTCACTTTTTGTGTTGATTGCCAAATGCTGAAAAATCTAGTGCTTTATTTTAAGTCATTCTCAGAGCAAAGGTGGATGTTTGACTCATTAGAGCTGAGGTCTCTAACTTTAATTACCTCTCCTTTGGAGCCATTTTCTGTGTTTACAAAAATACATGTATATATTAATTTATAAAATTAGTAGCTCTAAAAAACACATGGTTTGGCCTTTTCAGAGTATAGTGACTCATATTACACTACTATCTAGAGTACTACTCTGCTGTTTAGCGGATTAATGATGTCTGAGATTTTTAAATTGTAACATTGTGAAATCTATTTAAATCTATTTTAAAATGTAATTTATTCTTGTGATGGGAAAGCTGAATTCTCAGCATCATTACTCTAGTCTTCAATGTCACATGATCCTTCAGAAATAATTCTAATATGCCGATTTGCTGCTCAAGATATATTTATTATTATTATTATCAATGTTGAAAACAGTTGTGCTGCTCAATATTTTTGGGTAAACCATACTACATTTTTTTTTTCAGGATTCTTTGAGAAATATAATTTTATTTTTAATAAAATAATAAAAAAAAACTAACATTATAAAAAAAAAACCTAACATTATAAATTTGAGTGGTTGTATGAAATGATAGATGAGACCTCTGTGTTTGAGTCTGACTCTCTCTGTTGTTCCACAGCATTTCAGGGCTGCACAGCATCTGACGATAAGACAGCAGCCGTGGAGGATTTCCTGCGTTACCTGTATGGAGCCATGGCCCATGATGCCATCTGGCAGTATGCCAGTGAGGAGCAGCTCCAGGACGCCCAGATGGCCATCGAACGCAGCGTCATGAACCGCATCTTCAAACTGGCATTCTACCCCAATCAAGATGGGGACATCCACAGAGACGAGTGAGGAAACTCAAATATTTACTATGCGATCAAAATTTTCCTTATTCCTTTCCATGTTGATTCATACATTGTGTCTGAATTAAATGTGACACATCCAACAATCTCCTCTATACTAATCCTCATGTTTGACATTTTGTCAATCACATAGTTGAAATTTTCTCTGGATAGCCTTGCACAATGAAATATCATTGGTCCAAAATCATATTCATGCCTGCATATTAAACTATCACTAACAAAATCACTGTCAGTTGAAACATATTTACTTTGCACAAGAAAACGTATGCTCAGTTTAGGACACCATTTTAGCATTTTAAATGTCTTTTAATGGGATGTCTCCTTTATTCAAGGCTTTTCCACGAGCACATTCAGCGTCTGTCAAAAGTGGTGACGGCCAATCACAAAGCCCTGCAGATCCCAGAGGTAACCGTTTGCTCTGTGTCTCAGAATATAGTTAGAAATGAAGACAGAAGACTGCAATCTGATGTGTGTGAATCTGTGCAGGTGTATCTGAAGGAGGCACCGTGGCCCTCAGCACAGGCTGAGATCAGGACCATCAATGCCTATAAGACCCCACGAGATAAGGTGCAGTGTATCCTGCGCATGTGCTCCACCATTATGAACCTGCTCAGCCTGGCCAATGAGGACGCTGTACCCGGGGCGGACGACTTTGTCCCCGTGCTCGTCTTTGTCCTGATTAAGGTGAGTTAAGAGACAAAACCATAGAGTTATATAATGCTGCTAATTGCAATGTGTGCTGTGTATTTTGTAACATTTCTGATAGTTGGCACTAAGTCCCAAAAGCTTTGTTGTCTTCCAAGTAATAAAATATCCTTTGCTTTATAAAAGTATCTATTCAGAAGTTCATTAAATAATTTTAGCCTGTTCTGTACTCCCAATTACAGTACATCCAGAACATATGATTTCATTAAACACCTTTTTCTAGATGTAATGGAAAATGGCACATCCTTTCAAATACAAGCAATTCAGTTTTAAATTCATAACAGCAGGGTTCATTCCTTCGTCCTTTAAAAAGATAGCCAATATTCCCTTGTTTTTGCCTCCTAGAGACCAGACTCACATAGTCTCTGACTGTTATAAAATACTGAAATTCCCTTTAGTTATATATGTTGTATAAAATTAGCTGATTGTGCAAATTATATAATTATTATTTTGATTCTATATACATTTTAAATAAATCAGTCGTTTCAAATGCTTCAAGTGAATTAAGCATCAAAAGATTTTAATGTACACTATTATTATTATTATTTATGGTTTTAAAAATGACAATTTTAAGAGCATTAAATTATAGCAAAAGTAAAAATCAGGGAAATGAGCATGCACAAATAAATATCCATTATCGAATGATACCGAAACATTATATAATAAAAATAATCTCAATATTAACCATTAATCGATATGGTATTGATATATATTGCATCCCTGCTACAAATAACATTTTACATTACATTTTTTTATTCTTTGAGGTTCATTTTGAGGTTCATTTTAGATAGACCATTCAAAAGTTGGTTAGTTTTTGTTTTGTTTTTTTAAAGTCTTTTACGCTCAATAAAGATGCATTTATTTGATCAAAAATCCCTTTAAAAACAGTAATATCATGAAGTATTACAGTTTCAAATAACTGTTTTCTATTTAAATACATTTTAAAATTCCATTTTATTTCTGTGAAGGCAAAGCTGTATTTTCAGCATCATTTCTCCAGTCTTTGGTGTCACATGATCCTTCAGAAATCATTGTTAATATTTTCTGCTCAAGAAACATTCCTTATCATTATCAATGTTGAAAACAGTTGTGCTTTAAGTGTGCTTGCATTTCTCAATTTTTTTTGGTGAATAGTAAGTTCAAAAGAACAGCATTTATTATTAAAATATCTTTTTGTAACGCTGTAAATGTCTTTGCTGCCATTTTTTATCAATTGAATGCACCCTTGCTGAGTAAACGTTAATAAAAAAAAATGAAAACTCTGCCCCTAAATTTTTGAACACTAGTCAGCTTCAAGGTTAAAAAGTCTCAAGTCCTCAGAAGCAAACTTAATGTACTGATCCTTATGCTAGAGTTATTTTGTTTGCTTGCTGGTGTCTTAAGTTTGCTTATTGCGTGTTTTTTCTTCTTCTCCCCACCCCATACCTGTTTGTGTTTGCAATGCACACGCCCACACCAGATTTTCTAAACTTGTAAGTGTGCTTGAATGTGTAAGGATGCACAATGTGGGTGGTCAGATGTTATCTCGTACGTTAATTCCCCCCTCTCGCTCGTTCTCTCCCTCCCTCCAGGCAAACCCACCCTGCCTTCTGTCCACCATTCAGTACATCAATAATTTCTACGCCAGCAGGCTGAGCGGGGAGGAGTGCTATTGGTGGATGCAGTTCACTGCCGCCGTGGAATTCATTAAAACCATCGACGATCGCAAGTGAAGCAGAACAGCCACCTGTATGGGCAGACTGTAGGAAGGAGAAAGAGAGAGAGAGAGAGCGAGACAGAGGACAGCGCGGACGACTACTCTCCCCTTCATCACAGCGAGGCATCGCCTCAGTCTGTATAGCTGTACATAGAGACAAAAACAAGTTTAAAAGCGATCATAAATTAGACATGATCATGACAGGTTTTACTACGGTGGGGAATTAAACGAATGAAAACAAATAATGCGGCCGGTGGCGACGTTGCCGCGCTCTACTGATCTCACTTATAACCCACGTCTTTTTTCTGTAGTATTGGGGAGGTGTTGGGGCTTAGAATCAAATTTTATATTAAACAGATTTAGTAAGTAATTAGCTGTTAAAACATACCTATCAAATGAAAAAGGGACCAGGAACTACCTGCAGCGATTATGTATCGGGACGCTTCAGAGGGGAATCCATGATTCTGTCCTTCTCGTATAAACCGTGCAATCTCACCCCATTCATAGCTAACAGTCACACGCCGAGTCATATCATAACGCATCACTATAGATGCTGCCAGTGTATCAATGTTACAGTTTATCAAATTAATCATGCCATTATTTTACTAGGGCAGCTTGTTCTATGAATGTAAGCAGGTGTTGTCATTATTGTACATTCATTCTTGACTACGTTTCCCAGACAATTTGGACAAAAGGGCCCACATATTTATATAAAATAAAATGTATTTATTACTTCACACCTGTATTTAATGTTTTATTATATTTACTGACTTGTTCCATGAATTAGCTGTTGGACAGATGCACACGGTTCGGTTGAGGAAACAAGTTTAAGACAAATTAAGACTCACTGAGAGCAGCTAAAATAGGGTGTCTTCACATTAGCGGATAGAGTTGTAAATTAGTGCCTTGCAGATATTTGCATTAACACTTCTTTCTTTTCGTTTCTTGCATCTTCCTGTGAGGAAGTCTGATCTGTCAAAGTCAAGCCTGGCTAAACGTCAGTATGCTATTAATAACCAACCTAGAGTAAAAAGTACAACATGCCATATAGAAACACCCCACAATTGGACGTTCAGTATGTGGATTGTTATTTGTGTTGAATAGTTGGAAAACTGACTGTTAGGTCTTACCAAATGGACTTAGACAATAGTTACTGCTGTTGTCCCCAGAAAATATTTTTATTCAGTTTGATATTGACCTTTACTTGTGTTTAAAGTCCATGTATTGCTTTCAAAGTTCTTACTTTTCTAGGGTTAAAATCATTGTTATTTTTATAATGCAGTTCCCAAGTAAAACTTTGAGTTAGGAGGACTATTTTTCTATACTTTGAGGTACACTTTTAGAAAAGAAAATAGCAGAAAATGTACCTTTAGGGTAAAAAGAGCTTGCTATTGGGGCAGTATCCTCAAAGGGACACCTGTGTACCTTATTTACCCCTAAAAGGTTAAGGGTACATATGACTACTCTAAGTTACTAATATGCACCTTCTAGGGGTATATAAGGTACAAACTGGCCCTCTTATGGGAACTGCCCCAGTGACAAGCTGTTTTACACCTAAATGTAACATTTTTACACTTTTTTTTCTGCCAGTGTATTGAGTTTAGATGGAACAAAGAACATTTTAACACTGTGGCATCATCAAAGCTTGAGGACTAGTATATTGATGTTGCTGAGTAGAATATATCTTTGCGATTCAGGCTACCTCGTGTCATAATCCCATAAACAGCAAGCACACGTTCTTCATAACAGTTTTTGCTGTTGATATCGGCACAATATATTATTTTAACAGGAATGTAGAATATCATACTCATGTTATTGCTAAATTTATCTTTATTACATCAGAACTTCCCAATAACATTTGCACTTGCGTAGAACTAGGGCAAAATAACTGTACCCCTAACATTTTGTGTGGTTGTCTTGAGTTCCCCCCTTTCAAATCTGTCTGTTATTGTTGCTCCTAAAGATGTGTGAATATCTGAAAACATACTCTGGGTGTTGATTTTGGTCCTAAATATAGTAGATGCACTTAGAACAATTAGTTCTACCTCCAACTGTGTACATAAAGGGATAAATAAAATTGTTGTAATGCATTCTTTTCCTCTAGCTTTTGTTGCCTTTAGAGCCCTGTATATACTTGTTTTCCTTCTGATTTGAATGGCGCATGAACGCGATATCGTCGTGTATCTCTCTTGCACAAACTGTAATACGAAGAGCATCAGCTACAAGACTTAATTTGCAGTGCACTTTGGAACAACACTGATATTCTGTTTAACATTTGTATTCTATATAATAGATCATTTAAATTCTATATAAATGCTATAGCAGACTATCTTTGTTTTTACTTGTTCCTTTTTAAATTATAATGTGATATACATTTTTGCCTTTTCAATATTTTCTGTAATGTGGAATCGGCATTTATTGATCTCAATATCTTAAATGGTTCAGGCTAGCACACTATTTGGTGCTCTTTTTGTTTGCAGTGTTTGGATTTTTTATTTTTTAACCACAGCAGCAATGTTGCATTTGATGGATCTTGGTGAAATTAGTTGCCAAAGGAATCAAAGACTTTATATTTTCATGGCATGTACTTTTACCAAGACCTTTTTGTGTATTAAGTCTGCCCTAACAACAATATGCACCTTGGGGTTTGTGTAACCTGTGGCAAACATTTGAAGAGAACTTAATCTTGATTTATTTGTTTCTTTTTCTTGAGATTAAAAGGTTGGTGTTTTTGGTGTTCTACATTTAATCGGAAGAACTAAAAAGCGACGGCCTCATTGTGCAAATATTCTAACCCACAGGACTAATAGTCTTTGAGGTTTCCAATAGGGCAGTTTTTAATTGAACAGTTGAAATGCACTACTGTTCCTTTGAACACACTTTTTAGCAGAAGCGACTTAAACAGGGTTTTGGTGTACTGTACTTAACTGAACTGGCTTAATATCTGCACAGTATGTTGACTGAGAGCAAGGCTTTGTACTCGATCTGTATTTAAGAGCTTTATAATCCCTACCGTATCATGTTGGTTCACTATTTTGAAGAGCATGCTAAGAGAATTTGGGGTAATGGCTTGCATTTGTGAGCTTACTCACTTGGGCTCCTGTTGGGAAGGCATTCTGTGTGTTATGTGATTTAATATGAACCTGTACATAATACTTAAAAAAAAAAAAAAAAATACGATTAAAGACTTTTTCCGTGAAAATGCAACGCCTGTTTTTGCATCAAAATGTCTTGATAGAGATGCATGACTACTGTATCTTCTGGCTTTTTTAATTTTAAAGTCAGCATGAAACTAAAATTGCAATATTATTTACTTCCCTGTTGTGACGTATATCCGAGTGAAACAGCCTCTCGAAATATTAAATATGTAGGGTGGGATTTGATTTTGTCCATTGGAAGTGGTTTGCTATTGCTGTGATCTCATGCGAGTGACCGGTTGTGCCATTAAACACCATCAGAGAATAAAAAAACATGTCATTGCAAGAAGGTATGGTATCATAATTAGCGCAATTAAAAGATAACGCGTGACCTACTTGAAATAATGCTTTTCTATAGCAACATTAACAACTCCAAAATGAATCTACAGCGCTCAGTACAAGTCGGACTGCTATTACAAGTTGTAATTGTTTTATAAAGACGTGAACGCTTTTTATAGGTCGGAATCTCGTAATTACGCTTATTACGACATGGCGTGAATGCACTTTTATTTTGATTAAAGATCACGAGGGCACTTTATTTTTTTTAAATGACGTACACAGGACAAATCATTAATAATAAATACTGCAATTTTCCACAAAAAAAAAGGATTTGTCAATTTCAATGGTGACTTTAATTGTGCTGACCTAAGCCTCCTGAAGCAGCAGCAAGGTCCGGCGGCAGAAAGACTTTCTTCACAATCGATAATCACAAATAAAACTTTGTCTATGAAAAGTTCAACCATCAAGGACTGCTTTTCTGCTTTTAAAGTGTCATTCTCTCCTTGACAGATCCCTACACACTGATGTCCGTCACCTTCACATCGAGCACGTCACCGGGATAGAGTGTGACGAAACAAAGGCCGCCACGAATACCAAAGCCCCCGCACTCGCCACACATTTAATTACCACTGACAACTGTATAGCGGATTTGTAATTGGAGATTTTTTTCAGCGTAATAGGCTTTCGCAATTGCTCTCTCTCTCCTGCCCTTACCACTCCAGTGCTCTAATTGTAATCTTTCCATCAGAGGAAAAGAACGCAGCGGGGTGCCTTTGCTTCTCTTGATGATATCTCCGATTGTTCATTTAAATTCAAATTTGGCCAGAAAAAGGGTAATTAGTTGTATTAATAACCCGTAATGACTCGCTTGGTCGGGAGAAGAGATGGCTTTTGTTTAGGTGAGATCGGGTGGATATCGGCAGCCCGCTGTGTGAGATGGAGGCCTTATTGGTGAAACAGGCTAGTGATATGAATAAACTTTGATTAAACAACACGAGGTCATCCCCCCCCCCCCCCCCAATCTAAACACATTTGGCAATCCTGTGGCCGTGTTATTGTCATTTATCCGTTTGTAAACAAAGGTTCTTGGGGGTTTGCTGATTTGATTGTGCATGCTGGATTTGGGAATGGGTTTTGTCTGATGCAACTGTGTTACATATTGATGTCAGATTGTTGCATGAAGATCTAAACAGCCTGAGGGCCAAGCCCAGATGGCACTGAAATCACAGATCATCAGTCCAGTGAGGCTCTCACATGACTACACACACACACACACACACACACACACACACACACACACACACACACACACACACACACACACACACACACACACACACACACACACACACACACACACACACACACACACACACACACACACACACACACACACACACACACACTGTTCAGTTTTTTTTTCTTTTTTAAATGTTAGTCTTGGTTTATTCACATGGGTTGTGATTCACATGCAGAACAGCAGAAATGGATTGTGGCTCATGCAGCCGATGTTAATATAGGCTACCTTATGTATATATTATACCCGTTATATCACATAATTATATATGGTGCAAATGATAAATAAGTATGTCTGATATATGATGTGATATACATGCATGCATACATACATGTATATATACATACATATGTCTATGTACTATAAGAACTATTATTCTTAGTTCATAACTAACGTTATACAAATAACAAATGAAACCTTGGTGTGTGTGTGTATATATATATATATATATATATATATATATATATATATATATATAAAACACACTTAGTTCATATAACATGACCTAAGAATGTTCTACAGCACTTATTAATCTAAATGTTAATCTCTACATTTACTAAATTTTTAAGATTCAAAAGTTGAAAAGTTGTTCATTCAAACGTTGTAGCTATCTGTTAACATTAATGCTGTATGAACTGACAAACATGAACATATTTATTAACTAACATTAACAAAGATTAATAAACGCTGTAAAATATATTGCTCGTTTTTAGTTTAGTTAATGAATTAACTATTGTTAACAAATGAGATCGTATTGTGAAGTAGGCTATTATGTAATTTCCTTTGTAGACATTCATGAAGGTCTACATTTTTGCCTAGCCTGCTTAAGAAATGTATTCAAGACGTTTATGCCTTTGTTTTTTAATCATTTAATAGATCCGGGAAAAAAATATATTATATTATGTGTACTTTTTTTTATACTTGATTAACAGCTTTAATGCGAATAGAAATGGAGAATTATCATACATTTTAACTTTTGTTTTAGATTTATTATATTTCTACCTCATAATATGAAAGTTTAATTAACCAGTGTAGCACACCAATATGAAGCTGCGCTGGGTTGCTCTAAATTATAAAAGTGAATTGCGATTGAAAGAATTTGTCAGTAAATATGCAGGCATTAATGGGTTTGACTGGGTGTTATTCTCGCAGTGACCGCCAGATGGCAGCCGCGCCATTTGAGACCAGCGCTTCGGATATCGCCGGCTCTGGCCGAAACAAAGAACACATTCAGATACTGTAGCTAAAACACGCACCATTTTGTGAAACCTTTAATTTAGACAAAGTAATGTTAAAAATATTTACACATAGAACGTCAGCAAGATTGTACATGTTCAGATATAAACACCTAAGGAAGGAACTGTGTAGGTGAATTGTACTTTTGGGAAATAACGTTATATGCTCTAGGCCCCTGAATCGCTTCACAAGAGCTAAATGAAGATATACAAAAATCCTGTTGCTCAAATAGGTAAGTATAACAATTAACACTAACGTTAAGTATTCTCCTTAAATGTTAAACTGAAATTCAAAACTCTTTCTTTGCTCTTGTTTCGTCTTAGTGCTTTTTGGAAATGAGTTTACCATCATCAGCCTATTAACTAACCAACATTAACCAATGCACATCGATAAATGCCAGCATGGCATTCTCATAATCTCATCCTGTTATGATTCAGTCAATCAGATTACACAATCCATTTCTGCTGATAGGCTACCGCTGTTTGTACATGTATTGCACAAGTAAGGCGTTCCCACAGGTGCAACAAGCAATTGTAGTGTAATGAAAAAGTCACTGACTTTTACCTCCCCATAAGCATGCATGCATAAATTCATTTTCACTGTCTGTCCACACACAATAAAAGTTCTCACACAACCGCAGCATAGAGGCATTAGAAGATGAGGGGGAAAAATCCCTACACAGGCGAGAACAAACAAAACAAGGCAGCAGCATGTCAATTAAATTAAAGGGGGAAGCTAAATGAACAAAACGTCAAACGCACATATTAAATCTAAATGAAATAGCCCCGAGGAGCCTGCGAGACGTGAAGATTAGAGCTCAGGAGGATCCGCAGAGATGTAAATAATGAAACCTAGCTTCACCTGCACACACTGGGATTGCAGCATGGACACGGGAGACGTTCTGCATCCAAACCTAAAAAAAACCAAAACAGGGTCTTCAGTTCCAAACATGTTGTTCAACTGGAAATGAGTTAAGCTGGCTGCCTAAATTGAGTTAGTGAAAAGCATGACCGGCACACCAGGACTGTACTGTGCATTAAAAAAACCTGAGAATGTGAGTCCTTTATGCAGCTCTTTCTGCAGTAGATAAGCTTATTATACGATATGGCTTATGGAAGATTAATAACATCAACATAAAATATGTGGCATTTTAAAGATATTGTAAGAATATTAGGTGTTTCAGCTCATAAGGACTGACTTGTAAGCTAGTAGCCTACAGTATGAATTGTGTTTATGTCCTGTTTTTTTGTTGTTGTAGCAGAGAGTATTCTATTTAAAGTTAACTTACTGTTCACAATTTATTTGTACATAATGTGATGTAAGCTATTTAAGAGTGAAATAGGATCTCAGGAAAAAAATTTAGGCTCAGACATGATTTTATCCCAGTGGTTCTCAAGATAATATTTTAAGGACCGCATAAGGTGATATGAACCTCTGTTGTAATGAAAATAAATAAACTAAAATATACAATCTAAGTTTAATGTTGTACATATTTATTTTTAGTCTTGTTTTTTTTAGCAAGTTTATTTTACAGTACACGTAAAAGTACTGGTAATATAAGGTAACATAGGTTTAGGGGTAGGTTCAGGGTTAGTACAATCAGTTATTGCAATTGCTATGAGAAGGACATAGTATGTACATGTGGAACAGGACTGTAAAATAAAGTGCTACGATTTTTTTTTTAATATAACTAAATGTGACGCATTTGAATATTTATTGGTGCATCTCTGGAAGTTTGCTAAGGTTGAGAACCAGAGTTTTATCCATCGTTAATAATCCAGACCTGAATACAAATTTGTTGAAATAAGGCCTAAATAGCGTTTTTTACTATTATCCAATAGCCTGCATGGCTTAAGTGATGTCAGTGGGAAAGGAAAGTCGTTTCAGAGTATAAGAACAAGTTATTACACTGCTTTCTTCCTGTATTTTTGTCTCTAGTTTTCCAGCACAAATATCTAAACATTCTTAAATATAAAATGCATCAAAATTAACTAACTTTACACTTAAAACAAGAAAAATAACTGGCAGATTTTGTTGTTGTTTTAGGCATAAATTCGCTTAATTTTGATCATTGTTTCAGAAAACAAGACTTAATATCTCAAGTAATTTTGCTTAGATGTATCTTGATTTACGAATGTTTAGATGTTTTTGTTAGAAAACAAGATATACATAGGAAGAACTTTTTTTTTTTGCTGTGTAAATTTTATATAAAGGTAAACTATTTACTTTATAAACATACTCATAAATATTTCACTACGACACCGGGACTGTGCATTTTGAAAGTTAATTGGGTCAGTTTTGGTGCCAATAAATATTTATGTAGCCTAATATTTATGAATGTCATTCCAAACATGTAGGACTTTCTTCTTTGGAATACAAAAAAAACAAAAAAACATATTTTGAGAAATATATCAGTGTTTTTTGTCTGTAAATGGAAAGTCAAAGAGTTGTTTTGGACCCTGTTGACTTTCAGTATGGGAAACAACTTCTTTGCAATATCTAATTTTGTTCTTCACGGAAGGATGTAGTCATACAATTTTGGAACGACATGAGGGTGAGTAAATGATAACATAATTGTCTTTTTTTGGTTGGTGAACTTTCCCTTTAGGATCACTTTATGTGAGTGTTCACCTTAGCCTATAGCCTAGATGTTGATATATTTTATCTCAGACGTCTGTAAAGTCCACCAGAACGATCAATCAGACATGCATCATCTGTAGCCAATGGCTCCCTCGGAGTGATAGCGATCTGGCCTAAGTATGTATGCTTGACGCCTGCTTTGCTGATTTCTGTCAGCGTTAATATGAGAAATGAGCTCTGAGCTGTGCCACTGATGTGCCTGAGGAAACTAAATCGACGGGTGTGCAGTTTTTGTCACTACACCGGTATCTGAGTCTTCTTCTGCACTGATGTGACTGGTCTCAGTCATGCTGCCTCGTCCCTCAAGCAACAGGTGACAGAAGTTACAAGCAAATGTGTCTCTGGCCACAGCGGCCCTCCTTTGAGGACCTGACCCAGGGCAGGCTGTCTGGCGACATGCCCGATGGAAAAGTGAGCTGTCTCGGCTCCCGACATGCAGTGAGCAGAGATTGTCAAGTCAAGTCTCCATCAAAGAAGAGTTTAATCCACGATTAAGGAAATAAAACTGCTGTTGTCATGGTTGAAGCGAACTGATCTCAGAACAGACCTTCACGGCTGAGTCATATTCTCAAAGCACGTGTATTGTTTAATGGTGAAAGCATTGTTTAACATTTAAGTACTAAAATATAATGAAAAAAATTTATCTTATCAAATAATTGTTATTATTGTTGTTTATCCCATGATTGCTTTAGTTTAATTCTCTGTGCGTGGTGTGATCTGTTTTAGTTAAGGAGCGGAACAAATGAAAGGTATGTTTTAGGGCGGCTACAGCACACAAGATAACATGGTGGTTTTAATGGAATATAATAAAGCAACAAAATCTTTTAATGGTAAAATCAGTGACAGAGTTGCCACTGATGACCATTTGGACATAAATATTTCTTATTGAACATGAAACTGTTTTTTTAATCACTTTTTACAAGTAGAGAGAAGCAGCACTGGACTTCAGGCATTTTGGCATTTCCTTCTCCCCAGTCTTCCTCCAGACTCTGGCACCTTGATTTCCGAATGACATGCAAAATTTGCTTTTATCCGAAAAAAGTACTTTGGACCACTGAGCAACAGTCCAGTGCTGCTTCTCTGTAGCCCAGGTCAGGCGCTTCTGCCGCTGTTTCTGGTTCAAAAGTGGCTTGACCTGGGGAATGCGGCACCTGTAGCCCATTTCCTGCACACGCCTGTGCACGGTGGCTCTGGATGTTTCTACTCCAGACTCAGTCCACTGCTTCCGCAGGTCCCCCAAGGTCTGGAATCGGTCCTTCTCCACAATCTTCCTCAGGGTTCGGTCACCTCTTCTCGTTGTGCAGCGTTTTTTTGCCACACTTTTTCCTTCCCACAGACTTCCCACTGAGGTGCCTTGATACAGCACTCTGGGAACAGCCTATTTGTTCAGAAATTTCTTTCTGTGTCTTACCCTCTTGCTTGAGGGTGTCAATGATGGCCTTCTGGACAGCAGTCAGGTCGGCAGTCTTACCCATATATGCGGTTTTGAGTAATGAAATAGGCTGGGAGTTTTTAAAAGCCTCAGGAATCTTTTGCAGGTGTTTAGAGTTAATTAGTTGATTCAGATGATTAGGTTAATAGCTTGTTTAGAGACCCTTTTCATGATATGCTAATTTTTTTTGAGATAGGAATTTTGGGTTTTCATGAGCTGTATGCCAAAATCATCAGTATTAAAACAATAAAAGACTTGAAATATTTCAGTTGGTGTGCAATGAATCTAAAATATATGAAAGTTTAATTTTTATCATTACATTATGGAAAATAATGAACTTTATCACAATATGCTAATTTTTTGAGAAGGACCTGTATATCGTAAAATGTAATTTTTTCCTATGATGCAAAGCTGTATTTACAGCATCATCAATTCAGTCTTCAGTGACACATGAACCTTCAAAAATTATTTTAATATGCTAAATGTTGAAAACGTGCTCCTTTATTTTTTTAGGAAAACTGTGATACATTTTTTCAGGATTCTTTGATTAGCATTTATTTTAAATTTACATCTTTTGCAATTTTATAAATGTCTGCTGTCAATTTTTTTTTGTACGGTTACTGTGAAGCGTCCTTGAGCTTGGAAAAGGCGCTATATAAATTAAACTTATTATTATTATTAATTGACCGTTCGCAAAGACCCGCCCCCTTTGCTATGTCCGACAAGCCATGCCGCTCTTACGCCACACACCATGTTCTCACACAGTGAAAAATACAACGCGGAGCAGAGGACAGACAACGCGCTGACAGACAGGACAGACCAGGTTACTTTTAATATGAAAAAAAGTCTCAACTTTCAAATTTGGTAATTTTTTAAAGAAATTTAAACAATAAATATCATTTTGTGGCTCTTTAATGTTTCTGACAGATCGCTGTAGAGCCTCAGTTAAAGCTCGTGAACTGATCATCTCTTCCTTCTAGTTAATTTATAGCATAAAATAAACATGAATGAACAAGAAGTAATATTATCCATTTTTATTAATATTAACCGTGGAAAGACGTCAGTGCACTTCGTTTTTCAAGTTAAAATCCTCCAACTTTTTATCAATTTAATACATTCTTGCTGAATATAAATAATAATTTCTATAAAAAAAAATCTTACTGACGCCAAACTTTTGAACAGTATAGTTCCCTTTCGAGAACGTTCACTTTGTATTGCGTAGCAAATATGCAGTGGGGAAACTCCTTTTCCTCGAATATTGAAGCAATAATTTAAAACCCAGTGCAGCTTTGCACAGCAAACACAGCAGAGCGTCTAGCTCGCTCATTGGCTGTGCTGCGGCAACTGCACATCCAATGGCCGAGTATGTCAGAGCGCGCCTAAATGGGCGTGGCCGAAGCCTATAAATGTCGCTCATTTCGGCCAAAATATCAGAATTACTCAACTTCAGCAGCACACGTCCCTGATTCCTCGAAGCAATCGCCGTCGAAATGGCCAAAAAAGTACAGCTGGAGTACGCCATTATACATCACACAGCGCTTCAACTCATCCGGAAGCGCTCCTCTCCTGTCGCTGCTCTCCTGTCAGGCATCCGGCAAGACATCGACTATATCCTTTGTGCTCGCACTCAGCATTTGTTAAAAGAGCAATTTTCTATCAAGGTGTTGTTTCAAATCTTCGTGCACCTCGTGTGGTATTGATCTGCACGAGGACGACCGACACGCGGAGTGCGCTAGATACCTGGGGCCTATCCACACGGAAGCTGCACTCTCCGCCTCGGGCTGTCCTCACTGCGAGGTCCTTCCCATCGCGATGCTGCGGAGACGAGTAGCTGTCTGCACGAGGCGGATGGACACTCGGTTTTCACCACGCACAGACCGCACTTCACAAGGGCAGTTGTTCCAGAAAGGTACAGCCTGCTTATTACTTCCCGCGCTCGCGGCTAGCTCTACTTTCGGACGGCAAACCGCTTCTTGCACTCCCCCCCGCGCACTCCCTCGAGCCTCGACGGAAGAAGCGTGCGGCTAGATGTGTGCGCGGCTAGATGTGCACGCTGCTAGCTCTCTTTACATACAAGAGAGCTACCGCGGTATCCCGTTCTGTAAGTCACGCAGAGCACTCTCCGTGACTCAGACACATCATGCTTGGGTGCACGCCAGAGACCCGGGTTCGGATCCTGGCTTTGACAGCAGGTGAAGTTTATTGCATGACAATTTTACACACTGTGCTCGCGGCCAGCTTCCTTACAGAAAGCGATCCCGCCCCTCGCGCCCTCCCGTTTCACAACAGCGGGGTTAGAGTGTCAATGAGCGTCCAAAGCAAGTGAGCCTACGCTGGCCCTGCCCCGCATGACTCACATTCTATATAAAGAGACCTTTTGTACCAGGGCCCGCTGTAAAGCGCGTGTTGAAATTGCTCTCTCTCGCACGTTCCCCCGCTTCCTTCCCTCATTGAGCCGTGACGGAAGAAGCACGCGGTTGATGTGCACGCGGCTATCTCTCTTTACGTCACAAGTGAGCTATCGCGCCCTTCTGTTCTGCACGTCACGCAGAGCCCTCCCCGTGACTCAGAGACAACACGTGCGTTTTCATGCGGAATCAAACCACGTTGAAACTGCTCTCTCTCACCACGGCTGTTCAATGCATGAACAAGCCATCATTCTCTCAGCGCTCGCGGCTAGCTTCCTGTACGTCAGTGAGCTACTGCGCCCGGTTGCCCGTGCCCCTCTTTGCACACGCCTTTCGTCTTGTGCATCCTCAGCATGATTCGGACGAACAATGAGCGTCAGAACGGGTGAGCCCACGCCGGCCTCACCTCCCGCATGACTCACTCTCTCCAAAGAAATTATTTTTCTCCGGTGTCATTCAACACCTTCAAAGAGAGCTTGCTCATCCTTCACAGTACCCTCTTAGCTCGGGTGTTTGTGATGCTTGACTGCAGCAAGGGCCCGTTATAAGCATGCACCCCCTAGAGAATAACACTCCTTTATCAGAGAACCGATAAACACAAACAAACGGAGCAAACTAATGTTATAGCTGCAATCAATGGGTCCGTTGTAAAGTGCGCACAATTGCAGACAAACGCTGCTCTCAAAGCAGCTCAAACAGAGCGAACTACTGCTGCAGTCTATGGGCCCGGTGTAAAGCGTGCACCGCTACAGACAAACACTGTTCTTACAGCAGCTCAAACAGAGTGAGAAATAAATGTTTCCCCTACAGCCCCCTGGCTGGGAATGTTCTCAAATCAGTTACCAAGCCCGTTATAAAGCACGCGCCACTGATACCACACACTATCACTGCAGTCAGCGCACCCGCTCCAAAGCATGCACCATGACAGATAGTCACTGCTTTAACAGCAGCTCTGATAGAGTGGGACATGATTGCTCACAAACCAGCCCAAGCTTTTCATAAGACACGCTCCTCTGAGAGAGAATATGTGCACAAATCACAGCACAAGGGTGTTAGGTCCCCCCTATGCTAGGTGACCCAGCCCAAATAAATGTTCCATTCTAGCCACAAGGGCCCTGGCCTGGCAAGCAATCCCTGATGTGTCACACTGGGTTATGAACATCATAAAGTGAAGCTACTCACTCCAATTCGCTCGCAGACCCCCGCGTTTTCAGGCGGTCGTCGAGACCTCGGTGAGAAGCAGCGTGGCTCACGTGCTTCTCACCGAAGTGCAAATCTGCTAGCAAAAGGGGCGATTTAGTCGGTTTCCCCTGCGCTGAGTCAGTCAGGCTTTTACAGTCGTCATTTTCTTGTACCAAAGAAAGACGGCGGCACCCGCCCCATATTTGATCTGAGGCATCTGAACAAAGCCCTCTTGAGACAGCCATTCAGAATGATAACTACCAAACAAATCCTTGCGCAGGTTCGCGCAGGGGATTGTTTTTTTACGGTAGACCTGAAAGATGCTTACTTTCAAATCCAGATAATGCCCAGCCCCAGGCCATTCTTGAGATTTGCCTTCGAGGGGTGGGCTTATCAATACACGGTCCTGCCGTTCGGTCTGTCCCTAGCACCCCGTACATTCACAAAGTGCATGAACGCAGCGCTTCTCCCCTGAGACAACGGGGAGTGTGCGTGCTGAATTATCTCGACGACTGGCTCGTTATGTCTCAGTCGAGGACCGAATTACTGGCGCACAGATCCATGATACTCAGCCAATTGGAAGGTCTGGCTTTCAGGATCAATTATTCCAAGAGCACTGTCAACTGTCACCCCACCAGAATGTAATCTTTATGGGAACAGTTATCGACTCTGTAACAATGAGAGCACAGCTCACACCAGGGTGCGCGCTCTCTCTATACGACAGCTGGTAGCCTCCTTCAGGGTAGGTGCGCGTGCCCCTCAGGATGTTTCAGAGTCTTCTTGGTCTCATGGCCGTCGCATCGTCAGTACTCCAGCTGGGGTTACTGTATATGCACCCCCTTAAGCACTGGCTAAAGCGCCGCCTGCCAGCCCATGCATGGCGGTCAGGCCGCATGCACATAATGCTGAACCAGCGCTGTGTGTAAGCCCTGGTCCCATGGAAAGCCCAGAACTGGTACCAGTCGGGTGTGATTATGGGTGTGGCCCCCAGGAGGAAAGTGATTTTCACAGACGCTTCCAACCAATGTTGTGGAGCGCTGTACAAGGGCAGGCCTGCCTATGAAGAGCTTACATATCAACTGCCTGGAGATGAGAGCAGTTTGGTTAGCCCTGAATCTTTTTCTGCCACACCTCAAGGGACACCACGTTTTGGTCCGCAAGGACAACATTTCGGTGGTGTCCTACATAAATCGCCAGGGCGGCCTCAGATCGGGCGCCCTGTATGCCATGGTCAGAAAGCTCCTCCTTTGGGCGCATGCAAACCTGCGCTCCCTGAGAGCTGCGCATGTTCCAGGAGTCCTAAATGTGGGCGCGGACTCGTGTCTCGAGACAACACTCCCCCAGGCGATATGGATATGGAGTGTGTTCGGCATGGCAGAGGTCGACCTCTTCACCTCCGAGAACAATGCTCACTGCGCAACGTTCTTTTCGAAGGACAGGGACGCTCCCACCCATGGCCCAAACGCCCCCTGTATTCATTTCCCCCGTCTCTATGATCCCTCAGGTCATCAGACGGATCAGAGAAAGCGGATGCTCAGTCCTCCTAGTGGCCCCCCTCTGGAAAACCCGAGCGTGGTATCCGGAGCTGGCACGGAAAGGGTCGTGAACACCATCACTGAGACTAGAGCGCCGTCTACGAGATGCCTTTATGCTCTAAAGTGGTCAGTATTCACTGGCTGGTGTTCAACCAGAGGTTTTTAACCTCACTCGTGTGTAGTTGTGGTGGTGCTCTCCTTCTTACAGGAGCTTTTGGATGCGGGTCGTTCTCCATCCACGCTCAAAGTATACGTGGCAGCCATAACAGCTCACCGTGCTCCTGTGGCTGGCCAGTCATTGGGGAGAAACGACCTTATCGTTTGTTTTCTAAAAGGTGCCAGGAGGTTAAACCCTCCTAGGCCTCCTACTGTACCGGCGTGGGATCTTTCCACGGTTCTTGGCACCCTGAAGGGCCCCCGTTTGAACCACTACAGTCGGTTGATCTCAAGCCTCTTTTGCTGAAGACTGCTCCGCTGCTGGCTCTGGCATCAGTCAAGTGAGTGGGGGATTTGCAGGCGCTCTCTGTGAGCCCCTCCTGCCTGGAGTTTGGGATAAATGACTCTAGAGTCATTCTCAAGCCAAGTCATGGTTACGTACCTAAGGTGCTCTCAACTCCATTCAGAGCTCAGATTATTACCTTATTAGCGCCCCGCTTAGGGCTTTAAAAATATACTTAGAGCGTTCTGCGCCGTTTAGGCAGTCAGAAAAAAAAATTGTTTGCTTCGGTGGCCGCACCAAAGGGGTTCCGGTCACGAAGCAGAGGTTATTCAGATGGATAGTGGACGCCATCTCACTGGCATATGCCTCTGTTGGCCAGGATTGTCCCATAGGCGCCAAAGCCCATTCCACGAGAGGTATGGCCTCTTCTTTGGCTTGGTCCAATGGTCTTCCAATTCAAGACATTTGTACGGCGACCGGCTGGTCTTCGCTGTCCACGTTTGTCAGATTTTATAATCTAGAGGTACCGTGCCTGCAGGCCAGGGTCCTCTCTGTGATATTGACCCGACGGTGTCTGGTTTTTGTCTGTCTAGTATGTTACTGTCCATAAGCACAAGTAGTTCTAGGACTGTTATGAGCCCAGTTCATTTATACGCCCGACTCTGTCTGGTTAGTGTACTATGCTGGGAGAAAGCTTATTGGCTTGTTCTGTTGAGCCTCGGGGTCCCTAGGCTCCAGTTATTCAGCCAGATGCTAATGTGCGGCGTTTTACATTGCGTCCCCAGTGCGTATTTGCTACGCAATACTCGTTCCCTACTCTCAGGGAACCGAGGTTACGTTAGTAACCGAGTACGTTTATATTGTTCTTAAGATAATGGGACTTTTCAGTTGTTTTACCAGCATATCTGTTATGAGCAGCACAAAAAGAGATTATAAATAACTGCAACATAACATACATTTAAACTAAGGATGATAAAGTTACCATTTATTTATCTCTGTGGGTGTTATTAAAGCTATGCTAACATCACAAAATAACATGGCCTTATTCCTAACATTTATATTTATGTAACAAACCTTTGAGCAATGTAATGGTTTATTGATGTGTTTCAGACAGCTGCTATTCTGAAACTTAGTTTGAATTACGTCCTGCAACAAATGTGTGTCATCAAATCCTGCCAGGTGAGAGTTCCTGTTCCCCATCTCTCCTTTTTTTAGATGGCCTAGTTTTTTTTCCTCCATCCATTTCTCTCTTCTTCTCCCCTGGTTGCTTGGAGTATGCCCTGCAGGTATTTAACACAGCCCTGACTTTTCTGCTGCGCAATGCTGTTTTACAGGGCACAGGCATTAAACAGGGCTGATCCTGGCTTCCCTGCCCTGCTTGTCAGCCCAGCAGGCTAACAAAGGTGAACTTGCTCTGTATTAAAGAGGCTCTTGTAGAAAAAGTGCTGTGTGATAGCGGCACCGCAACACTTTGTCCAGTTTCCCGCTGACCATTAATACTCTGACACTTCGTCTTATAGCTGCTACTAAACCAGGCAACACATATACACTTTTAAAAATGTCTCTTCATTTGGCATTTATGGTTCCATGAAGAACCTTTAACAATCATGGAACCTTAGCATTCTACAAAAGGTTCTTTATAGTGGAAAAGGGTTCTTTAGATTTATAATGTTCTTCACACTAAAGGTGCGGTCACATTTACCTTTCAACGAAATTTTGCGAGTATAATCCACTCATTCTAATAGGATTGTGATTTGGAGTTTCTCGTGAGAGAGAAAAAGTCAATCGCCACGCAGTTGGTCACGTGAATTTGCCGCTTTTAACAACAGAAAGCAGCTTGGTTTGAAAATGACAACTGCATGAGCTGTGCTTAAAGGTTAGTTCACCCAAAATTGAAAATTCTGTCATCATGTATCCACCCTCATGCTGTTCCAAACCCTTTAGACTTTTGTTCATCTTCGAATCACAAATGAAGATATTTTAATGAAGTCTGAGAGATATCTGTCCCTCTATTGACAGCTCACGCAACTACCACTTTGACACTTCAAAAAGTATATAAAGAGAAGGAAAAACTAATCCATATGAATTGAACGGTTTAGTTAAAATTTTCTGAAGAGACACGATCGCTTTATATGATGACCAGATTGAATTAAGGCTTTCATTCACAAATAAACATTCATCACCACAAACATCAGTTGTGGTAAACGGAAGCTCAATCATGTTTGCTTGACGTGCAATAGCTAATGAAGTTTATTCTTGTGTGTTACGCAGCATGTTTGAGCTTCAGCAAGAACCAATGAGGTTCATTCTCGTGTGTTATGCTGCACTTTTCAGCTTCCCAGGACCCAGTGAGGTTCATTCTTGTGTTTTACACAGCATGTTTGAGCTTCTGAAAGAGCCACTAGGCGTGTTTCCATTACAGATTTGCGCAAAACGTGCGTTTTTTTTGTAAATGTCAACAAAAAACGATTGTGAAATGACGCCGTTTCCATTAAACGATGTTATGCGACTAAAACTTAAATTTTTTTCTCTCGCGATAAGTCATTCCAAAAATCAAGGCGACGGATGTTGGTAGGCTTACGTGTATCCCAGCCACTGCACTGGCCATTATTATTAATCGAAGGAGACGTATTAGACTACGTCGATTTTCAGATAATGTGACAGCCTCGGGCATTTTTGAGTAAAAGTTGGCAGACTTTTCTAGGGGTATTTTTTTTTTGCTTAATCCATTTTTGCTGTTTGCCGGGCTGTATCTCTTATGTGAAACTCAGTAGAGCGCAAACTCCAAGATGACCTCTAAAATGTCAGTAAATTTCATATTTTAAAACTTTACATCATGCGCGGCATCAATTAACGAGTATAGAACTTTTATTTAGGTGGGAATTAAAATACTTGTATGTGACTGATAATAGCATGATTTCTCATTGTAGTCATGAAAATATCTGTTTTTTTTTCCTTATATTTCAAATGGACAAACAGAATATCTAAAATGTGAGAGTCATTTGTTTGGAGTCACATGTATACTATTGTCTTTGGATCAAAGTGTGTGAATTGAGTTCGGAGTAATCCAAAAGGTTTTTTATTTTATTCTATTCCTATTACTCTCTGCAGTTATTTCCACATTTCGAATATTTAATCAGAATGAATTGCTTTATCCAAAGAGCGACATGAACTGACACAAAATATTTCCAGTTGAATTGTACCCATGAAGTTGGTCAGACTATAAGATCACCATTTTGGAAGCTGTGTGTAGTTTGAAGCCTGACCGGTCAATGTCATTGGATACTTGCATTATATGCCAAGAATCCAAGAAAGATAAGCTATACAATGCGACAGAACAGGGCCCTTTGACACTAAAAACAGCTGAACAAAGTAGAGGAAAGCTTCATGATCCTCAACACAGAGAAGCAATTGACAGACTGCTTCTTGTCCAGAACACAGAACTGCACGTGGCCTGGCACCGCTTGTGCTATGTGTCTTTTACAAGTAAAAGCCACATTTCCATGCTGCAACCAAAGTCCAGTGAAAAATCTGCAGATGTGGATAAAGGTGCTGGTCCAAGCAATCCACCAACATTGAGAAGGAGTTCTGTTGCAACCATGAACTGGAATGCCTGCATGTTCTGCCAAGAAGTGAACTCAAAGGTTAGACTTTCCATGGTCTCAACAATGAACATATATATGATCGAATATTGGGAGCCTCAAAATATGACCAGGTCATTTCAGTCCATCTTGCTAGTGTTAGTGACTTCATTGCAGCAGAAGGAAGGTGTCACATTCCGTGCTATACGAAATTCCTCCGGAAAACCACAAAGATTAAAGAAAATTCCTTATCATCAGATTTAGCCATGGAATGACTTTTGGATGAATTGATGTGTGCAGCAAAAGACGCAAACGTCTATGAGCTTTCTGAGGTTTGGAACAGATGCTGTGCTTTGGCAGAAATTGGCAAGGTAACCATCCACCCATCTTAACTAAGCAGAAGGTCATCCTTCAGAGAGAAACTTGAACAACAGCTAAGGAATATACATATGAATTCATCAACCTAGAGCGGGAAATACAGCTTGTTCCAGTTGAATTTGGACATGTCCCTTTGACAACCCTGCTATCAGAACCTAAAGAACCTTCCCTGATACCAAAATACACGGTCCCTAAATGGTTCATGGAATTGATCCACGTTGCAGTAACTGAGAAGTGACATACATGCACAACCAGCATGCAAAGGTTTTGTAGTAATCGAAGAGGAAATTATATCATGCATTCCAGAGTACCTCTTCTTGTTCCTTCGCTTAATGTTAGTGGACAGGGTCTCTTAGAAGAGGAACATGATGATTGAGTGTCGTCTTTTTTATTTTGAGCAGCTTCAAGTAGGGTTCTTAGTGTTGCTCAAGACCTAGTGTACAACGTCAGTTATGGTAAACACTGGACTCCCAAACATCTTGTTCTAGCAAGCACCAAGCTACCAGATCAAAAGAACTGGTTGAGCTGTTTCACAAGGCTGGTCACGTCATAAGCTACAACAACTTAAAACAGGTTGATACAGCTTTGGCAGAGAGCACACTTCGTACAAGGGAGCTCCTGTTTGTACAGTCCCGAGCTCCAGAAAGTCTACCGCCAACCAGTGATGCACTGTCGTTTCACATCCGTCGAGCACATTACCAAACTGCTTTGTGGCGCCACACAAACAAGCGGTATTCTGTCCTTCCTCTGCCAGAGACAATGGGGTGGAGACTGGAAGATTCTACGCTGCTGCCTATATTGATGTCACTTCCTCCAGTCCCAGACTACTGTTTGGAATTGATCAGCTGCAGCTGCGCCTCAAGATGTATGAGTGCACCGTGTAAATGTAAAAAGTCGCATCTGCATTGCTCTGCTGCATGCAAGTCCAAGACAACTGATGCAGAATGTAGCAATTAATGAACTGAATAAGAGCACTGCTTCGTGTTGTTGTGATCATATTGTAGAATCTTGTCGTACCGTTCTTTAAATAACATTCACTTTTATATGCCATGCAGTTCATGTTTTAGTTATTATTCAGCTAATGTTATGTCCAACTTCATAAGGTAATTTTAGGCCAAGTTTTCTGTGTTTATTTCCTTTATCTGTTCAAAGCTAATGTTATTGGTGTGACACATTACCGTAATATGTGTTGGTAATTTGTTAATTTGTCTCAATTCTTAATATTTACAACCATGCCTTTTGCTGCCACCAGCATGATGTTGATGTTCTTACATGGACATACTCAAATACACAAAATAACAAGTCAGTGTTTACCAGAAATATTGTAAGACAGAATGACTAACTTGTTCTGATTATTCAGTTAGTTTCATTTAATCAATAAATCCTATATCACAATAAAAAGTTTATCTTTGAGCCAGTGCTGAAAAATTTGGCGGTCAGCTTGGATTTTACACTCTACTGAGTTTCACGTAAAAGATATAGCTTGGCAAACAGCAAAAATGGATTCAGGATAAAAAATACCCTTAGAATAGTCTATTTGCCAACTTTAACTCAAAAACGCCTGAGGATATTTATTTAGGCACATTTTTCTGATTTCAACCTGGTCTATCTGTGTGTTATCCAAGCATTAATGGTAAGGAAAGACCCTTATACTTGGAGCGGCTGGTGTTTTGGGGTGTTTCTCCCTCATATCTGCTTCGAGGTCTTGATTGTGGCATTTCTTTGAGGTTAAGAATCCAGTATTACTGTAATTCTTTTGTCTTTTATAAATTTAATAAAGAACTCTGTCTCGTATTCTGTCCAAATATACTGCGTCATCTACGTCAGGTGACGTAGAAAAACTACCTCATGCGAGCGTAAAATTTTTTTGCGATAAATGCGAGAAATTGACGTGTTTCCATTGGGCGTATTTTCAATTCGTAATTTCAATTTGCACCTAGCCCCCAATTACTCTCTGGCTGCCACAGCAAAAATGGCTGCCCACTGCTCCGGGTGTGTGTGTGTTCACTACTAACTACTCCTAATGTGAGTGCACTTACTTGGATGGGTTAAATGGAGAGGACAAATTCAGAGTATGGGTTACCATACTTGGCCTTCACATGTCACTTACTGTACAAACCCTAAATTAAATCGGTTCATATAAAGCAATTCAGTCTCATTGGAGAATTTTTACTAAACCTCTCAATTCATATGGATTCCTTTAGCACTGTGACACTTCAAAAAGTTCATAAAGAGATGGTTAGTTGCGTGGACTGTTAATGGAGGGACAGAAATCTGTAAGATTTCATAAAAAATATTTAAATTATTTTCGAAGATTAATGACAGTCTTAAGGGTTTGGAAGACATGAGGGTGAGTAATTGATAAAAATTACTCACACAAAAAAAGTTTGTTTCCATTTTTTTTTTTACATTTTTATTTATTGAACTAACCCTTTAATAAACCCTTTAATACACCATAGTCCCCCATACCCCATACTCCCCCAACCCCATACTCTACGCTACTGATTTTTTATTTATTTATTTGCTAATGTGAACACACCTTAAGAAAACTCTTCACTGAAAGATTCGTTGGTGACCCAAAAATGGTTCTTCAATATTACCACTCATTTGTAGCGTTTTATACCCAAAATCCTGGGTGGGATCACACAGAGGATTCTTTTCCATGTCATGATGGACACTTCATTCGCAAACGTCCATGTGCGTAAACGTGGCTAAGCGCATTGCAGATTACATGTCATTTCAGGAGACACTGCACTAAGATTAATACACTATGCTTGTCAACCTGTTTAGCAGGGAGGCCATTTAAATCGAATATTGTCATGGATATAGAAAAATACCATTCCACAGAAGCCCAATGAGGTAATTTGATTAGGCTTCTAAAATGGGAAATCTAACATGAACTAGCTCACAACTCATACAAATCTGATTTAAAAAGACATTAATAGAGAGGCCTAATGGGAAAAATGCCAATTAAGCATTGATTGCCCTGAAATGAATGTGCTCAGTGTTATAGAAGAGATGTTTGTGCGTGTATGTTCCCAAAGCAACCGACCTCAGTGTGTGACCTCAGCCCTATATGACACAGAAGCCTCCACAGGCGTCTCTCTCTCTCTCTCTTTCAAACAGCTATGGCCGTTCGCCCATGGAGGGGATGACAACACTATATATTAATTGAGGGTTTTCAGAAATAATAATAATAACAATAAAAAATACCTCTCCACTATATCTCTCCCACTCCATTCGGCCCCCCGCTGTCAGACTACATTAAGAGGTGCATGCAGAGAAAGAGCGAATGAGAGGGGGGAGGGGGAGGGGGAGAGGGGGGGGGGGGGGCAATAGAAGAGACGAGACGCCATCTCATCTCTCCTGAAAGCAGCAACAATTTCGCTCCATTGTAACAAGCTGCAGCCTAAACTGATAAATTACAGATTAAATGACGGCCACACTTCACTTGCTCTCTCCCATCACACGTACACACACACGATGCCCTCCTAATTTCACACGTTTCTGCTATTCGCTACCTTCTTGGCCTGTCAATTCTGCCTAATAGCAAGAGGCACTAAAACACCGGGGCCTGACAGACTCAGATCAAGAATGATGAACATCTCTTAGCAGTGAGAGACGCATCTCCTCAGTCCTGACTTCACCGGATGGCTGAAACTTCTTATGCAGGATTCTGCCGTGTTCGTCCCGGAGAAGAGCTCTATGGCCATGTCGAAGCCTCTGGGTTACAAATAATAGTAAAGAACGTCCGACAAATTGTTTTTTGTGATATGGTGGTGGCAAATAATGTATCATCATAAAATTGTGTTTTATGTAGCAGAAGGCATTATTTAGGAAAAGGGTTTACAAACTTTTTAATACCAAGGGCCAAAACTATATTTATATATATATATATATATATATATATATATATATATATATATATATATATATATATACTAATGTGTTTAGTTAGCTTTTAGTTTTATATTTTTGTATTATTCATTTTGATATGTGCTTTGGTCATTTTTATGTTTTTTTTTATTATGTTTAATTTTAATTCATTTTTATTTCATTTTTAGTTTTAGGCTCAATTTTAGTTCTTCAGCTTAAACTTAGAATTGTTGCCTTGGCAAATAAAATAAGTTTAAGTTTTCCATCTAACATTTTGATTTTAATTTATTTCAGCTTTATTTCAATTAATGATTTGTGATAGTTGTGTTTTTGTTAACAACAATAACACTGCACACTTATAAATTATATATAATTTATATATTGTTATATTATATTCGTCTTTTCACATTATGAACCCCCTATAACTCTCATGGACCCCAGTTCGAAATGATAAAAACAAACCAGGGCATCTATTTGCTGTGTGCATTTTCATCTGGAAGATGTCATTTTTACAATTGCTCATCAACAATAAATCACAGAAATGTTCACTGTTGGGAGTTAGAATGAATTTCAGCAAAATAATTTGCGCCATTTATCATTTAGAATGTTTGTTTTTCAAAGGTGAAGTGTGTAATTTTTGAATGTTAAAACACTTGCTCCTTCCCCAGCATTATATGCAGAGTCATAGAAAGCCAAATAAGTTATTTGTAGTTATTTGATCATTGTGTCTCTGTGGTGTTCTTAAAACATTGGTCTGATTGTTTCAGCTTTCCAGCCCAGCAGGACAACAGTGGCTCAACCAATGATGTTTGTTTGGGGCGGGGCTATCTGTTTGACTGACCAATGACAAATGGGGTAATTGTTCAGGAAAACAATTTGAAAACATACGTTTTCATGCTAGTTGTGTGTTTATTGGGTGTTTATTCCATGCTTAAATAGCATGACACTTTATTTTAGGCTATGGCTTTTTGGAGAGACGAGTTCATAACGTTATCAATGCTACCGTTCCTTCAGCATTTGCTGTTCTAGTCAAAGGTATACCCAAATAGGCCTATGTGTGAACTCCCACATAGACTCAAAATATTCCTCCATTTTGCAAAAATCGTAGCTTAACTGATGGAAGAAAGACACAATTCTCATTTCCACAAGTCTGTTCCAGCCCCCGCCCAATAACTAGAAAAAAGCGCAGGAAGACATGAAACAGGGTCATTAAAAACCAAAACAGTGAGTAGATGCTTGTCTTCCACGGGTAGATTTGTATTGTATATTCTAATTTTACTGCCTAAATTAGAGAAATAAGCATTCCCATGTAAATTTATTCATGGTGAAGGAGAGGGAGTCTTAGGGGGGTGCACTAAGATCTGCCAGATAATGCATAATTTCAGAGCTGAGACCCTCATTTCTGCATCAAGCCCCTGCCGTAGCGCCTGGTCATTAAATGCTAAAATAATGGCAACCTCGCAGCTTCCTCAGCCTAATTGCCTCCTTCTCTAGCACTGCATTCTCAAGACAATAATGATGTAGTGTGCCTGTAGCACCAGCCTTTCTATTAATAAGATTGTATTTCTAAGTGTGCTGGATGACGCCAACGTCTTTGGAGTTCAATGCGCAGTGTATGTGTGTGCATGTGTGCGAACAAGAAGTGACTGCCGTTTTCATGTTTACTGCACAATGCTTTAGCACATATTCTGCATGGCATTCTTTACCGTGTGTATATATATAACGGTCTAGGATTTCATCGCCGATCGGCTTGATGCAGGAGGGCAATCAAAGAAGAAAAATTCTCACTAATAAAGTGCTATGTTCACTTGTTTGCGCGGGTTGGCTTGCGGTGGTGGATCAAGACTAAGCGTGTGGCATTTTAATGAAATTCCCCCCCACTTTTTTAATTGGTGGGGTTTAAGGAGAGCGGCGTGTGCATTTCAAAGCGAGATCAATACGTTTGAGTTATTTTCGTGGATGAGCAGTTTTTCTCTTTCCTCCAAGTGTGGCTGTAATGAAGCTTTCTCTTAGCCTTTTAGCTTACAAGCTAATGTGATTAGCAATGTACAGTCCACATACCAAACAAACATACCTTTGACCATCACATTAGAGCATTAAAATCTCTTCCTGGCTCTCTCGAAGGCTCTTTAATGATGTTGGTTTGGGTGATTGTTGATTAGCTGAAGACTGAAATTCTACATCAAAATCAGTTCCTCGTTTTGTGCTTTTGAACATGTGCGCAAGCATGTATAAACATTCTGCTTGTGACGGCCATAATGGCTCAGGAGTTAACACTCAAAGCTCTTCGCCTCACACTCCGGCTCAGAGGAGTCTTTCCACAGGGCACTTAAGGCTTTATCTGGCCGTTGAGGGGAACCTCAAGTGGTTTTGACGGCATTGACTACCTTAAGCACCCTCTCAGCGCTAACTCTCTCTGAAACATTTAGCCTCTGCTCATCTTCTCGCATCCTTAAAAGCTGAAATTAATGACAGGAGCTCAGCCGCTCATTTATAATTGCTTCATTATACGGCCGTGTTCTCCTGACAATAATGGTGTTTGTGGTGTATTTCTAATTATGTGGCATTTTTTTGCGCTCGTTATCAAGGACTTCAGGTTTCCTCTAATTGCACAGAAATAATGACTGCCTCTGCCTTAGCCTCGTCTGCTGCTCGCTAGACGTGTCTCTCTTGGATTGCATCACAAACAGTCTCTCCATGTCGCTAGAGTCTTGTCAGGATGGCCACAAATGCCCAAACATCACTCCTGGTTGGCTTCAGCTGTCCTCTTTGGCCCTTGGGTTCATGGCAGCGACTTTCAAGAAAGATTTTTGGGGATTTTACCAAAGGGATTTATTGTTTGTAAATCTTCTCATAACATGTAAAAGGTGAAATTGGGACATGGGCACATTCCATCAAGCCAACAGATCTTATCTCTTCTATCTGTCTGTCTCTGTCTGTCTGGGCTATCTAGGCTATCTATCTATCTGTGGGTACGTTTACACGAAAACGATATGGTTAAAAAGAGTTTTCCTTTGAGTTTTCCGGATACAGACGACACCATTGGCGAAATGATCCCCATTCACACGGATCAGCGAAAACGACAAAAAACGCTGTATTCTGCTGTAAGGCAATTAGATGGTGAAGAAGCACTATAGGTTGAACAAGTATACGCATGTGTATGATGTCATCGTTTTTCAGAGATTCACGTTTTTGTTGTTTACGTGCACTTTGAAACACATTTTCAAAAGTTTGCGTTTTCAGGCACCCAAAACACCGTTGTCGTGTTGATGATAGGCCAAAACGCATAATAAGTTTTACGTTTTTTGGTCGAAAGCGGTGTAGTGTAAACAGCCCCTATATGTCTGTCTGTCAGTCTGTAGCTATGTTTCCATCCACATATTTTTATGCGCATTTTGGGATATTGCATAATCTATCTGTCTATCTGTCTCTCTGTCCAAGTAAAAACATATATAAAATTACAGAGTATTAATATACAGTTATACAATGTATAATTGTGTTTAATCTGTAAAACTTTCACACCATTTTAGATTCAATTTGTGTGAAGTTTCTTAGCCATCAAAGTATGTATAAGCATGCTCTGAGGAAAGTGACATGTTGCATGCGACACTTAAGCACAAACATCGCTCTGCCCAGCAGGGCAAGAAAATTTCAAACTAAATGAAAACAAACAAACACAAAAATCATAATTATATCCAATAAGGCCCCTGAGGAGATAATCTCGCCACCCGACGTGTACGAGCGATGACATTTGATGATGCATCCTGCTTAATAATCTGTTGCAGTGATGATGATAGCATCACCAATAAAGTCTTCTTTAGATAGAAGCTTAATTCAACTGCAGGAGATTAAAAACCTGCGCTTAACGCCCACTGCGCTCAGCTGTTCCTTCTCTCCGTGTTACATCGACGGATATGGATAATGCCATTATAATAATTAAAGTGTGTCATGAGCTGAACAAGCCTCGCTGTTTGGAGTGGTGTGTAATGGTGACCACCACTGATACTTCCATTTGGGAAAGAAATCCATTTACGTCTGAAACAAATAATAAAACACCAGGAGCATTAGAGTCAGTTTTATTCCACTGTTTAAAGAAAGACGAAAGCAAGTCGAACTATTTCTCTCTTTCTCTTGCTTCCCCTCTCTCTCTCTCCTCTTTTTTTGGATTCTGCTGTTGCAGCATCTACCTCCACCACAGTAGGAGCCCTCAGAGGCGGACTTAATTAGTTGCTAAGAGAAAGCCGGCTCTAGCGTGGAGCCGCTAGTTTTGTACAGATCCAAGTTCTACTGTGAACTTTGCTAATTATCAGGTAGTCTGTAATTTTCCCCTCTCCCATGTGGCCCCTGACAAAGAGCTGCAAGAATAGAGGGAACAATTAGATGAAAATGATGCATAGATGTTGAGAGGGGGGTGAAAAGCAAATGGACATTTTTCATTTTCCACTCTGAACGTGCTCGACTGCCCGGCGAGCGCTCATTGTTTTAAAGTCATGAATTATATCTGAAAGAAGACATTGTAATACAGTGAATTTTCAACTCAAATGTACATGGCTGAATGGCGATGATTTTAGCATTTATCATGCTGTATATTTAGAGATTATTCCATAGAAGATGATTTGATTATGGTATCATTCTATTTTTTTTTTCACTCAGATGCCCGTTAAATAAGCCACTGACATTGCAAAGTAAGATTGCATACCCTTGTGAAAAAGAAGACTTTAGCATACTTAAAAAAAAAACTGAATATGGAAATAGTTCAAAGAATATTCTAAAGTGCGAATTGCATGTAATGTTTTCGGACACTTATTTTCATGCTATTTGCAATTACTGTACATTTATAATTTAATATAGTTTAAATTTATATAAAATGCAGTTAGTTTTTTTCATGTGTGTGAGTTTTGACTTAAGTAGGGCTTAAGTACATCTTTATATGTAATTTCATAATTAGTTATATTGTCTTTGAAATATGGTTAAAGTGTGTACTGACAAACATTTATGGTAAACTAAAATATACTTTAATGCCATTTCTATTGAAACTGTAAGCCTGTATTTAACTATATTTGCAATTACCAATGGCTAAAATGGCCAAGATTCACTGGAGGGAACCTAGTTGGGGACATATTTTTATTTTATTTTTAAACCATATATGTTTTTTATGTTATACTATATTAAAACTATATTTACACTATATTTATGTATAAAAATCGCATAGTATTTGGAGGCTATTATGTGGATCCTGGTAATTAAACACGTAATGATGAAGTTATCACACACACACACACACACACACACACACACACACACACACACACACACACACACACACACACACACACACACACACACACACACACACACACACACACACACACACACACACACACACACACACACACACACACACACACACACACACACACACACACACATAGACACACATAGACACAGACACAGACAAAAACACCATAAAAATAAGTGTACTACTTTAAAGCATTACAAAAGACTATTAAAACAAAACATACTTTTGTAAAAGTATGCTTAAGTGTGTTAGTTAACATGAAAGTCTACTGTTACTACAGAGCAAGTACATTTAAGTTATTTTATATCAATAATAATATATTTTCGGCAAGGACAGTTTCTTTTGTACTTTTACACTATTACAGTGTAATTAAAGGTCACTTCAAGGTTATCATGTTATAGCAGCAACATTAGGTCATCTGGTAGTGCATGGTGCTAGCAATGTAACTTTACTAGTCACTTTAGAAGGAAAAGTGTCTGAGAAATGTAAAAGCTGTAGAGTGTGCACTAGCAAATGGGTGTGAATCGTTTTGTGCATGTTCATTTTTATGATCTATTATGGAAGGGCTGTGACATGATAAGATCAGGATTCAGGCATTTGCCAGGACATTTATGAGGACATTGCCATCTGCATTAACCCATTAATATATTCAAATGCCAAGAGTGCCAGGATAGAATTTCTGTTCTGTCTTTTATATAGACACCCGGTGTCACTTCATGCCAGTTTAGTAATGGTCTTTGCTTCTTGAGTGGCCTTTAAAGTTCAGTGTGTCAACATCACAAGCCATTTTTAAAGTCTTTAACATTATCATGGAAAAATTATGTGATTGTTAAACACCCAAGGGGATCCTGATAATCGCAGGGCACCCTATCAGATGAAGGAAGTATGCGTGAGAGTGAAAGTAGACCTACAGTAAGTGAAACTCAAACAATAATATAATTATAATTATACATCAGTTACTTCTGGCTTTCAAACCTGATTGGCCGATTGTTGTTCCAACAGCTTATACAGTCCAACCACACTGGACTTTTCCCTGTTTGTATCATTCTGATGGTCTGTGTTTGTGCCATTCAATAAAGTATGTGAGCAGTGCCAAGTGGAAACCAAATTGTAGAATTTTATCTGAAGCAAGTTTTTTGATATTCGTTTTGGTTGGAGAATTTCCAGTTGTGTCTGACATTGTACTGTCCGAGTAATAAACTAAAAGTAGTGACTCTACTAACTTAAAGGGATAGTTCACCAAAAAATGAACATTTCTGTCATCATTTAGTCACCGTTTCATACCCACAAGATTTTCGTTCATTTTTGGAATACAAATTAAGATATTTTTAATGAAAAATAAAAATATACATACTTGACATGTAAGATCAAACCTTATTGGTTCAAACATGCTTGCTCGACACGTGAGGTTTGTTCTCATACATCAAGCAAGTACGGTTGAGCTGCCATTCACCATATGTGCTGTGCACTACGTATATAAGCATTGATCAATGTTTATATGTGAATAAAAGCTAAATTAAATCAGTTCATCAAATAAATTGATAGTGTCTCTTCAGAAGACTTGTTTTAAACCAATTTCTGTGGATTTTGTTTAAAATGTCTTTATGAAGTTTATGAAGTGTCAAAGGTTTAGTTGCGTTGATTTTCAACGGAGGGACAGACATCTCCAGGTTAACTGAGGGAGTAATTAAACATACTCACTTAAATGATTCTATCTTTCTTTCTCACAGTCACAGTCATCTTGCAAAGTTTGATTTATTATAGTGAGTCAGTTCATCCTAACCAAATCTCTCTACCATATGTAGTGTTGGAAAGTCTGATTCATACCAGTGAATCGATTCATCGTAAACAAATCTCTTTCTCATATGTTGAAATGGCAAATCTGATTCATTTTAGTTAATTGGTTAATCCTAAACAAATCTCTTGCTGAATTCGGAACAACATAGCATACAACGACTACTTGTGCCATAGAAAGATGTGGTAAAATTAGTTCGAGAAGTATATTTTCATCATCCGAATTCAGAAAAACTTAAATTGTATTTTCTTGTATAATATGATCCAGTAATCTTTTTTTAAAGCTTTGAAAAAGCATTTTTTTAGTGTGTTGTTTAAAAGCAAAATTGCTCTCAAATACGCACTACACTTATTTATCCTCTGTCACAATGCCATCCTCATCACACCAGTTCCTTCTCCCTCCAGAACTCTAAAAGCCAAACAAGTTTTTGTATTACGAAACATTCATTACCATTCGCTGGTAACCGTCTGAAGTTGTTAGTTTTTAAGATGTAAGTTTGTCCTTCTCCACCCCCTTCGTGCTCTATCTCTCCCGTCCACCCTGTCGCTACAGAGTCTCCGTGTCAGTGATACCAGGGGAAAAACTTTTAACATGCACGCCAGAGAGCTCACAGAAAATAATCCACTTCTACCACACTGCCTTTAATTGTCCCTCAGAGACCAGTAGAATTGGAATCTAAGTGGAAAAGCAGCCTAACTCTCCATCCCTCTGTCTCTCTTTCTTCACTCCATCTCTCTAGGGTGGGTGGTGCTCAAGATGGAGGAAGGAGTGGCAGTTTGTTTTGGGCCCTGCGACGTGGCTGTCTTTATATTGTTGCGGGAGCTTGGTCTTTTCCTGTTCTTCTGCGCTCTCTCGCTCTATTCCTCTCAGCTCCAGACTGTTGGGCTTTATTAACCCTCCTAAGCACGGGGGACCTAAGGGAGGTCAGACATCGGTCGTTAAAAATCTATTGTGACTCGTCGGGAAAATGAATAAATGAGCACATTATTCCCCCCTTCGTGTTCCGCGCTGTTTGTCTAATCAAGTGCGAGCGGCGGGCGAAGTCAAGCGGGGCTGACGCGCACATTTTATTTAAGTTTTTTGGTCTGTCAGAGGAGCTTAGAGGTGTAATGAAGAAAGGAGCGGTGATTTGAAATATAATCCCATTACCCTGATGAAATTACAAAGACGGTGAGAGTTCACAAATCACACGCTGTGTTTTCTATCAGCAGTGATGCCCCTGTTGAGGTGGTGGCACCCAATGGAAGCCGGCACAGCCAATGAGAAGTGACAGCACTGTAACAGCACTGAGACCGCAGAGCAGGGGAGGAAAGTGGGCGTCTGGATCCCTCTATACATCATGCTGGTGCTGCGTTTTTCATTTAGCTCACACCAACCACTGACATGGCGGCCCGTGTTTATTAAACATTTCCTCTTTACAATGCATATTACAATGCGTGTGTGTGTGTGTGTGTATATATATATATATATATATATATATATATATATATATATACCATAATGCTTAATAAGATGATTTCGATTATTTTTTTTTGATTTTTAAACAATTACTATTACTATTTTGCAATTTTTTACTAGTTTACTAATAAGAAGTGTACTTTACTAATGATGTGTGCATAAAATGTGCTCTAACAAACAGGTCTAAACACACATCAAGTCAAGTGTTTTTCCAAAGGATTGTGGGACAGCCATAGTTTAAAAAAATACTAGATTCATTTTCACACAATAAATATTGAAATGGTTAATTTTTAATATATTGTTTAATATAAAAATATTTCATATTTTTATGATGGATTTTAATAGTTTAAGATACATAAAAGAGTTTAAAAGTGGGAAAAAAAAGAGTAAGGCCTGGTAAAAATAATTAAGTGATCTTTATATATAACATAAAAGTTGACGACATAATAATACAATAAAATAATAGTAATATGTTTAATTTTTATAGTGCCTTTCCAACGCTCTTTTCCAACTTTTTAAGAAGTATTACAAGTTATTCATTTAGATTTCCCCCCCCCTCTAGGACTGGTCATAAATTTAAGTTAGTTGCATAAAAACTTTTGATAATTTGATAATGAAGAACGGTTTGAGAATGAAAATTAAGACTGATTATCCCTTTGCTTACTGCTAGTTCATCTGACTTGTTTTAAAAACACAAATTAGTACTTCAATATTAGCATGATGGCTGTATTTATGCAACTGGCCCATGATTATAATAAGAATCAATCTCTGGGGCATAAAAGTGCCTGTTGAATAAATACTCAAGTTTAAATGTATTGACGAAACATGATTACTTTGTTAAAATGCTCCCACACAGGGTTTGTGCACAAATACATGTGTACGTACAGTTACGTACGTACCCAATGTGTGAAGAAATAAAGATATATCAAACGCAATGACTATGTTAGCGAGACATCTGTGTGGTAATGGAAAGATTATGTGCGTCCTCGCTCAGGTACTTACTGCGTAATCTCACAATTCAATCTGAGGCAATCCCAGCGAAGTGGGCATTGTGTTATTTGTGAGTGTGCAATCCATATACCCTCTTTGATTTTTCAATTTGATAAGCCCAACACGAGCTATTCATTCCTCAGAAAATAAAATACAGTTGCTTTCTGGTTGCAGAGGGTGTGAGGGGTAAATATTATCTTTCAGAGTTCCGCTGTCTGTGCTCTCTCATAGTTTCTGGTTTAATTGGTTGCTTCACGTGCCCTTTAGGAGAATATTACAGAGGGCTAATAATGCTAAAATCTACATCTGCCTATAAAACACTAGCCATTTTTAACACTAATGAAGTCAATAGTTTCTCGGTTGTGAAGTAGTGAGTGTGCACATGAAATGTGGATTAGGCTACGGTGCAGGAATACGGCATGCCGCAGATTGCCCTTTCTCAGAATAGAGTTGTATGGAGGTTATTTGTGTCTAATTGGTTTGGTGGAATGATAATGACTTGACTGAAATGCCCTTTTAAGCATCACAAGCTCACAGCTTCTCCATTGCCCCGGCGCTCAACTTATTGACCACACGGATGCGTTTCAGGACTATAATGTGGAAACTTCTTCAATAATTACATTATGTATCACAGCCATCTCCAATTAGGCCCAAGTACATACTGTACATACTGAATACTGAATTTGAGTCGCACTGAAAGGGCACATTTTTTTTATTCTGTCATCAACTACTAACTTCATGTCATTTCAAACCCAGACATTGTAAAATAAATCCATATGAATGTCTTCTGAAGAGAGAAAATCACTTTATGATGAAAATATTTAATTTAGGCTTATATTCACCTATAAACTTTTATCCGCAAACACATATAGAGCACTCAAATTTGGTAAATAGAAGCTCAAGCACACTTGCTTGACGCGTGAGAACCAATAAGGTTTCCAAGCAAGTCGCATGTTAAGCAAGTATGTACATTCGCTGATCAATGTTTATATGTGAATAAAAGCCTTAATTAAAGGGATAGTTCCCCCCAAAATTAAAATTCTGTCAGTAATTACAAACTTTAATTCATCTTCGGAACACAAATTAAAATATGTTTTATTAAATCTGAGAGCTGGATCATTTCCTTCTCTGTGGGCCTCGAGTGAGTTCACGTAATGTAACAGCCTTGTGCTTCTGTGTTGTACGTAACACGTAGGCTCACTATTGGCCGACGCTGGACATGTGTGTGATGCGTGTGACGTACAACACAGAAGCGCTACTCTATTACACTACGTGAACTCACTTGAGGACCACAGAGAAGGAAATCAATAGTTGAAATAAAGTCTTTTTTTTTGCGCACAAAAAGTATTCTCGTCGCCTAATAAACCTAAGATTGAGCCACTGTAGCAACTTGGACTATTTTAACGATGTCTTTAATAACTTTTCGGGGCCGGCAAGTTTCAATCCCTTAGAAGCCTATGGAGGACTAATCCAGCTCTCAGATTTAATCAAAAATATATTAATTTGTATTCCAAAGATGAACGGAAGTCTTACGAGGTTGGAACAACATGAGGGTGAGTAATTACTGACAGAATTTTCATTTTTGGGTAAACTATTCCTTTAAGTCTAATGGGTTTGGAACAGGAGTGAGAAATCGATGACATAATTTTCATTTTGGGGTGAACTATCCCTTTAATGCATCTAGTTGCAACACTTGAGTGCATAGAAAGCAGACCAAGTAACAGTCATAATGAGCATGTCAAGTTAATAATGTGCTTAAAGAGATTCCCAGGAAGCCAGATATCATCAATATTGGCTTGTCACTGACCAATCAAATTTAAAACTTGCGCAATCCTGTCCTCGATCCATACATCAGTTTTGTGTACACAACAAGCTCATACGTAGCTTCTCCATTGCTCTGGCGCACTCGACTTCCCCACGGATACATTTCAGGACTACAATGTGAAAACTTTTTCAGTTATTGCATTATGTATCACATCTATCTCCAATTAGTCCCAAGTACATACTGTACAGTACTGACGAATGCTGAATTTTGGAGTTGGACTTAATGCAACTAGTTGCAACACTTCGCCACATATAGAAAGCAGACCGAGCAACAGTCATAATGAGCATGTCAAGCTAATATTAGTGCTTATAGAGATACTCTGGAAGCCAGATATCAACTTATCGTCTTGTTACTGACCAATAAAATTGGAAAAATTGCTTGATTCTGTCCTCGATCCGCTCATCTATTCCATGCACGCGACAGCTTGTCATGTGCATGCGAGCAGATTGTACAGAAAAAATACTTTGCTTTCCCCTCTGCCCAGTGGAAAACATGGCTGTCATGTGCCCATCCACGCTCAGCTTGCCCAACCGCCTTTATTCAAAGTGACAGTACAAGGGCTGGGGACCCTCTCCTCTGGCACCCCGGCTCCAGGCCTGCCCATGCGTCTCTGCGGCAGCACATTAATTCTAATAAAGCCTCACTTTAGCGGACGAGAGTCCCGCGTGGGGGGTGGGATTGCGAAGAAGAGAGAGAGAGAGAGGGCCAGGAGAAGTGGTATAAATACACACTTTAATGAAGGGAGGACATGGACGCAGGTGGCACGGCTGGGCAGGTGGCACCTCACGCCCTCGGGCTCCTGGGCGACACCGCTGTTGCTGCGTGCCCCGCTCTGGGGGGTTGAAGTGGTGGAGATTGCATTTTAATTACCAACCACTTCCTCTCCGTCCTTTACAGGGGTCACAGCCTGCCTGCGCCTCTTGGAGTTGAAGGTGGGAGATGTGGCGCAGGTAAAGTTTGTGAATGTTTATAGGCATTAATGTACGTTAGAAGAAAACAAATCTGTCAAAAAATTGGGAGAAAATGACATGTAAGCTTACAATTTCTGTTAAGTTTCAGGGCATTTCCTTTAACCCTACAGCACAATGCAATGCAAAATTAAAAATACAGGTAAAACATTTGTGAAAAAATCAATACAGAAAATGACTTCATATTAACAGTAATTGGGTTTTCAGAGTTTTCTTTGAGTATGAATGTATAGACAATAATATTTGGAGATTATCGTATTTTTTCTGTTCATCAAAGTATTCTGAAAAAAATCACATTTTCACAAAAATATAAAGCAGCACAAATGTTATCAAAACTGATCAAAAATAAATGTTTCTTGAGCACTAAATTAGCATTAGAATGATTTCTGAAGGATCATGTGACTCAAGTAATGGCTGATGAAAATGTAGCTTTGCATCACAGGAATAAATTACATAATATAATATGTTAAAACAAAGTTATTTTAAATAGTAACAACATTTCACAATAAAATTACTTTTTTTGCTGTATTTTTTATCAAAAAAATTGTTGGTTGGATTTTTTGATGTGGGTGTTGCACTCAAATGTGGAAGCAGATGAACACATGGTTTAAGTCAAATTTAACAAATTTTGTTCATATTGTTGCCCCAATTTACAAGTTCGAAAGTCCGAGCCAGTCCGGAGATTTGAGTTAACAGATTTCACAGAAAATGCAACCTGATCTCACGTCAATTCGTACGAATTTTACAGGCTGGCTAATTCGTACAAATTCATACGACCTCGCTCGATTTTTGATAAATCGTATATATTTCGAAACTTTCAAAAACATTTTTACAAAATTTAGCGACCCTAAATTTTCTAACAGTAGTCATGATATAAAATGATTCAAGAGTCCTGATCCCCATGTCAGGGTTTATATTTCTTCTTTTTTGGGGGGGGGGGGGGGGGGAAGAGAGAAAACTTGAGGCATCCTAAATAAACCTCTCATGTTCATTTTTCCACTGAGGTAAAAGTTTGGGCTTTGAAACAGTTTGTGTTTTGGATTCTTTCGAATCCACATACCAAGGCTGCAGTCTGAGTGCGATTCCTGAGTTATCCTCAAACCGCGAAAGAACTTGACATATTTACAGCCAGCACTCTTCAGTCCCTGAATCATATATGGCCAGTGCATTTCCATAGGGGAAAAGGGGAAATGTAGAGCCTCACTCATGTGTTAAACCACCCTGGGGGCCCATTCATTAAACATCACTTAAAACTGAAGTCCACACCTGGTTTTCTTCTCTTATTTTTTCGCACATTGTCTCCCCCTCTTTCTCCTTCTCTCTCTTGGGGTAGGCCATCCTTCTCTCCTTGCAGTGCTAACTCAAAACTCTTGACGTTTTAAATGTTTCTTTTCTGGGATTCGGGTTTCGAGCTTGAGCAGTGACCTTGGTGGGAGATGCTTTATGGATTTGACCTGGGAGTCCCCTTAAGAAGCTTGGCTCCTGGATCTGTAGGATGACGGAGGGAAGGAATGAAGGTAAGAAGGAAAAGGATGGATAATGGTGGGGGTTGGGGTAGTCTGGAAGCACAGGACAGGTGAAGCTGCTGCCTCCCCTCCACTCGTCCTGCGACTCTGGGGAAGAGGCACTTCAGCACGCCAGCACAGATGTTGTTGCATTGTCTGGAGCTCCAGCCCAACAGGGAGCAAGCTCTCATTAGCTATTGTCTTCCACTCACTGTAGATCCTTGTGATAAATGCAGCAGTCACTGCTAGACCGGCATGCCCCCCCCCCCCCCCCCCCCTAAAAAAAAGCACCTCGGATGGTTAAAAAAAAGAAAAGGATGAGCATCTTCAACAAGTCTGGTTTAATTCAACATATACATTTTCTCTATGAGTCTACATATTTTATTATGTTAATTGAGTCTATGGTTTAGAAGTTTAAAACTCGGGGTGGTGATGGCGCAGTGGATAAGACACATGCCTTTGGTGTGAGAGGTTCGAATCCACTGTGAGACACCTATGTGTCCCTGAGCAAGACACTTAACCCCTAGTTGCTCCAGAGGCGTGCGACCTCTGAAATATAGCAATTGTAAGTCGCTTTGGATAAAAGCGTCAGCTAAATGAATAAATGTAAATGTAAATGTAAAACATTCAAACTCACTCCTGTCTGTCAGTGCCATATATACGAGCTATTATCAGCCTCACTGTATTTGTCATAAAAGCAGATCTTAATGGTGAAATCATTGGGGTGTGTGGAATACAGGAAGTCATTGATGTTTTATGAAGATTAACTATTATATAAAGCACAGAGCGTGGTATCAGGTAGGACCACGCCAGAGCAGTTTACACAATATGTAATGTACTCCACCATGAAGAGAAAGAATCTCATGATTCTCCAGGCCCTAAACCTGAATTCAGCCCAAAGTGCAACAGTCAGGTTCAAGAAGTAAAAATCCTGTTCAGGGAATTGATTTTGAGCGATAACTTTGAGCAATAAACCATTAAAGAGTTTGTTGAAACCATCTGCCTGCATTATTTCAGCTTATTAAATAATCATGTTTAACAGTGGAAATCCTGGTGAAAAATCATGATTCTGCAAAGGAGTCTCCACCAATCAGTGAAGCGAAACAAGCAAATTGTGACAAAACAAACCTTTATCCCCACCCACTCCCATGAAATACTGCAATTGATGTAATAGTGTCAGTCTCCCTACGCTCTTAAAGGTGCAGTAAGCAATTTCTGTTGAATCGCTGTTGATATTTGAAATCAACCCAAACAAACACACCCCACCCTTAATTTCACTGCCCCCAAAATACACAATGCAACAGCGGATGTGTCTCTTTATCATAGCTGAAGCAAAGCAAAAAAATTAGTCACGAAAATCAGACAGCTGACGGTGGCTATTTACTTCCATAGTATTTTTTTTTCCTACTATGCAATTCAATGGCAGCCGTCAACTGTCTGGTTACTAGCATTCTTCAAAATATCGTCTTTTGTGTTCAACATAAGAAAGAAACTATACAGGTTTGGAACAACTTCAGTGTGAGTAAATGATGACAGGATCTTAATTTCTGGGTTAACAATCCCTTCAAATTTTTTATAGCTTTTAAAACACTAGGCATCATACATACGCTTAACAACTTTGTAAATTGTTGCTGAGAGATCAAACATTTGATATCTTTCAACTGAATGGAATCATATTCTGAAACTAAAAAAATGAGTCAGTGTGTCAGTGCGCGTCATACACTGATTTTCCGACGCTATCTCACAACCAATTCGTACGAATTCGTACAAGTGATTAAAAAGTGGCTAATTCGTATGCATTTGTACGACCTCACTCGTACGAATTCGTTCAATTTGTCTAAACCCACGTGATGGGTAGGTTTAGGGACGGGTTCAGGGGTAGGTCATTCATACGAATTGTGTAATTGTGCAATATAGCAAAAATCGAGTGAGGTCGTATGAATTTGTACGAATTAGCCTCTTCGTAAAATTCGTACGAATTGTCGTGAGATTGGGTTTGATTATCTGTGAAATCTGTTAACTCAAATCTCTAGACTGGCTCGGACTTTCGAACTAGAAAATTGGGGCAACAATATGAGCAAAATTTGTGTTGTGTATTCCAGCCTTTAGTCGACTTAAACCATGTGTTCAACTGCTTCCACATATGAGTGCAACACCCATATCTCAAAATCCAGTCAACAACTGATTCATATCTAAGTTATTTTTTCGATAATCAGTAACACTTGGCTGCACAGTACAGTGCAGGAGACATGTTTGTTGCCACACTTCCGTTTAATTGCAAATATACGCATCCAGAGCACATGACCAAATCAGTACATGAAATCACATCCTCCGTCAATTGTAATTCAGACATCATTTAGAAATCTAATTGCACCTGGATAGTGCTTTACAGATGCCATTTTAAAAGACCTTGACCCATACATGCAGGGAATATTGTGAAAGACTCAATGTTAGATTCACCTCTTTAATGTCCTCATCCAGAAAGACATGAAGGCCATATAGCATTGTTTCTCTAATCCTTTCTTCCTAGCCCTCTCATCCCTCGCTGCTTTTCCCCAGCCGGGGCTGTGAACACATTGCAGTGCCCGAGGGCAGTAGCGTGGACAACCTGTGCTCTCCTCACATGAGTGAGCGGCGAGCGGTCCAGGGATCCGAGCTGGCACACTCAGCCAAACAGGTGTATGATGGGAAGATGCGGGCTGTGAAGGGTGAATTTTCTTACGTGGAGGTAATGTTGCTTTTGAAGCCAGTCTTGCTGTTTGGACCTGACTCAAGAAGCTTTTACACACATTGAAAAGTGACTGTTTTGAATAAAATTGCCTCACGGGTATGAATGGCATGAATTTTTGATTATGCGATGCATTTTTCTCTTTTCTTAACCCTTGTGGTCTGTGGCCACTAGAGACATTGTGTATGCTCACATTTTAAGTTTCATTTACTGCATTACTGAATAAGTAAAAGTATACAGTGATAATTTAAGATATTTAATACTTTTTTTTTAAATTCTTTATAAATAATGTTTTTATTGGCCATTTATATGTCATTATCAGTTATGCATGTCAACAATATTGCTGTTTGGGGTGTGGAGTTGCATTATTAAAAGGGATACACAGTAATGTACCATCCTTATTAATATTAACACCACACCATAAACTCCAATACAATATATCTTTGTACTCAAAACAATATCCTGTTGTCTACAGATCTCTGACTCTTAATAACATGGTGTAAAAAGCTGAGTTAGTCCCACTCTACACATTGGAATAAAGAAATGACACAGACTCCCTTAGGAGTCACTAAAGCCATTGGACATAAATCTCGAGCAGTCCCGCTCTTGAAGGCTGGACCTTGGGTTACTATAAGAGACCATGCTAGTGGTTATTAAGTGAAAGTTTCCAATCGATAGCCAGAGAGGTGTAATCAGGGAGGGTTTAATTGCACTGGGAGACGACATCTATTCAGGTTATTGCCTCAGCTGTCCAGTGAGGGTTCATTTCCGCTTGGCGCCTATTTCTTTCCTATACTCATGAACCCATCCCGGGCTGTGCATAAGAGCAGAGAAATGGATAAGAATGACCCTAACCTTTGACCCGGTCACCTTTTTAGTGTGAGGTCACCCAACCGGAATAGATTTTTAATTCAATGCATTATAATATCACTATAGTAGACTGATTTTATGCGCATTAAAGAAAGGGTACAAAATGGCTGCTTTATGGGTCTTGTCTCATCCAAAACAATGAGCCCCTGAAGTCTATTAAAACACTTTGCTATTTTAAGTTTTACCAATGAATCAGCAAATAAAAATGTAGCGTGCTTGGTTTTTAGAATGGAAAAAATATTAAGAAATGTACCAAAAGAAGACAATTACTGTTAATTTAATTTCCTCATTTAGTGTAATTATTATTATTATTATTTTTAAATATATACAAAAACACAATACAATAAAAATGAACTCTATTTAAACCAGATCACACTTAACAAGAGAACAAAACAGAACAGTTTTTAAAATTTTGCTAAATCTCTGCATCTTAAAAATGTGGTGAGAAACTAAAAAAAAAAAAACCAGTGAGACACAATTCGACAACTAATAATAATTGTCTAGTGCACTGGTACAATTCCCCAACAATTAACAAATACCACAGACGAAATGCAAAAATGCTTCCTGTGTGAACGTTCCCTAAGTGAGTCTCAGACAAATTGACAAACTCAATGACAAAAATCCTGTGGAGTCCTGTGGGCTGTAGGTCTTATTTTTAATGACGCAGAAATAAAACAAATTGTATATTGCCTTATAAAGCCACTTTTTGTAATGCTTCCATTTGCCTCAATGTTATATTTTACAGACTCAATGCAATTAATTGCAATTAATTCTATATTAACCTGCATATGATATAATTAATTTGATTAAACGCTTGATAGCCCAAATAATAAAATGTTCAATGTGGCTATCCAAAACAGATAAAAATATCTCAGCATTTAATCGCTTAACTGTTGTAGAAAGAGTGCCACGAGGAAACTGTGCACCATACGGGCCAGTCTGTGAGAATGAGAGCAGTTTTTTGGAGAGGAGTTGATTTGGCCCTGTCTCCCCTGTAAAGGCTGCGGGCTATTAATTTCTAGCTCCATGTGCTGCCTGATCACCAAAAAATTCCACGGGGCGACTTATTGCGGGGCAATTTAGTGCCACCAAATGACACTGATGTGTATGGATGGCTGGTGTCGCGTCAAATCTGGTAGATGTCAGTAAATTGGAACATATGTTGCTTAAACTATAACATCAGGATAATTCTCCCTTTTAAGATGGCTCATAAAACGGCAATTTACGAGCTCAAATTTGAGGTGACGATAACATAGATAATTTTTAATGGAAGGTTAATGTGGGAATCAAAAGATAAAATCCAAAGCCTTTGGCCTTTTGTGAGAGAGCTGTCTACTGTATGGCTGCAAAAAAGAAAAAAGAAAAACGTACACGTATTTTATGCACCGTGGGGTGTTCCCCTTTCATTACGCTTTATAGCTTAAGGCATAAAAATATACTGAATATTTTCATGGATAATAAAATGTAAGATCCAAGCATGACAGAGAGAGACTAAAAGAGAAAGAGAGAAGCTCAGCGAGTATTCCAGATAAACTGATACATACTGTACAAGGAACTTGTGCTCAAACTGTTCCCCATCACCCAATATTTAAGATCCCTCTGGAGTGCTGGATTGTGCTGAGGCTTTTTTTAGCGTCTTGTCCTCACCGGTTCTCTCTCAGGGCCCGGGACTGAACAGTTGGCGTTTGGCGGGCTACGTTATTCCCAGTGCTGCTCCTTCCTAAATAGGCCACATCAGAGAAAACATGACTTTTCACTATTTTAATAAATGGAGCCCTGTCGTCTTCATTATTAATAGCGTCCCAGCGTACTTTTCGGATTTGGTTTGTGCAAAGCTACATGAGTAATTTATATTCACGTGCACGTGCGAGACTTTGGCCTCCAGTGTATGCATTCTCACTGTCTTTTCTAATGTCAGATATGTGTAGCAAGATAAAATTTTAATGTTTACCAGGGCATTTCTGACCTCCCTAATCCACCTGGTTATTCGTAAAATCAACCCAGCACAGAGGTGCAATTAATCAGTGTTCAGTGACCTATCCAATTCAAACACAATACGCATGTTGTTTGAATAGCAATTTGCATTGAGAAATAAATATGTACTCTGACTAAAAATTAATGATTGTAAAGCTTAGGGGGGTTTTAAACATATAATGGCAAAATAAACTATGAATAAAGATGTTTCCCTTGAAAGGGACCCTGTTAAGATATAAAGCAAGCTGTATCATTTTTATTAAACTATAATATCATATTTTGTAAGAAGCTTGATATTATAAAGAACATGTTCTTTGTAAGATTAAATAGCTTGTATTCGTAATTGTATTAAAGCCAAAACATATATATACATTTTTTTAATATTGCCTGGGAATTATTACCCACCCCCCCTCCTCTCTCTCTCTCTCTCTCTCTCTCTCTCTCTCTCTCTCTCTCTCTCTCTCTCTCTCTCTCTCTCTCTCTCTCTCTCTCTCTCTCTCTCTCTCTCTCTCTCTCTCTTCAGATTTCAAGATTAAAATAGCTTTATCGGCATGGTGAAATAAATCTTTACATGGCCAAAGCATTAAAAAAACTATGCAATAGGCCTTGACATTATATTTTTTGCTCACTAGCCAATCTACATTTTCACTGGCCACAATTTTAACATTGATACCATGGGGAAAAAACTGCCATATAGATATTTTTACATTATTTAATAATGTGGGAGCTGGTATATTATGCTGCTGTCACTTTAAGACCTGACGCACGTACCTATTATACTGTTACACATGCGCTTTCTTTCCCAACTATTTAGGTTCACTTAAAACACTTCAAACTTCACACTCGCTGAGACCAGCATTTTGAGATTATGTTGTGTGTATTTGACTGTTTAAGCTTAAGAAGCATGGGGTAAAAACTCAATTTAGTACTGAAAGGTGTGAGCACAAAATCTGGGGAATGGGTAAAATTATGTGCAATATGCGCAATCCCACGCCGAAATTCAAGCGCCGTAACACCAACGATATTCATCCGAAGCAAATTAAACGAGTGAGGGGAGGCGGGTTTGTGTGTCAACTCGCTGTCGAAAGAGTTCAGAGAGCGAGAAAACGCAGCTGGTACAGTATCATGCATCTATTCTGCAGAAAATGAGTATTGGAAGCGTTTCAGATATTTCAGTGTCAATATGTATTGGAAAAATTTACATTTTTGACAACACTACATTGCACTTAGTTTATTATTAATTATTTCAGATGCCTTATTTAAAAGACTACAATAAAAAAAAAAAAAAAAAAAAATATATATATATATATATATATGAGTGACTGTGTTACACACCACTGCTGAAATCCACCCGCATTTAAATAAAAAGAACCCATTGATGCAGCCAGTGAGTGTCAGGATCTGTAGTAAGACAAAGCACAGATTTCACCTCATTCACAGACAGTGGTAGTGATACTATGTTCTCTGGCCTACTTTCACAGTCATTCTTCCCCAGACCCCCGGGCAGAGAGAGGAGCCCGGCTGTGGGGGGCTACAGGCACAGGGGCTCACTCACATGTCTAGTCTAGACCAGCGCTCACGCTGCACCGCTGCTCTCTGCTTTTCACAAAAAGAGAGAGTATGAGTGTATCAGTGTGGCACACTGCAGCTATACAGTGAATATGATTGTCTCTTCTTTTCAGAGTGCTAAATCCCAAACTGTTCACACTGACTTTGGTTATTTAGAATTGAATTCACATTTGAAAAATTCAGGAGTGATGTTAAACATCAAATTATTGATTCAAAAGTTTGGGGTCGGTAAGATTTTTAAGTATTTTAAGCATAAAAGTCTCTTATGCTTACCAAGGGTACATTTATTTGATCAAAAATACAGAAAAATTAAATAAAATTGTGAAATATTATTACAATTTAAAATAACTGTTTTCTATTTGAATATATTTTATAATTGAACAGCCGCAATTACTCCAGTCTTCAATGTCACATGATCCTTTTGGCTTTTACCATGATACAGGATTTTTTGAAGAATGTAAAGTTTTCAAAGAACATCATTTATTTAAAATAAAAATCTGTTGTAACATTATATACACAATGTATTAACTGTTAATCTAGTTAATGCGTCCTTGCTGAATAAAAGTATTAATTTCTTAAAAACATCAACTTTTAAACAGTAGGCTACATCGAATCTGCATAGTGTGTACTGAACTGAAGCAGTACTTGTTTAAATACATAATTAACAGTGCATCTGACATACCTCAGTGCCCATATGAGTTTTAGTGCTGGGTACCGGATGATAGTTGTGCAGAATATAGATTAAATGGACAATTTAACACAGAACAAAATAAAAGCCCTTCTACAATTACCAATGTTACAATTTGTTCTGGTCGGCGGAAGCAGACATTCAGACACTGGACCGAAAGAGAAGAGGCATTTAGTCATGATGGTTGAGATATGAGAGCTTGAATATTGCATGACCTAGAAGGAGAAGGCAAAGACAATTTGAGCTAGAAAGGGAAGGAGGGTTGGATGGATGGAGGAGAGTGAGAGTGAGAGGAGCTTTGGTGTGGGGGCTGAAGAGAAGGAAAACAAGGAGGAGGATAGGGAACAGATGGCTGTGGCCCCCGTCTCTTCAGCACAACAGAAGGGGGCCGCAAGATGGCGAGAGCACTCGCAAGAGTCAGCTGCGTTCTGAGGGAATAGGCGACGTCTAGCAGGCAGCTTTGGTTTTAATAACTGTCTAAAAAAAGGGTTGAGTTAATCGGAGTGAGGGACATGCAATCGCAATCCTCAGGATAGTTTATGAATGAGTGCGTACGAGTACACATGTTCTCACTCATGCTGCTGAAGTGACATCTTCACGAGGTGAAGACAAATGATAATGTGGCACTGAGAAACTCAAAAGTTTCCTGTGAAAGTCAAACCGTAGAAGCTCTTCACTGTGAGACACCGCTTACTAACTGATGTGAGTCTTACAGTCAAACTCTTATGGCCAGATTTACTGAAAAGGGGAAATTAGCGCGAGAGAGTGCAATTCCAAAAAAGCGCAGATGGGAGTGGAAATTTCTGCACGTGATCTACTGACAACACTAAAATTAAAGAACACAGACGCAGCCGAATCATTTCCATAATGACCATCGCAATCTACCAAAAGCAGTGCAAATTAGCATCTGGTTTAAGACATGTTTTTTTGGGGGGTGTTAAATAATGAAGCAAACACCAGTAAATTGACTAGAGCAAACCATAGTAAATCACCTTGCGTGATTCATTTAAATACTCCCCTCCCATACATTTTGCGTCTGAAAGGGAAACTCCAACAAATGCACAAGCAATAAAGTCAGCCGTTAGAAAATCAGTTTTTTTAACGGTAAAAGAGGGTTTGCAGTGGTGCTAGCCATTAGTAAATCTGTCCCTTAAAGGGATAGTTCACCCAAAAATGAAAATGATGTCATCATTTACTCACCCTCAAGTTGTTTCAAACAAGTATGAATTTATTTCTTCTGCTGAACACAAAAAAGATATTTGAAGAATATGGGTAAGAATAATTAATTTACTTAGTTGTCAACTGTTTGGTTACCGACATTCTTCAAAATATCTTCTTTTGTGTCCAGCAAAAGAAAGAAATGTATACACGTTTGGAACAACTTGAGGGTAAGTAAATGATGGCAGAATTGTAATGTTTTGGGTGAACTATCCCTTTAAGAATAACAAAATGAATTTATGTGCAGTGCACCTGGCTTCAGTTAACACCAAGTTGTTTCAATTCAGTTGTGCAGATATCTCACTTGGCATAAGAATCTATGGGTGTTTGCTATGTTTGTTGATGATTTTCTGTTCTAATGGTAAGCAGTTTATCTTGTTAATGCTAATACTAATGCTAATTGTTAATACAGTATAATATACCCAAATGGCATATGTTGGTCTTGGGACAATGTTCTAATAAAAAAAAAAAATACTTAAGATTATGTAGTGACTTGCTACATAATCAAAGGCCAAATCAGGGTCAGAAATTTGAGGTGTTTGCACGATTAATCAAAATGAAACCGAAATCGCAATACGGCTTAGTGCGTTTATCAAATCGCAATGTCTGATTTAATTAAGTAAATATGCGTTGTGTGTTTCAGAGTGAACTATGTTCTTTTATACACAATCTAGATTAAAAACACATCTCTTCAACCTGACATACACATAGAACACTATACATTCCTATTATTCAAATCAGTTAAATGATTATTAGGCTGCATAAATTAGGTCAGTCGGAACCGGGAACACTTCCTATAACACCTGATGTACTCGCTAGGCTACATCATAAAAAGAATGGCATCTACGCTAATTTTAGTCTTTCTGTTTATTTCGAGGTAATCGAACTGTAATCAGCCGGACCCGGGCCGTATCCAGATCAGATGGTGGACTTGTGCCTGGACACGACCACAACGCATTCCTGAAGTGTCAGCAGAGATTGTGTCAAGTAGACTCTCCCCTGTGAAGGCCTCATCGACACGACAGCCATCAGCACTGATCCTCAACAAACTCGTCTCCATGCGCGCGTGAGGACTCCGGTCTTCAAACAGATGAACTGCATAATATAATGTTCCGATCCAATCTGACCTGTAATGCTGCCTGAATCATAATCATACACTGTTCGTTCGTTGGCCAGAGGAGAACTGGCCCCCTGACTGAGCCTGGGTTCTCCCAAGGTTTTTTTCTCCATTCTGTCACCTGATGGAGTTTTGGTTCCTTGCCACTGTCGCCTTTTCGCCTTTCTCCGCCTTTGTCGTCATTGGCTTTTGGCTTGCTTAGTTGGGGAAATTTCATTTTATATTTAACAATATTATTATAACATTATTTTCCTGTTATCTCTATAAAGCTGCTTTGAAACAATCTGTATTGTAAAAAGCGCTATATAAATAAAGGTAACTTGACTCGACTTGACTTGACAAGCAGGGCATGATCCAGTATTAATGTCTCTCCACACAAACTCATCTGTGCAAGTGCCGTGAGTTTGGGTCGCTTAAATGACGTGCATTTAGGAATGCAACATGAAAGTGAAAGTGAAAGTGAAAGTGACACGTGATGGCCAAGTATGGTAACCCATACTTGGAATTTGACCTCTGCATTTAACCCATCCAAGTAAGTGCACACACATTAGGAGCAGAGTAGTGAGTAGTGAACACACACACACACTGCAAACGTGGATACACACACCCGGAGCAGCGGGCAGCCTTGAGTGGCGCCCGGGGAGCGATTGGGGGTTAGGTGCCTTGCTCAAGGACACCTCAGTCATATTCCTGCCGGTACTGGAATCGAACCAGCAACCTTTGGGTCACCAGTCCAACTCTGTTACCATTAGGCCATGACTGCCCCCATCTTCCCAATCTTGTAATAAGGAACACGTGTAAACCATGACTGCATCAACCATCTTCCCAATCTTGTAATAAGGAACACGTGTAAACCTGCAGCTGGTAACAAAAGAGAAGATTCAAGGGCAGTTTTCATGGCTAAAATAAAAGCTTGATTGTTTGACGTTTGAAAATGAATAAATTATTAAGACTGCCATAAATATTAGTATTGTAATATTATAGTTGCACTGTAAAATAAAATAATATTTTTTTTATGAAATACTCAATTTTTATTTATCAGTGAAATATTACAATATTACAAATTTCTTATTTTGCTTAATAATTTGACTTTAATAGTAATAATAATACTCATTATTATTATTATAGTCATGTAATCACAAAATTTTCAACAATCCTGGAGCTTTATTTATTATAAAAACTAAAATTAGATGTTGAACAGATGCCACTACAAATGCCCCATGAAATTCACTTATTGATAATGCTTATATTGTAATTCGAAACCCACATGCCCCATGAACTTTGCAAATTAAGCAAATAAAAGGCATTGATGAAGCAAAGTTTACATGATACAACTTTTTTTTTTTAGCAAATGCTTGCAGAGACAGGTGTGTAAAACATGCTAAATGATCCTGCAAAACAAATGCTATCATTGCAAAGAATCGTTTATCTTCCACTTTATCTTCCTGGTTCCTTTGCAAAAATGATTTATCTGTTGCTAACTTTCAGGTAATTGGTGACAGTTTGACACAGGGGTTTGCCAGAACACTATATTTTTTTGCAAGGGTGCAGAGAACATTTTATTGACAACTGTCAACTGTAAAACCAACTTTAGCCTTGCTATATATATAGGAGCTCTAAAGATGGCATAACATATATTACATATTGCCATCTTTAGAGCTTCAGACATAGGAAAACCTTTATGGTCAGAGGTCAAATATGACAAACAGGGATATCTCATATGTAAACAGACCATTAGCCTAGTGGTTAGTAAGAATACTGTTCAAAGACCAACAAGGATACTAATTCAGGTATGTCCTACTTTGCTAAATCACATTAAGTGCCTTTATGCATTTATATGCGTGCACGTGATCAGGTTCAGCTTCAAACTGTCTTTAAACTCACGCACTTTGAAGAATGACTGGTCAAAGTTCCAAAACCTTGGCATTTCATCATCATGTTAATTAAACATCATTATGATACACCAATCGTTAACATAAATTCCCTGTACAGAAATTGTTGAATAATTAAAAAAATCCCTTTGAAAAGCATTTGATAAATTAGCCTCTGGTGTCGCTAATGTCCAATCCATATTTTACATCTCACTGATAAAAAAAGAACAGTCAGCGCAACTACTAATTGAAGTTTAATTAGTATGTTAATGTATGCACGGCGTCTGCAATGAGTAAGAACGAGAAGAGAGCGAAGAATGATGAGGAGGAGAGGTACGAGGTGGCATCGCAACATGCTTTCCCTCCATCTCTCTTTCTCTCTGTCTCTGTCAGTCTGTGGTTTTCTTCCTCAACCACAAGGGCCACTTGAAACACCTTTGCTTTCAGATCCAATCACAATCTCGGCTTCTTCAACAGTTAATAGATTAATAAATACGAATGTAAATCAAGCAGCAGGGCCTGTAAGCAAGTGGAATCTAGCATATGGAGATTTCTCAACCCCCAAATGGAGACCTTTATATATTCAAGGGTCCTGATAGTTGGCGTAATCAATGACGGCATCTAAGTGGTACTCTTTTTTCTTTCTTCATCTCTCCCTCCCTTTCTTTCCCTCTCTTACTGTGCTCTTTGCAAAGGGCAAAGGACCAGAGCGAGAGAATCATGCATCTTTAGGGATAAAAATTAATAAAATCATAGGATGTCACAGTGTGCTGGAAAAATGGTGCCCGCTAATGGATTTTCAAACGAAAACAGCTTTTATGCAATCAATCTTTTGGTGCGGGGACCAATTATTTAAGTAATTGTTCATTGCAAATGCTACATGAATTTGCCCATTTGACGTCATTTCAAGTAAACATCTTTTTCTGTCATAAGGGCTGTGAGAGGACTCTCATTAACTCTTTAGTGGTCGGGCCTCTCTCTGCCTGCTACAGAATAAATCATTCGGCTTGTTTTAATATAATCCTCTCGCTTTATAACACATCATCAACTCTGTGTAAGAATTTTAAAGTGTCTATGTGAAATAAGAAAAACAAGTAACAGTTATTGTGGGGCTGCAGAATAATCTCATAAACGTTCTGTTCAATCGGATGCATGCCACAGTCACCTTATTAGTTTGTTTACAGGCTATTAACATTACAGATACCTACTTAAGACATAAACAGCGAACTGTATCATGCCCTAAATATACTGATATCCCTTGTTAGCATGAGTAACCTTGGTGGCTTGTTAGTGAACTCGCTCTGTAATGAGTATTAAGGTTCCTGGCCGATGTATTTTCAGGTGTCTGCAATTAACAGACTTGTATTATATATCAGATATCGTTTGCTGAAATGCAAGAGAATTTAAATGAAGCTATGCTGTATGTTAAGTAAACACAAAAATTACTTTCTAACACAAAGAAAAATCTGTTTTGTTTTGTTCTCTCTCTCTCTCTCTCTCTTTTTTTTTGTCTGTGCTCAGCTGCTGTCAGCCTCCAAGGTAACCTTACGTTTAACTGTTGTGCGGAGGTGGCTTTGCCAGATGTTCCTGTTTTGATGAGAAGGGAGGATGAAGAAACAGCTGTCTGTACAGAAAAGGGGGGAAAAAGACAAGAAAACCTGTGCTTTTACATTCTATAATTTCTCCGATGCAAAGCGTACCTCATCCTGCAGAAAATCAAACATTATATAGATCACTGCTATGTTAACACAACCTGTTGGATTGCATGTTGTTTGATTATATGCACATTATATAGCAGACCAGTGGAGTAATAACCATTACAACATCATTATCATTATATTGGACTGAATAAAACAGTAAGCAGTAATTCAGCTATGGCTAGTGGCCTTTTAGGAAATCCATTTGGAGTGAAGGTCATGTTCGGCAGTTCATATTCATGAGCAAAGCTGATAAGTTTGAGATCGTTACGACGCCTTGCAACTGACAACAGTTTTGTATATCATCGATATTTTACAATTCAGTGTTGTGCTATTGATTTTGTGTAAACAAGATCAATAAACAAGTTGTTAGTATTGAATTACTTACATTTTAGACACAATATTGTCAGTTACTAGTAATGGGAAGATCTGATTATTTCTGACTTGGATCTTTGAATCTTTTTTAGTAGGGGTGGGCAATATGGTACAAATATCACAAATAGACATATAAAAAAGAATGACAGACCATTTAGGCCAAAGTAGAGGTGGGGCAAAATCTTATTTCACTTTATTTTATTTTATTATTTTATCTTTGTTATTAAAAATAAAATAAAATACGCAGATTACAAATAATAGGACAAATACAGTAGCATGTAAGTAGCATTCAAGAATTTTAATAAACAAATGTAAAAATAAAACACTACACACTTCACTTAATGAATTAAATATGTATTTACAGTTATTTCGTATAAGTTATTCAGTCAAGAGCAGGAAGTGATTTTGTCTTTTGTCTTTTGTCTTTTGTTGTTTGATTAATGAAAACATTAATGACACACGCGGCAGAAGGCTTATTAGGCTGCGTTCACTTTAAGACCGAATGCACGGATCTAGTAGCTTGGTCCAGGTATGGCATCAGAACCCGGAAAACTAATTCGCCATTGGTTCCTCTTAGATTTTCCTAGCTGGCTTTATTAACGATATTTGCGGGCACCATATCTTTTCATAGACTAAATGATACGTGGCACCATCTGTTATTTCTTTTTGCCTTTCTGAACTCTTTTCATATGCTGTTCACAAACTCCAGTATTATTGGTTTTTGTTCACCTTTTTTTATTTTTTATTTTTTATTCATTACTATACAAACACAATCTGCGTGAATGGTGCCTACTCTGTTTTGCCGCAACGATAGTTTGACAGGTCTTTCATTTGAAAATAGCAGTACAACTGTGCAACTGATGTTGGTAGGTTACATGACAATGAAAAACTTGAATGTAGTACGTTCGAATTACATTCATATTACATAGAACATAATTAACTAAAGGAGTACCTACTCAGAGAGCATGAATTTTTTGATGCAGCCAATCACTTATTTCATTCCTAAATAAATCAGTTGAATGAATGATTCAATGACTCACTCAAAAATAGTCAGGTGGTTCATTCCTGAAAGAATCAGTGTTTTTGTAACTCAAAGTAATTTGCCGCCACCTATTGGTTTCAACTAACTGATTTGTTTTTTCAGTGCTTTTGGACTTACACGACACCGTTTTCAACTAAAAACGGAAAAATTGTATGCATTTTGGTGGCCTGAAAATGCAAGCTTTTGAAATTGGGTTTCAAAGTGCAAGGTTTTGAAAATTATATCATTATAGTCTCTGTGTAAACCAGTGTTAATTTTGGCAGCCATTTTTGATTTAGTCTTAGTCTTCATCTTCAGACGAAAATGCTTATTGGTCTTAGTCACATTTTAGTCATTTTGTCTTTCATAGTTTTAGTCTAGTTTTAGTTGACGAAAAGTCATTGCATTTTTTATCAACTTTGTCATTACTTTTAGTCAAACTGCAAATCCCGACATTCATTTTGGTAGCTATTTTATATGTACTGTTGTCTGTAGACAAAAAATTTCATTACAATTTTTCTCTCTAGGACAGTTCAATTAAGCTTATGAGAAATTTGAATCAAGGTAACAGGCTGTATTGACATTGCACTCTTTAGCAGTAGCACTAGTGCAATTCTACATATCCCTTTTCCTTAGTTCCAGTTTTTTAGAGTACCCCCTGGTACTCTTCCACTTAGACTGCAGTCACAACTTTTCCATTAAGGGACAATATTTGTAGCCTGGCTCCGCCCTCCTACGCACTTCCGCTCAATTTCATTTTCCTTCAGTACTACGTCTGGGATTGCGCTGTAGACTTTGGTTTTCTCCGATCAATTTTTTACAGGGCCAATCAGCGAACAGAGGGAGTGGCTGAGAACGATGACGTTGATGTCGACTCGTGCGTTATTTTGAGTTGTAGTTCAAAATAAGAAAGATGCGAGCGAAGCCATTCGGTCCGTTGTGGCAACGCTGCCGAATATCAAGAAGTTAAAGCCGGAGCAAGAACAATCTTTGCTTAGTTTTGTGTTTATGGCCATCCTCCCACGGGGTTCGGGAAAAGACATATGTCATGACCAAACGTCAGCGATTGGTTATGGCAGATAGAGTGACTCTGGGCAGATCCAATAGTTTTAGACTTCAATAGAATACCCGCCTACAAGGAAGTTAACGCTTGTCAATGGAGCGGTGCCAGACTCTCTGTACAAATGAAATGTACGAGAGTCTGGTAGAACCAGGCTACAATATTTGCCCCCTTTAATCGATTTTCCCAGTTCATTTCTTACCTTTAAAAATACCTTTATAAAATAAATAATGCTTTAAATAAAACAATGTTCAATACATATGCAATGATGGTAAAAACGAAGTGATACTTTTAAATTAAATTTTAAATTAAAATCACTAGTAGGTGGCGGTAAGTCACTGTCTTTATCAAGTGGCTCGTGACAGAAAAAAGACCGACTGAATGACACTTTAATTTAAGTAGAAAATCTCAAATGAAGATCGCTGAACTCTCTTTTTTCAGATCATCCACATGGTTTCCAGATAGAAAAGAACGGATAGAAAACGTGTTACTTTACCAGAAAAGCTCTGACTGGGGGTTTAAATAATTGAAATCTGGCAACCGTAAGCATGAACGCTCGCAAACACAGTCCGATTGTAATGTGTTGTCATCTCCTTTATTCGACAAAAACAACTGGTTTTGGTCAAGTTTTTTTAACCCATCAGTTTTGTCTTTTTTCGTCAACGATATTGCATTGTTGATATAGTCACAGTTATCGTTTAATGACATGGGTGTCGTCTCTCATCGTCTTGTCTTAGTCAGGGAAAAAAGGTCGTCAACGAGTAGTTTTCGTTAACGAAATTAACACTGGTGTAAACTACAAAAATTGTGAAAACGTTGACGTCATGCACATGTGTATTACGCGTTCAGTCTATAGGTGTGTAGTGTTTATTTACAAAGTTACATTGCCAACTACTGGCTTGGCATGCATAATACAGCGATTTTAGTCATTTTCACAGATCAGTGTGAATGGGGATTGTTTTGACAAAGTTGTCGTCTGTTCATGAAAAAGGAAAAACTTTTCCGTTTTTAGTACATCATTGACGTGTAAACATACACTATATATAGTAACTAGCTACTTGCTGTATAAAGCGAAGTATGATGACTACTCTCAGGTACAGATTTCTGTAAAACATCCTTTTGAAGATTGAAAACGCATTCGTCAAGTCCAGTAAATCCAACTAATATCTGTTGATCTAATACAAAGAGGCTCATGGTTTTATTTTCAGATGTCCATTTCAATGGCAACCCGCACAAACCGCCGATGAGATAAGGGGCCAGAAACGGGGGCCCCCATGGGAGTCGTTAGGCATTTGTCTCGCACCTCACCCCTTCTTCATCCCCTCTCCCTTCAGACATCACCTGGGGAGGAGCAACCACGCAGACAACGCTTAGCCAACAAATCGCAGCGTGTCTCCCTCTCTACCGTGGCCATCACCTTCCTACTGGGTTAATCAAACATTCGTTCTCCAGCTCCCTTGCAGCTCACTGACCAGGAAGCGAGCATGCATGGGTTGCCACTCTATCCCACCATCAGAATTTCGGACTGACGGACACTTTTAGCCGGGAAAATCCGCATCAATTGTCCTACTCCATTACAGTCACACTGTCTCAGACAAGCTCCATTGCTCATGGAGTTAGACCTCCACAGCATAATTCCCCCATGAAGTGCGGCGTGTTACACGTCGGAGGGCAGGCAAGAGGCCTGTCAGAGGCAAGGTTCATCAGAGCGCTGTGATTAGACATTTGCAGGTATCTGCAAGGGGCACTCATGCTCCACTGGGTCTCAATGCACCTTCCCTTCTCAATATGTTCCAATCAAGTCGCTTTTCTATTCTGCCTTTCTGAAAAGCGGACAGATAAGACCGAAACCCGTGTGTGTTCCCCGCGTGAACGATTCCATTTAACTAATGCAATGATGAGCAACAAAAGATCAAGTGTCCTGAGCAGTGGTAAAAATAGGCTTGTTGAAATGGATGATGATGACCATTCAAAGGCCGCTATCTTCCATTGCTGTCATACAGGAGCGTGTAGAGAGTAGTTTTTCATTAACTCTGACAAGCCTTTTTATGTGTATCCTCATTAAAGGGAGTATGGATTCATTACCAGGCTTGTCTTTTTGATGAAAGTCGACCACCCATTGTTCTTAACGTCTAAGCTACGGAGACGTGGCTCCAGTGTCTTGTTGCAAGTGAATGAAAAAATTTATCCCCCCCCCGTTTCATTAAAAGATGTAACTCTGATCATTTTATTTTCCTGGTGCTTTTCAGGTTTAAATTAGTCCGAATCCTGGTCCACTGCTTTGTGTAGATGGTGTTTGTAAAGCACTGTATGCACACTTTACCCATCAAGATCGAATTATTCCTGCAGATTTGCCATTGTTGAGACTTGACAGTTGACGTATGGTTTGATTCTGTCGACTGATATTCCTCTGTGCAATTAAAAGTTTTTTTTTCTTTCTAATGCAGACAATGCATTATTTGTTTTGCTGTTTATTAAAGTCTTACACATTTTAATTAGCTGTCATGCTAGTCTCTCAGGTTGTTCACTGTACAGTGAGAATTAGTTTCTATTTAATGATCAGGACTTCATGGCTGTGTGGTTTATAAGGAACATCAGTAAGTCATTTTTAATTGAGATGAGGCAAATACTGTAGTCGCTGTAAACAAGTAATGAACTGTAGCATGTCATCCTTGGAAATTTGAAAAGGCAAGCTAATTTCTCGAGACAGATTATGAATTATTTAAATCTCCTCGTTGCCTCTGAACACCTTCACACACACAAAAAAATGTGGTCACTGTCCTAAAAAAGATGCTGGGTAGATTGCTACAAGTACAGTTTAATTGAAAATAGTGTGACATGAAAGAGCTGGAGTATTGCAGGATATAATGAAAATTGTTATGAGCGTTTACAACGCTCAAAGAAAAACACAGCATTGTTGTGGAAATGCTACTTGGGATGGAGCAAACACTCTTTCCCAGCTAAAATGTTTAAAATACCATTTAAATGTTTAGTTACAGAATAAGTAACTAGTACACACGCTCAAAATTATGAGAGAGAAATGACACTCTTAAAATGGTATTATTTAGCAGGGCTGTGCATTGCAAAAGTGTTCTGATCAACCATTTTGGGGTAAATTGATCATGAATTGAGCATTCAATTGTGCTTAAAATGTTGCAAAATCATGTGAAAACGCATGAAATTATCACATATAATTTAACACAGTATATATATTTTTTGTGGTGGATTAAATAGACATGGATGGACAGACGGACGGGCAGACAGACAGATAGACAGACAGCCAGACAGCCAGATAGATAGATAGATAGATAGATAGATAGATAGATAGATAGATAGATAGATAGATAGATAGATAGATAGATAGATAGATAGATAGATTCTTCGGTCATGGTTTAAAGTGACTATCTATATGTAATCAAGACAATGGGCGTTTTCTGACTTCTATCCACAGTGCACACTAGGTAATAAGTTAAAACATTGCAGTGGTTTAAGAGCACATCCCTGACCACTACAGATAGATGGGGGGTCTGAAAGACAATAACAGATCCATCACATCCTCCTGCTGCTTTTTTCAGCCTCATTGGCTGTAGTGTGTACATAAACCCTGGTTGAAACGCGCTGTCCATCAAGGAAACTGCGCATTATTTTCCTACGATGCACTCCTGCTAACACGCTTCCATTCATTTTCAAAATACCCTGTTTTTACGAGTCTCTGTCTGCCCTGAGAAAGCACAATGATTGTCCTGACAAAGACCTGTGGTTTTGACTGGATTACCATTATTCATCTTCAGACATTAGAAAGCATTTTATCTCGAGAGCAGTTTAAAGGAGGGATGGAAGTCTCAGCAATAATAGGCCTTCATTAAAATTGAATTTTTCTGTACTATTTCCCTTATTCTGCTTTAACATGCTCTATGCTTTTATATTAAAAATAAGAAAGTGTTAATAATGTTAGTTGATGCATAATGGTCATGGACTTTTTGACATGATTTTTAAAAAAATCAATTTCCAGAATTTTGGTTTAAATTGTGAATGATTGTGTAAAGGAATCTGTATATTTTAGGTTCTGATCGCTGTTTGCTCATTTTGCCATTTCATTTTAAACATGTTTGAAAATTGAATTTTTAAAAGTATAAAAAAATCCATATAGTCCCTCAATTAATATTATGTCATAAAAGCTGCATTAAAAATAATCATGATATTAAATATAACAACAACAATAATAAGAAGAAAAAGAGCATGTAGAAAAATGCAGTTTAAAATATATTAGATGGTGCATGCAAACTTCCCAAAATGTGTTTTATGTCTACAGCAGTAAATAAAAGTGTACTCTGTTCATTAAGTTATCGTTCCATTGAGCCGGACACCTTGGTTGATGTTAATCCATCACTGAATGACACAGTGGAAAAAACCCCCCATAAGTATACCTAAACCAAACTCTGCCCACCTCATACTGTGAATCACCACATTTCTCTCTCTCTCTCTCTCTCTCTCTCTCTCTCTCTCTCTCTCTCTCTCTCTCTCTCTCTCTCTCTCTCTCTCTCTCTCTCTCTCTCTCTCTCTCTCTCTCACACACACACACACACACACACACACACACACACACACACACACACACACACACACACACACACACACACACACACACACACACACACACACACACACACACACATTCCAGCATCAAGGCTGCCTTACACCTCTCTAGTGCCCACCTAGCGTTTTAGGGGGCAGGCAGAGGCAGGCAGCCTTGTTTTAGAAACAGATGATAAATAAATCAAAGTGCACTAAGCACTGCTTCCACATGGCAATCGGCCTCCTTCATAGCGTCTGCACCTCATCAATCACGCCATTGTCTGCCTGAAAGGCGAGCCTTGTAAATGTCATCTCTACTCAAACCCAAGGAGAGGCGAATCAGAATGCACCCACCGAAGAGGGTCTCTCTCTCTCTCTCTCTCTTTGCTTTTTTTTTTTTTTAATTGAGTAGTGTAATTAAACTAAAAAACCCGGCTGGACTGCCTTTTGACAGGACGGATGAAGACCCCTTTTAATAGGGCTATGAAACATATTTGTTAAAAGGGATGAGGCAATATGTGGGCATATGATAGGTTGCCCTTATGTGTCAGAGTTTTTCATTTATGATTAAAACCCAGTGAAATTGGGTCCTTGTATTCAATTACACACACACACACACAAAAAAACTTGAATGAGATGCCAGTGGAAGAATGAAGCATAATTGTTTTTATTCCATGATGGTAATCAAAAAGATGTTGTGTTGTAGATTGCTGCTTGTTCTCATTGATTATCTACACGCACGTCAGTTTAGCTACATTTGTGTATTTTTATTTTTTTTATGTGGCAAGACAATTAAGAGATGTCATTTGTATTGTTGATTAAAGTAAGAAAACTAAAGCTGTGTTCTGATTCACAGGGAGCCTATGCAGTGTTCACTGCACCCTACTGTGCAGGAAAGATGTTCACTTCACTTGACAAAATTTGACAAGACCTGACAGCACTTCAGTTGATTAGGAGTTTCAAGTATGTGACATAATATAGCCATGTAAATAAAAATAATATTAATTATAATAATTCCATATATGTAATTGCATATCATACATTGATGTTTTTGTATGTAAAATAGCGCTTAAAAGCTTAGGATCAGTAAGATTTTTTACTAACACTTTAGGTAATGCCTTTATATAGAATGCATTATAAAGTCATTAATTATGCCTTTATGGTGTCATGAATAATTGTAACCACAGTTGTAATACATTATAATGCTCATCTATTCATTGAACACACCTTTTTTAACAGACAATTTCAGATGTAACGAGGAATCTGCAAATATTATAATGCATTTTAACTTTGGTTAGAATTATTTCTGAAAAGATATAATGCATTATAACGTACATAATTAACAATACCTTTATAATGCATTATACATAAAAGCTTTAAGTAAACTGTTACTGATTTGCTTTTCTTTTTCAAATAAATAAATTATTTTATCCAGCAAGGATGTATTAAATTGATTGAAGTGATAGTAAAAACTTTGTTACAAATAAATGCTGTTCTTTTGAACTTTCTATTAATCAAAGGATCCTGAAAACAATCTTTCATAGTTTCCACAAAAATATAAAGAAGCACAACTGTTTTCAACATTAATAATAAGAAATGTCTCTTGCAAATCATCATATTAGAATGATTTCTGAAGGATCGTGTGACACTGAAGACTGGAGTAATGATGCTGAAAATTCAGCTTTGCATCCCATGAATACATTACATTTCATAATATATATAAAAAAATTTTTTTTTTATAAATTGTAATAATTTTAACAAAAAGATGCAGCCTTGGTAAGTATTAAAACATAATTAAATTAATAAAGATTGTATACTTGAAACCCCTAAATTCCTCATTCTGTGAAGTGATATATTAATGTACATTTGCTCCCTCTGCCATTTGCAGTGCCCTTCGGACTGTACATTTTGGTTCCCAGCGATTTGAAATTTCACTTAAGATGACTGAAAACCCTGTGAAGGCGGTTGGAACATACGCTGAGATGATGTACTATACAGATCATTAGAAGAAGAAAACAGGTCAGTTTTGTTATGTTTTCTATTTCATTTCATTAAACATCACTCGTGACTGAGCCAATGTTTCAGGGTGCATCACCCTCCATGGTTATCATCAAGGTTCAGCTATATTAATCCATAAACTCCATCACCCTTTCTGATGCGTCTATGTTGGGGTAGCATAAGCCACTAAGAGATGCGGGGCGACCCTCTAGAGATATGAACTCTGGGACCCCTCGCATGGATCAATAGGACAGGGGTGCCGAAATAAATCATGATGTTCAACTGCTGTCTGTCAAACACCTGCATCCACACACACACACACATACACACATACACATACACACAGACAGCACTCAGTTTTATGGCAGTGCTCAGTGTTATTGCAATCTTATGATAGCTGCAGCTAATTTATCTGATTGCCAGAACACCTCGCACTTTCCACCTCTCACGCCTGTGATGCGAAAGTCTACTAAACTGGAGCAAGAAGCGCTTAAAGTGATTTACGCAGTCTGTCAATAACACCGGTGCTCATCATAGCCTGTTGTGAATATGGAAGCCATCTTTACATTTCAGAATAATAACGCGTCCATTGGGAACACAGAAAAAAACAATGGTAGATGTCTAATCAGTTCCCCCCCCCCCCCCCCCCCCCAGATCACTTGATGGTTTCTTTGCACGGACTCCAGACATGAAATAAAAGGCAGGCGAACGATACGCCGCTGCTAGCAGCGGGGCAGACCCCATCAAAAGCAAGAGTGGCACACACACTGAATGAACACGTCAGCTACCTTTTGGCTTTTTTAAATGAAACGGCATAAAGGGCTCCCCTGCCACTCCGCTGCGCTGGCAGCCGCCACCAATTGCGGTGGAAAATCTATTTTGTAGTGAGCGACCCCCGAACCCCCCCTCCACTCCCTTTCCAGCCTGGTCCCCTTCTCCTTCCCTTCAAATCAAAAGGAAGAAAAGAGTGACTGCTGGACTGACATCAATCAAAGCTGGGGACGCGCTGGCAGCCAGGAACAGAAGAGGACGGGGTCCAGAGTTCACAGGTTAAAGCAGGCGATGGAGGGAGGAGGGAAGAAAAGAGGGGAGGGGGTGGACGGAGGGAAATCGGGCAGCTTGTGCCTGACTTCCGATATCTCCACGTTGTAAAAAGTGCTGAAGAGAGAAAGAGAGAGAGAGAGAGAGAGAGAGAGAGAGAGAGAGAGAGAGAGAGAGAGAGAGGGAAGTAGCCCCTCCTGTATTCGCCTGCCCTCATTAATCTTCATGCCATCTTCTTTACCTAGTCATGTAGAACGGCTCGATAGAGGGCCGTATAATGGGGAAGGCCCGATGCCAATTACTAGGTTAACATAGTGTTCAGCCCCACTGCAACAAAGGAATGAGATCTTGGAGGATATCTGGGGTGCAGGGGAGCAATGCATAGCATTATGAAAGACAAAAAAAGAAGAGGGAGAGGTTGACAGAAAATAGGACGTTACCTGTTTTTTTTTTTTTGTGAGAACTAAACATTCTGAAACTCAGGATTTCAGAGTAATGCAATGTAGTCATTCTTCCTTTTGGTGTTCCAGTGTTAAAATACTTTTATGCAAACTTAATAAACTATATATATATATATATATATATATATATATATATATATATATATATATATATATATATACTGTATGTATATATAACATAAAATATTGCTTTGTTTATTTGAGCATCCCAACACATGCTGAACCAATGGTGTGAATTTGGGGCAATACTTACTGTAAATTCAAACAATGGCAGACCAACACAAAATTGTCTTTTACTTCTTTCGTAAGCGTTGCATTTTTAATGCACACTATTGTTCAAAATTTTGGATCAGTAAGATTTTTCCTTAAGTCTCTTATGCTCAGCAAGTCTACATTTATTTGATCAAACATATAGTACAATAGTAATATTGTGAAATTGTTGATGCCAAAGCAAAAATTTTGTGTCACATGATCTTTCAGAAATCATTCTTATATGCTGATTTGGCACTCAAAAAAATCAACATTGAATAGTTTTTGTGGTAACCATTTTTTTCAGGAATTTTTGATAAATAGAAAGTTCAAAAGAATAGTATTTATTTGAAATATATTTTTTTTTTATAATTTAAATGTCACTTTTGATTCATTTTAATGTGTCCTTGCTGATTAAAAGTGTTAATTTATTTAAATAAAATCTCAATGACCCCAAACTTTTGAACAGTAGTGTAAACGTGAATATGTATCCCTTGATTTTCTATCATTCAAAGAATCCATTAGCAAATGACACATAATACAAAAAATTTGACACCATCGAGATTTCAGGCTAATAAATGTGTAAGATAAAAATACATCTTTTGGGTCCTGCAACTTTAAATGGTCCTACAGTTAGACAAATTAATTTTTTATCGCCTCTCTTCTCATCATTTCACTTGAGGGATTTTGCAGAGTGATCCTCTTGTAATGAGTGCTGTCAGAAAGCTGTTGTAAAGTGCAGTTCTTTAATTCCAGGTGATTAAAATAGGCCTGGCTCAGACTGGCCAGACCCGAGGGCCTGGGGGTTTTGTTTAGGGACAAGCTCTATATTAAACGTCCTATAACAGAAATGTCACACCATCGCAGATGCTTTGGGAGAGAGACAACGTGAAATAACAAAGTGTTGATTCAGTCCTTATTGTCTCCAGTTCAAGGTAGCATGTGTAATGCACCTGTGTTACCTCTCTCTCTCTCTCTCTCTCTCTCTCTCTCTCTCTCTCTCTCTCTCTCTCTCTCTCTCTCTCTCTCTCTCTCTCTCTCTCTCCCTCTCTCCCTCTCTCTCTCTCTCTCTCTCTCTCTCTCTCTCTATGTTGAGGAGCATGACAATGGCCAGCAGGACATCTCTACCTGCTGACGTCACGTCAAAATCCCCCTGTTCTCCAATGCTGGCTTCAGCGGCTCAGTAGGTGCTGCTCTTGTGCTACATATGCAAACAAATTTCACTTATTCACTATAATAGAAAGCTGAATTTTCAGCACCATTACTCCAGTCTTCAGTGTCACACGATCCTTTAGAAATCATTCTAATATGCTGATTTGATGCTCAAGAAACATTTCTTATTATTACAATTGAAACCGGTTGGGCTGTGTAATATTTTTTTGGAAACCGTGCTACCCTTTTTCAGAATTCTTTGATGAGAATAAAATTTAAAATAACAGCATTTATTTGAAATATAAATCTTTTGTAACATAATAAGTCTTTACTGTCACTTTTGATAAATGTATGCATCCTTGATGAATAACAGTGTTTTCGTGTAAAAATGTTTACCTCACAGGACATCTTTGTACATTTTTTACTCGTGAAAGGTGCATATTAGTACCTTAGAGTACAAATACATGCCTTAAGCTCAAGGTACTACTATGAACCTTTTTGTGGTAAAAAAAAAAAGGTACAAAGATGTCATTTTAAGGGTACTGCCCCAGTGACAACCTGTTGTACCCCTGAAGGTAACATTTTTACACCCCTTTTCTCTGAAAAAATAATAGTTAAATCTGACCCCAAACTTTTGAACGGTAGTGTGTGTGTGTATACATTTTAACATTCTTTAAAATATATACACATTTTATTTACTCTCTCCAGACAAAGATCAGGCAATAATAAGCTCTTGACACTGTGAGGAAACAGCTTTACATACAATCGGTTGTGAGCGGGGTTGGCAGATAAGCAACGTTTTTTGTCTGAAATGATAAGGCTAAGAAAGCAGACATATTACAGGGCTCGAATTTCTGTATCTATTGCTTCCCAAAACCCCACGTCCAATAATTCATTCATTTGTAGCCTGTGAGGATGCCGCTTCCATCCATACATACATCGCACTGATAAGAGATCTGGCGACAGAATTGGTAATACAGAGTGAATGGGACACTGTTTGAGCCGATTAAATGAATCTGACTCTCTGCCTGGATACAAGTAGTGGCTGAGAGAGAGAGAGAGAGAGAGAGAGAGAGGATGATTTTGGTGATATGCACAATTTCATACGACATGTGGCAGCTGCAGTAGAGAGCTGTTAGAGACGGGACGCCCCTCCCTGACCTCTATGTCATAGATAACAGGGACACTCACAATAGCCAAATGCATCATTACGGACTTGAATAGCATAATGATTGATCTTTTTCAGGTGACGGGTTTGACGGTTACATTTTGGGCCACGCATGTCAGAGAAGATATATGTGAAGCAAACATTTGATTAAAACTAGCTGAATTGAATGAGTATTACAGTGATAAGAATCATCATTATGTTTTCTTAATATAGGATGAATTCCAAATGCTGTCTTTGCCGCCTTGAAGGGCACTATGTCTTCAGTTGCTTCTTGTACATACAGTATGACTTATTTATGACTCTTTCCACAAAAAATATTAAATTTTTTCAACATTGCTAATGATAAGGAATGTTTCAATCCACATATAAGAATGGTGTCATTACAGGTTTTTTTTTTTTTTACGAATAAATGCGGTCTTGTTGAGCATAAAACATTTTAAAATCTTACCGCACAGCCAACGACTATAAGTGGGAAATATAACTTTTATTTCGAAAAGTTGAAAAAAAATCTAAAAATTGTGTGTGTGTTTGTGGCCTGGTAAACCTTACATTATGGGCTCAGTGTAAGGGGATAGAATATACAGTTTGTACAGTATAAAAAAATCATTATGTCTATGGAATGTCTCCAAAAAATATGAAAACACGGACACGCGCTGTGTCTGTGTGTTTGTGTGTGTGTGCGTGTGTGTGTGTGTGTGTGTCTGTCTTGTTTTTTGCGTATTATCAGATGGACAGACTATGCTTTTTAAAATGTATTTGAATTAAAGACAAATTTGCCATTACAAAAGCTATACATTTATAAAAAAATGTATGAAAAAGTGTAAAAATTACTATTTTTAAACATAAACTATAGCTGAAAGTCCTTCTAAAGTTAAATGACTGGCAGATATTAGCTACAATGCATCCAGCTGTACTGTGAGTGTACAGTATTAAAGTACCGCTGATCTTAAATTAGTAATGGCTTAAATACAGATTGACTTTAAAAGACATAATACTAATGATTCTTTTTTATGAGAAAAAAATGTGAAAAAATAAGAGCGAGAAAGAGAAAGAAAGAGCACATCTATGGGCCAGTTATGGCCTTTATTAGGATCACTCATGATTAGCTACAGTTTAAAATGGCTGTGAAGTGTCATTCAATTACAAATGCCAGAGCAGGTCGGGATCACTGCAAATATCAAGAGCTCTGTTCTGAATGAGTGTAATGACGCACTCTGAACTCAGCTATCATTATGGACAGGACAATCGGAATAATTAGAAAATATTTTATGGATATATTTAATACAATCTTGGAGTTTTAGTAAATTAACTTATAACACAGATTCAAGTGTCATGACTATGGTATGAACATCGTTTAGAAATGTAGCAAGGGTAATTTGACATTCAGTGAAATATTAACATTTTTAACCATCTATACCTTATTTAAAGTTAAAGTCAGCCTTTTTACTTGACACACTTTTTGATTTGTAACAGCAACCAATCAATATTTCGCTCTAGCTCATTTCAAGACACTTTATTATAGCGAGGAATATATATATTTCATACTGCTTTCCACATGTTTTGAAATTCTAATTCAAGCATGGCAATACATTTTCCATTTTCATCTTTTCACCAGTCTACCATTCCATTACAGAAAAACACCGGGAGCAAAAGGTTACCTTCTCTACAGAAACATGTAAACAGACTGAAAGGTCATCAAACAGAGCCCCGTGCCGCTGCGCCCATCTCTAGCGGAGGAGGAATTTAAAAAAGAAAGGTTGTGAGGAAAAGTGGCTGGCCCTTTCAAAAGCACAGAACAGGACTAGAAGGGGGAGTAGAAGAAAGAGAAGCAGAGAGCACACGCTTTCTTCCATATCCACCACCATAAGTCTCCTGCAACTCAATTGGGTGAATTAGAATAGCAAGCATATATATCAATGTGTAGGACTAACCTTGTTTACCTCTGGCTCTCACGTCTATGCCACTGTTTCATTGTGGTGTAACAACATTCAAAAGGTTTAAAACTTTTGCCCTCAATTTTGGTCAGGGTAAATAAGGGTTCATGAAATACTGAAATATTACACTATATTTTGCCTACCGTCGGTGAAGTTAACATACGGTACCATGTGTACTGCTGCCGCAAATCCACAACATTAAATACAACCCAGTCACACATGTGACGCTTGGGTCACCAGGTGGTGAAAAGGAACAGTTTGCAACATTGTTTAATAAGGCTGGAATTGCAAATTTTTACTTGTAGATGAAAATAAAATAATGAAATAAATTACTGGTGGTAATAATAATAACAATAATAGTACTATGGCATTTTAACATATTTATTTACGGTTAATTATTTATAATATAGATGCTTAATATTCCAGCTATTTGACTATTTTTACAGTGCATGGTGTGCTTGCTTTTTTACTTGCCAGTATTTTAGGTATGGCATTATGCCATAAAATAAATTCAATGATAGAAAAGGTGGATTACTCTGAATGGGTGTATTTACTTTGTCAATATTGTGACCAAATTATTATGACCAAATTATTTAAAAATAAAATGTTTGAAACTACATTTTTGTACAAAAAATCATGATAATTTGACTAAAAGATAAATACAAGACAGTCAAGATTTTGTCAAGTTTGCTTGGGATTAATTCAGCGACAACAGAATAATACAATGGCGTTTCATTTCAAAAGACGCTAGTGACATGGATTAGACGAGCAATAGAAACAGAAGAGGAATATAAACCAGAGATGACACCTAAAATGGCTGCTGATTTATCGCTGTAGTGAGTTTGGTACTGGGCTTCCATGTATATTAGCGCAACAAATCTGGGTCCATTTAGCAAGGAGATGCTCATACATACATCACCAGTTTCAGCTCCAAGCCAAGGTCAGAACTCATTGCATCAATCTTTTCAGCAGAGGCTACTCCACACAAGGGCAGGTTTGTAACTGTCGCCACGGTAATAGAATCTTTTTTTCCTTCTGCTTCATCTTTTCTCTTATCATGTGAAATATATATTCAACTTCTCCTCTTTCCCTCATTCTCTTCCATTGCATTTTTTTATCTTTAAAACATAGGTGAACCTCATTCTTTTTCTTGCAGACGCATGCTCTGAGGATCATAGATTTTTAACGCTTTCATTTCTGGCCCTGTCAGGGGGGCTTTATAACAAATAACAATCCTTCTACAAACAGCCTTGACCTCCTGAAATATCTTTGATAGGGGTTTCCTTTAAAAAATTGAAATGTGTTTATATTTTTATATAACGTGTATGTACTATTATTCTATTATACTATTATTATTTTATACTGAGTTTCTATGTACGTGTATGCATAATACATTTTTTTATTTTGCAAGGATGCATTACAGTTTTTCTCGATTGCTAACACACTATAACTGGTTCAGTTGGCCTAATTTCCCAAACCATTCGTTCATTTTTAGAAACAAAGACACGTTTCTCAAAACATTTAACACATTTTAGCTGTTTTCACACACGTTCCAATTTTCTCAATATTTTCTGCAAAACTCAAAAATGACCTCATTTTGCACAGGTTTAACCGAGAAGATGCAAGTAGACAATATAATTACCTCAAGTGTCACACTGTAAACTCTAATAACACACATTCATCCATGTGTAAACATTAAGTATCAAAACTGATGACACACCAATCAGAATCTCAGGTTAATATAGGCCCACAGGTGATTGTGTGCTTTGGAGAATGAGTCCTAGTGGTGGGACACAAAGAGGAAGAAGAGAGGAAAAGAAAAGAAATATGAAGGGGACGGGGTCAAAGGACATTTGTTCCTGATGAAATACAAAGCACTAGTTGACCATGTTCTTGTGCAGGAAGGACCATGAGGGAAGTTGGTCTACAGGCCCATCTACAATGTTTCTATACTCACACATACATTATAATTACAGTACACAGTAGCAGAACATTCGATGAGAGAACTTTCACTATTCTATGTACAGTAAATACTTTGGCACATGTTGTACACACTCAAACTCATAATTGTCTAACTGATTTGTAGCCAAGTACTTCTTACATTTCGTATTTTTGAAAAACTAAGAGAAAACGGCCTAGTGGAGGGAGAGAAACACAAGAAACAACAAGACAAAAAAACTGCTCTAGTACGGCAAATTGGTCATTAGTATACCGTAATGCAATTTGGCAGAGGATGCTGAATTTTTTACTGTACTGTAATTGACAGTATATTGTATTGTATTGCATACCAAGTTCATATTGTGCTAGTTCACTAATGCTTTTCATCTACTGCAATATCTCTTCACAGAAGTGTAATGAAAATAAACTTTTCTTAAAGCTTATTGTTGAATTTCACTGTATCTGCACCCCTCTATTTATGCTGTATACTGTATTAGACATTACCGTATGGCCTGACCCAGACCTGAAACGAGATGATGAAAACATTGATGCTGATGCTGTTTCTGAGTAACCTGTACAATTGCTCAGTTTGGAAAGCTTTTGAAAATGTAAGTATATTTTACTGTGCATGGACTTACATGTTTTGTCAGTGTGACATTTCAAAGGTCAGGTTTTTGTCCAAAACAGCATGTAAAGTATTATTGCTTTATCCACTTACGTAAGAGGTATTTATTACAGTACTGTTTTGTATTTCTTTTGACAGGGTCGTCCCTGAAATAGTTATCAGTCACTGCTGTGATTTGACAAAAGTTCCAAATTATTGATCTGAAAAACCTATTGTAAAGCGTTTGGTAGCAGTGTTTTGAATGTATCCCTCCAGTGTGTAACTGTGTTTATGCATCACAGGAATAAATTACATTTTAAAATATATTAAAATACAAAACAGTTCTTTTAAATTGAAATAATATTTCACAATTTTACTGTCATTGCGGCATTTAATGCAGCATTTGTTATAAAAATCATTATAAAATCTTACCGACCCCCACGAGTCACGACCCATTACCAAACATAACACACGGCTCATTATGACTGCTTATTTTATCGTTAGGCTATATATATTCCTTAGATACATTTAAAAAAATATATTTTGTGTTATTTTACAGCTTGTCAGGCCCAGTTCTTATTCAAAGAGAAAAATTTATCACAAAAAAAAGTGATACGAGTTCAGATCAGCAAGAGGGTGAGTAAATGATGACAGAATTTCATTTTTTGGGGTGAACCAACCCTTTAAGCGTAAAATATGAACAGCATGAACATTATATTTTTTCTACAGCATCTTTGCTACTGTCTATTCCAGAGTCTGAATATCTGAAGATAAATTTGGTTTGAGCAATTGTGCTGAGTCAATATTAGCTATTGTGATTACTCCTGCAAAAGTGTGTTATGCTTTATGTAAGATTAATACTAAAATCAATCACCCACAGAGCACTTTATGTGTACAAGTCCATTTAGGGAAGGAGGGGGGAGGGGGAGAGAAAAAAGAGAGCAGGAGGGAGAGAAGAGAAGTGAGTAAATGTATAAATAAAAAAACAGAACCTCATTTAATTGATGAACTTGACCTGCTTTTCCTTGATGCCAATTTTCATTTGATCTATAAAAATATGCTTGAGTGACATTATGTGACAGCATCTTAATCACTGTGAGAGTAAATAAGAATAATTTATGCTGGTTGATTGTGGGCAGAGCGCCATGAATCAGTGCTACGTCAAATATAACACCAGGTGCATTGATGAGGTGGAGAGGCCGCAGACAGCAGATTGGGCTGTAAAGGGAGTAGAGGCGGGAAACACTGACACTCTTACCCCACTCCCAGCATGCAACAGAGGACACTAGTGGCTAATCTTGGCATCAAAACCTGTGCATGAAGAATGAGTTGTGTTGAGGATGTAATTCTAGGAGATCCAGAGCTCTTAAACAAACAAATAAATAAAACAATAATAATTGTTGATTGGAAAAAGTAATAGAATTAAAAATATAACATTTATAATATAAAATATGAAAAATAATATTAAATTGGGTCCCATTTTGCCCCAATAAACAGTTTAATAGGTCAACAGATGTGACAACCTCCCGCCCCCCCCCAAAAAAAAATCAGCCAAAGTTTTATCCTAAAATTCATAGCATAGACACATTAAATAAATTAAAAACTAAGCATCTCATTTCCTCTGCAGTAATTAATAAATCATATCACATTCACATTCATAGTTGTTCCTCAGGGGTTTCGCATGGCTGCATTGATCTTCCCTTCAGTGTGTGTGTGTGTGTGTGAGTGTGTGTGTGTGCCTCATCACAGGGAAAGTCCCTCAGAAAAAGTCCATCATGGAGATGGCTTCTGACAAATATTTCGAGTGTGGCGAAGACATGACAGCTGTCAGTCAAGGCCTAGGCACTGGGAGGTAGAATATTTTGTTGGCCACGAGGTTCGGTTTAGGCAGGGACTGAGTGTATGGCATCGGCAAACTTAGTTTGCACAGACATGGCAGGGTCAGTTAAAGTAAAATAAATATTTTTGTTAACGTAAAAGTACACTATGCAACTAGCGGTTAAAAAATAAAACCATGCATTTTGCAGAAGAACATTGTTTTGGTTGTGCTTTGGCTCTGCGTGACTGTACGGATGAATATGCTTATCCTACTGCAAATGCTCATAAAACATTCACTACTAGGCTCAAGAGATGTAACCAGTTTAGATGGAAAGGATCTCAAGCTGACTAGCTGAAAATGTTACTGCGGCTTTACCCATTAATAGACAGTACTTCCTTGAAAATAAATTCCAGCACAGCCACAACAAACATAATGAAATGACCCTTAACAATAGATAATGCTTTACAATGAACTCTGTTAGAGAGCTACATATGGGAATTTATCTGTTCAATAAATAAATAAATCTGTTCTGGGGGCAGTCATGGCCTAATGGTAACAGAGTTGGACTGGTGACCCAAAGGTTGCTGATTCGATTCCAGTACCAGCAGGAATATGACTGAGGTGTCCTTGAGCAAGGCACCTAACCCCCAATCGCTCCCCGGGCGCCACTCAAGGCTGCCCGCTGCTCCGGGTGTGTGTATCCACGTTTGCAGTGTGTGTGTGTTCACTGCTCACTACTCTGCTCCTAATGTGTGTGCACTTACTTGGATGGGTTAAATGCAGAGGTCAAATTCCAAGTATGGGTTACCATACTTGGCCATCACGTGTCACTTTCAAATTAATTAACCAATCATACCATTGATTAGCTCTACCAAACTTGGATGTCTTTTTTTTCCAGTAATAAACAAACATTGTTAAGTTGTTTTGATTGATACTGTGAAGCAGCTTTGATACAATCTGTTTTGTGAAAAGCGCTATATAAATATATTTGACTTGACTTGACTTGACTTTCACTTTCACTTTCACTTAAAATTCCTTACTCAACTGGGGCCGTATTCACAAAGAATTTTAAGGCTAAAAGTAGCTCCTAACTGGCGAATTTAAGAGCAACCCCTAAAAATAATGGGCGTGTCACTCCTAACTTTAGGACTCCTCATTTTTTTCACTAAGAGTAATTCACAAAGCATTTTAGCCCTAAAAGTAGCACCTAAGTCTGTGACAGCTTAAAAGAAGTCGAGAGGACTCCTAACTCACTAAGACCTATTCACAAAGGATTGTAGCGCATACCACCGCCTCTCGCAGTAGTCCGGGGTCCGCGACACAAGCGGGAATGCTGCATTGATCTGCAAACAAATCCTCTCCCATGTCTCACGCTTAGTTTTGCTTGATATCCCAGTGTCGAATTTCCCTTTTATTATGTTTTTTTTTTCTTCAGCACCAACTGGGCCAGCAGCAGTTGATCCTGCGTCCAGTTGGGCTTTCTTTTCCGTTTTGGCGAGTTCATAATCCACCGTCATTCAACTTTTGCATTACTTCAATAGGAGCAACATTTCCTTGCTTGTTTCCGCCACAGGATGAAAAATAAAAAAGGTAATTGTGACTTTTTATATCTCACAATTGCGACTTCCTATATCTTGCAATTGCTGACTTCATATCTCGCAATTGTGAGATAAAAAGTCGCAATTGATTTTTATTTTTTTATTCAGTGGCGGAAACAAGCTTCCAAACTAATAGGATGTCAATTAACCAAGCAAGTGTTAATGCAAGTGTCGTTTTTCATTATTAGGCAAGTGCCGGTTTCATTAGGGTATTAGGCTACCTTGATTTAATTTAATTTAATTCACCACTTTTCTCTCTCTCTCTCTCTGCCTTTTTAGAATTACACTTCACTGGGGCCTGCACAAACATGTCATTATATAGGCCCTATGCATTTCGATGACATTACTATTATTATTTTGAGTAGGACACAGACATATTTAGATGTCGTAATTCCATGATTTGTTGCGTCTGTGTTATGTTCCGCATGATGGCCCTGTCATCTAACAACCAATCACCGTGATCATTGCGAGGAAACTCGTGCATGAGAATTGACGTCATCCATAGCAACGAAGAATCACTCTAAGTTTAGGAGTTGTCATTTTTCCTTACTAAGAGTAGGTCTGAAAGGCGTTGTGAATAACTTTTAAGAGAAAACTCCTAGCTAAAATATTTTAGTGTGATTTAGGAGTACTCCTAGTGGTAAAATAAAATTCTTTGTGAATACAGCCCCTGTTCAGTAATAAAAAAACGCCATCTTCGTGTTACTTTTACATCTCAAATTCCTCAGTTCTTGCCATCTCTGAAAAGCCAAGCCAATCTTGATTCCCGTTTTATTACGAGCTCTGTCTCGTTCTATTTTTTGCATGCAGAAGCTCACCAGGCAATTCCCTGGAGGTTCGAGATTTGTCGTGCTCCACTTTCTTACTCATTGTGACAACAAAACTATACCACTCACACATGCCTTAAAGTAGCCGGAGCAACTTTCCTTTATTTGTGGATATGACAAAACGCATGGACGAGTGACGTATTAAATTTCCTGTGAAACCCATCCTGTCAGGTCTAAAATAAAAACACTTAATATAGACATACCATAGTGAATCAGGATTAGACAAACACTTTTTTGGAAGAAGGATTGATGATGTATTAATTGATTATTTAAAAAAAAAAAAAATGTTTTGTAGCCCAATTCGGTTAGTTAGGGATCCAGTGTTTTGGATCCAAAAATAAGTGCACATGTTAAGAAATAGATGTTTGGATCCAAAAGTCATATAGTTAGGGCTCCAAAGTTAACCCAAAGTCAACCTATTTTACTTCTATAATGTATTTCTGATTGAAACAGGATATTGAAAGAAAATGTGCACAGATGAATTGTTCACAGTAAGACCATGGGCCAGTTGCATGAACTTAGCCTTTATGTTAAGACTAGAGCTAGTTTGACCAAATAGCAGTGACAGGTAATGTCTTACTCTCCAATTTAAATGAATCCAATCTACCTTATGTAACTGACTTTAAAAAGTTTAAAAAGTCTAAACAGTTTGTGCAACAGGCCACAGAAACATGCATTTAGAAAGTAAACCGGGTCAATATTCAAACACGAGCCTAATCTGTCATAATCCTGTCAAAATCATCCAAAGCACTTTTATTATTATTTCATAGACAGGGAATATGTATGTTTATTAATTTAGCAAATACTTTTATCCAAGGTGACTTACTAATGATATTTGCTCAGACAAAGATTTGTGTATTTTCCTTTGTGTTATTGTGATTAACAGAAGACAATGACCAGATTCTTGTTTTTGCAAGGGGCTGCAGAAACAAAAGACAAACACATTTGCATATTGCTGCCTTCATGTGGCATCCAGTATAAGGAGAATGCATGGCATATCATCCTGTATTGCTGTACTATATTCCGTCAGTCATCAATGGCCTATTCTTTCTGTCTGCTTTCGATCTCTGCCTTCAAAGGCCATTAGCAATCTTCCCTTTTGAGAGGAGAAAGGCACACGCTCTAGTCCTTGAGTTCTTCACGTGCTAACACAAAATGACATGTTTCCAATGAGTGAACCGATAATCCCTTCTATTTGTTTTCTGCTCTGCGGTTAACAAGTTTCATTAAACAAATAAGGCTGTAATATTTCTGACATTTTAGAACTATAGCTGTTGCTTGAGAAAGTGAGATGTACAGATCTACAGAAGTTTGCAGCTGTATGTTAAGCATCAGAAAGGTTTATTTTTCATGCCAGAACTGTCTCATTGTGGAAACATTGCTGCTACTGTTATCTTGCACCACCGTAATTTGAAAGTGTCTCAAAACATTGAATATTTGGTTTAACTGCAACATATAGTTAAATATAGTTATATGCTAGACTTGAACGCGGGTATCCATCAAGAGAGTTTACCGCTCTTAATCTGTCTTCAAAGAGGAGGACAAGTCCTTCTGGAGGACACATGCTGGGCCCGGCATCTTCTGTGCTGTTAAGGATGATCCTTGGCCACAGTTTTGAGAGACACTGGTGTTCCCCCTTCTCGAAAACAGCTGTCATCCCCACTCAGCATTTATCTTCTCTGATCTGCCCCAACCTTTTAGAGCTTTCTCATCTGACAGCTTCCAGATACACCAAGTTAAACTTCACTGGGAGCTAATATCGCATGCATATACATGCTAACACTTATCCTGCTGGCCAGACCGCCAGTGCCACGGGATCCTGTCGAGAGCTTGGCCATATTCTTTGCGACAGGACGGTTGTTGTGATACAGCCCCAAGAGAACAAATGAGACTTAAAAATCACAATTTTTGTCTTGTTTACTAGTAAATCTAAATATATCTAAAATTAGATACTTGAGAAGCAATTTTAGGGGAACATTTAATATTTTTTGATCCCTTTTTTGTACCTTTTAGTGAGGTTTTATGCTTGAAGAATGAATGTTAACCTGAATGTTAATATATCTTTTATACTTAACTACTTGCCCATCAGGGAAAAACGACTCGGTTACTAACGTAACCTCGGTTCCCTGAGAGGAGGGAACGAGTATTGCGTAAGTAGCTTACGCTATGGGAAAACTCCTTTTCTCGAGAATATTGAAGTCTTTATGTAAAACGCATTGCAGCTGCACAGCAGACAGCAATGAGCGAAGGAGCTCGGTCATTGGCTGTGCTGCGGCAACTAGCTCGAACCAATGACGGGGCGACTCTGAATGCGCGACCAATGAGCGCGCCTCGCGCCCGCGCGCGTCAGAGCCCGCCAAGATGGGCGTGGCCAAGAGCTATATATTGGGCGCCCCGTCATGAGAGTTCTTTAGGTTAAAACGACTGAAGCGAACTAACCAAGCACAAGCACGGCAGCTTACGCAATACTCATTCCCTCCTCTCAGGGAACCGAGGTAACGTTAGTAACCGAGTCGTTCCCTTTTGAGAGGTCTCTCCTATTGCGTAAGTAGCTTACGCAATGGGAACACCATGCAAAACGCAGTGCGTGCTGAACTTCGCCTTATGATAGCCAGAGGCAGGTGCCTGAGCTAAAAAGCAAAGTTATCATCCAACTAGCCGGCAGAGGCGAGCTTTATATGTGGGAAAAAAGTAAAGAGCGGCTAGAAGGCGCTCAGTGTGACACAAGCACATACATAATCTAGATACGAACTCATAGTTCTACTAGCATCATGCTGATAGTACATTGGAATGCAATGTCGGGACCTGTAGGTTGTAAAACCTGATAAATGTGGACGGTGAGGCCCAGCCTGCCGCCGCACAAATATCCTCGATCGGTATCCCGCTCGACCACGCCCAGGAAGAAGCCACACTCCTGGTGGAGTGTGCTTTGACTCCCCAGGGGCATTGAAGTCCCTTGGCTCCATAAGCCAGAGCTATAGCCTCAACTATCCAGTGAGAGATTCTCTGCTTTGAAATGGCGGAACCCTTCGTACGGCCGCCAAAGCATACAAACAGTTGTTCTGTCTGTCTGAATAGGGCAGAACGCTCCAAATACACTCTGAGAGCCCTAACAGGGCAGAGTAGGTTAGCGTCGTGTTCGTCTGCTAGAGACGATAGCGCAGTTAGGGAGATAACCTGTGCTCTGAAGGGAGTGGTGAGCACTTTAGGAATATACCCATGTTTTGGCCTAAGGACGACCCTGCAGTCGTTAGGTCCGAATTCCAAGCAGGCAGCACTTGCCGAAAGCGCGTGCAGATCGCCCACTCTCTTGAGCGAGGCGAGTGCCAGCAAGAGCGCAGTTTTGAGCGAGAGCTGCTTAAGGTGCACGGTTCGGAGTGGTTCGAACGGGGGCCCTTTAAGGGCGTCAAGGACAGTAGTTAGGTCCCAGATCGGCACTGAGGGGGGGCGTGAAGGGTTCATCCTCCTAGCGCCCCTTAGGAAACGAATAATTAGGTTGTTTCTTCCCAATGGACGTTCCATCACAGGGTCGTGTGATGCTGTGATGGCCGCCACATATACTTTGAGCGTGGAGGGGGAGCAGCCCGCCTCCAGAAGCCCTTGTAGAAAAGCGAGTACGTTCGTAATCCCGCATGTTTCAGGGTTCAGGCCCTCGGCGTTACACCAGTCACTGAACACTTTCCATTTCTGGGCATATAAGCGTCTCGTGGAGGGCGCCCGCGCCTCAGCGATGGTTTTTAGCGCTCCACTCGTGAGGTTCCTGGGAACCCGTTGAGGGGCCATGCATGAAGGGCCCACAGATCGGGGCGGGGATGAAATATCATCCCGCTGGCCTGACTGAGAAGGTCTGGCCTCAGTGGAATCGGCCGTGGTGCAGATTGCATTTGCATCAATTCTGGAAACCATGTTTGGTTCTTCCAGAGTGGGGCTATCAGGAGCACTGCGTTTTTCTCCTCTCTGACCCGACTGATGACCTGTGGCAGCATCGCGATCGGGGGAAAAGCATATAAGGGGCGGCTCGGCCAGCTCTGGGCGAGCGCGTCCGTGCTTTTCGTGAAGAAAAGAGAGCAGTGTGCATTCTCCTTGGAGGCGAAGAGGTCGACCTCCGCCTCGCCAAAGATTTTCCATAACCACTGAATCGTCAGCGGGTTGAGAGCCCATTCGCATGGGAGAATCTTGTCTCTGGATAGCATGTCTGACCCTTGGTTCAGCGCGCCTGGCACATGCGCTGCTCTCAGCGACCGCAAGTTGTCCTGGGACCATAAGATGAGTCTCCTGGCCATTGAATGCATGGAGCTCGACCTGAGTCCACCCTGGCGATTTATGTACGACACTACCGTCATGTTGTCCGTTCGGACCAGGACGTGTTCGTTTTTTAGATGTGGAAGCAGGGCTCTGAGAGCCAAAGCGACCGCTTTCATCTCCAGACAGTTTATGTGTAGGCGCTTCTCCGGGTTTGACCAAAAGCCGGAGACAGGCCTGCCCTCGTAAAGGGCCCCCAACCTATTTTGGAGGCATCTGTTGTGATCATCTTTCTCCTTGTGTTCACACCCAGACTCACGCCTGACTGGTACCAGTCGGCGGCTTTCCAGTGCGTCAGGGCTTTTATACAGCCGTGGTTCGCTCTGATTAAAAGGTGGCCCGAACGCCACGCGTGAGCAGGCACGCGGCTCTTGAGCCAGCGTTGGAGAGGAAGCATATGCAACAATCCTAGCTGGAGTACGGCCGATGCTGAGGCCATGAGACCCAGTATCCTCTGAAACCGCTCTGAATGATGCGCCCGCCCTGAATGATGTTGCAAGGCGCCGGATGGTGAGCGCGCGCTCTGATGAGAGACGAGCTGTCATTTGCATCGCGTCTAGAACTATTCCCAGGAAAGAAATCTTCTGGCTGGGAGATAATCCAAGATCTGTGTGTTATTAACTGACTCTCTGATTGTGCTAGGACCAGCCAATCGTCGAGATAATTCAGTATTCGCACTCCCCTTCGTCTCAAGGGGGAAAGTGCTGCATCCATACATTTCGTGAATGTACGGGTCGCCAGGGACAGGCCGAACGGAAGTACTGTGTACTGGTAAGACTGTCCCTCGAAAGCGAATCTCAGAAAAGGCCTGTGATGAGGCGCTATTGGAATGTGAAAGTAAGCATCTTTCAGATCCACTGAGAGAAACCAATCTCCTGGGCCTACTTGCGCGAGGATATGTTTGGTTGTTAACATTCTGAACGAGCGAATCATTAGTGCTTTGTTCAGGTGTCTGAGATCTAGGGTGGGGCGGAGACCGCCATCCTTTTTCGGGACGAGAAAATAGCGGCTGTAAAAACCTGCCCCGCTCATAGAGGGGGAAACAGTTTCCACAGCGCCCTTTTCTATTAATTTGCGCACCTCGGTGCGTAGAACATGCAAAAACTCCTTTCTCACTTTCGTTTCGACCACAGTCGTGAAACGTGGTGGTCTGCGAGCGAACTGGAGCGAGTATCCGTGCTTTATTATATTCAACACCCATTTCGGCATTTCTGGAATGTTTTCCCATGCCGCTGCGTGTACAGATATGGGCTGAATACAGGCTAGGGGCGGGCCGCTGTGACGTAGGGACCCGGCCAGCGAATCGCCTGAGCTCGTAGCTCTCAGAGGCGCGGGCGCGCGCTGAGCAGCTGAGTGAATGGGCGCGTGTGTGATTACAACAGCGCGCTATGTCTGTAAGACTCGCAGCCTGAGCTGGGGTTGTGTTTGACACTGTAGGGACAGTGTTTATAAGTGGGGGTGCATAGACAGTGGTAGGCACACGCGTCACTTTTATAATGTTTCCCGCTTTTACTGGGGATGAATTCATAACTGTGTGAACAGTGCTTGTGTGTAGTGGTGCGTACATGACCGTAGGCACGTGATCTACATTCATGGGTCGTGCAGCCTGAGCTGGGAATGAATTTGGCACTGTTTTGACAGCATCTGGGAATGCACACTTTGTGGACATGTGGACCCTTAGTGACACAGGCAGAAAAAGACTCTTTTTGTGTTTTCTGTGTGTCGCTGTAAAAACGGCGTTTGTTTGCAGGTGAGCGAGCTCTGTGACTGGTCCATTGACTGCTGTATAGACATTTCCAGCCGTCTGTACGGGGACTGGGTAATGTTTGAGATTTTGCAGAGAGAGTGGTCCGGCTTTTGCGAGACACGCACTCTCTCTTCTCATTCCTATGGCTAGGAAGGCTTTCGAGGCTCAGGGCTTAGCACAATCTTGGCCCGAGGACCCCGTCGCTCAGGAGGCGGCTTGCGGTTGTGGGAGCGTGAGCGGCGTCGAGCGTCAGTCTGAGGCGCGGGCTGAGAGGCGGTGGGGGCTGCTCTAGCCCGCTGCGGCTGTGGCGGCCTCTGTCTGCTCTGCGATGAGCTGGAGCGTTTAGGCAGGAAATGGCGCATAGCTTGTGAAGCGTTCTGGGCCTCAGTGAAGCGTTCGGTGAAACCTTTAACTGCCGGTCCAAACAGCCCGGTGGTGGAGATAGGCGCGTCGAGAAACGGGGCCTTATCCGCGTCTTTCATCTCCGTCAGAGTCAGCCACAAATGGCGCTTGAGAACAGTCAAATTAGCCATGGCGCGGCCAATAGACTGGGCGGTGGCCTTCGTGGCTCGCAGGGCTATGTCAGTCACGCTGCGTAGGTCCTTGAAGGCTCCGGGTTCGGGGCCAGACTCGTCCAGGGAGCGGAGAAGCTTGGCTTGGAACACTTGAAGTACCGCCATTGAGTGAAGCGCTGACGCAGCTTGGCCGGCGGCGGCGTAGGCGCGACCAGCGAGAGCCGAAGTAGTGCGGCAGGGCTTCGAGGGGTGGGAAGCCTTGGCTTTCCATCCGGTGGTGGAGGGCGTGCAGAGATGATTGGCCACGGCCTCCTCGAGGGGCGGCGTTCCCTCGTAGCCTCTTTCCTTCGCGCCGTCCACAGAGGAGAGCGACGAAGAAAAAGAAGGCTTCAGACGCGCAGAGTGGGGGGCTTTCCATGACTTGGTGAGTTCGTCGTGAACTTCCGGGAAGAAAGGAGAAGGCCTTTGTCGAGGGGCCTGCTGGCGCCCCTGCAGAAACCACTCGTCCAGTCGGCTTCGTGTTGGTTCTTCGGGAGAAGACCAATCGAGCCCGAGGTCCTCCAAGGCCTTCGAGAGGATGCGGACAATCTCTGTATCCATAGAGGAGCCCCCACTCGTGTTAGTTAGCGTCGACGGGGCGGGGTCGAAAGTGGAGCCCGGCCAGTCGTCAGATGCAGCGTCGATGGACAAAGAGTCATCTACTCCCCCGTCGTCCTCGGACGCGCCGAAAGTCACAAGGCCCACCGCTCTGCTAGAGGGGTGTGGGTCCGGCTGAGTGAACTGAACCGGCGGTGGGGAAGACAAGAGCGGCGGTGAAGCACGCGGAGACTGGCTCGGCGTGACGTCACTGAGCTCAGGTTCAGGAAGCCTCTGTGAGCGGCGCTTTTTCTTAACACGCGGCTCAAACAGAGGGGTGTCGGCGATGGGCTCGCTCGCGGCGAAAGCGGCGAAGCGAGCCCGCAGTGCGGAGAGACCCAGGTCGTCACATTCCCGGCATCCGCCCTTGGTCAAAGCAGCTTCTGCGTGGTCCCGGCCCAGGCAGCGAGCGCAGATGATGTGACGATCCCCGTCCGGAAGAAGGTCTCTGCACGACGTGCAGGAAGGCATTTGATCCCCGTCCGGAAGAAGGTCTCTGCACGACGCGCAGGAAGGCATTTGAAACAACGCCTCAGAAATTTGCTCATTTACAAATGTCGCGGGGCGAACAGATGTAAATACTTGCGTGTAGCGTGTAGCGCGCCGGATGGCTCAGTAGGATAGCGTTTGAAGGCGGCTGAAGATGCCGACGTCCTCGTAGCAATCCCGCTGGTATGCTTTTCCACGGCGGCGAAGGCTTTCAATAATCCGGAGGATTCAGCGAAGAAGGTGTTCGCTGAAGGAGATTAAATCAATAAAGAACTCTCATGACGGGGCGCCTAATAAATAGCTTTTGGCCATGCCCATCTTGGCGGGCTCTGACGCGCGCGGGCACGAGGCGCGCTCATTGGTCGCGCATTCAGAGTCGCCCCGTCATTGGTTCGAGCAAGTTGCCGCAGCACAGCCAATGACCGAGCTCCTTCGCTCATTGCTGTCTGCTGTGCAGCTGCAATGCGTTTTACATAAAGACTTCAATATTCTCGAGAAAAGGAGTTTTCCCATAGCGTAAGCTACTTACGCAATAGGAGAGACCTCTCGAAAGGGAACAACCAATACCTCACGCTGTTAAAATGTAAGACCAACATTTGCAGACTTTTTTTTTTTTACACAGATGACAAAATATTTTGATCCCTCAGAATGATAAATGAGATATTACCCCATATTTGCTGGATTTTTATTTATGTATTTTTTAGAAGAAAAAAACAACAACTGGCATTAATTGAATCCTGGAGATGTAGTGCAGGTACTGCAGCTTGTTGACTGTTCACTGTCCACTCAAATGTTCATCTATCATACAGGAGCAAACTGCAGAAATGCATAATATTTTTAAAATGTTGATTAGTGAACCTTGTGCCGCAGTTTATCAGGGTAATACATCACCAGTGATGAGATATTAATCTCTGGATGAGCCATAACCGTTTCTTCCCCTCTGACAGGTCTAGAGCTCACAGGACTTTAATATGACAACGAAGCTCCGAGAGCCATCTCGGAAAATTAATTAAAAACCGAATCAAACCTGGTAGAAAACACAACCAACACTTAATGAGGACTCAACACCATGAATCAGCCAGCCACCGCAACAGGAGCTTTATATTTCCACGGACACACTTTTAGATGTGCAGTGATGTATTAGCCCTGCGTGTCATGTACAAATGTGGTGTGCTTTTAATGTATTGATAACATTCACACACGCACACACACGCACACAAACACACAAACAAAAACACACACATAAACACACACAAAAAAAAAATGGAGCTGGAAGTATAAAACAATGAACACACCTGACTGACAACATAAAGACAACTCTTTTATCCCAGTTAAAAATTAAGTTAATGCAAAAATAAAACAATACAATGCCACAAAGCAAATGTAGATTTGATGAGCCAATAAGTCTCTGTGTTTGTGCCACTAATCACGTTAATTGATCTTTCTTTTGTGGCACAGGAGCTGGGCTCAGATTGCATTAGGCATAATGAGGATTTAATGTGGGGTCAAGAGCAGGCCGGGGTCCTACCTTGTCAGGACATTGAGGGAGTCTGTGTTTGTTTACACCCCGCTAGGCTCACCGTTCCACAAAACAACTGCACCAGGGGATGGCACAGGGAAGGGCCCACATAGGCTAAATGTTCTCGCAAATGTACTTTGAAAAAAAAGACACCATTTGTTTTTGATTTATTTACTTGGAATTTTTAAATTCTTCTTCTTTTTTAATTAAATGTATTTATTTAGTTAAATTTTAGTTTATTTTCTGAGGATAAACAACTATAAACGTTTAAAAAAATAATATTGCATATTCAATGTTTTAAAATATTTTTTTATTTGTTACAGCAGAACAGGAAACAAATAACACTTATTTATTTATACTTACATTCATTTATATGTACACAATACCTTTTATTTATACCAAAAACCTTATGAAGGATATTTAAAATATTGATTGTACTAATAATATCTTATCTATTCTACAGCAGTGTAGGACAACAACAAATCTGAAGTTAAAAATACATTGTGAGTTTAGAAAAATACTACATTGTGTGAGTGTGTTTATTTATATAATGTATGAGGACACAAATGTGTATAATGACATGGGTATTAGGCTACACTGGTATTACAATGTAAACATGGTTTATGAGGACTATTCCTGAGTCCTCGTAATTAAAATTGGCTTAAAACATACTAAACAATGTTTTATTAAAATGTAAAAAATGCAGAAAGTCCTCTGTGATGAGTAGGTTTAGGGCTAGGGTTAGGGGATAGAATATACAGTATGTACAGTATAAAAATCATTACGCCTATTGAATGTCCTCATAATGATAGGTGCACCAACGTGTGTATGTGTGTTTGTGTGCACACAACTCCTGAGGTCATGCCACACTTTTCATGACAAAGGGCATAGTGAACCCAGCTCTCCCGTCTGGTGAACAATCCCAATCCTGTCTGTCTTTCCTCTACAGATCAGCCCAAACAAAAGACCAGATTCAGCTGTTTATGAACCCCTCTGCCTCTCTATTCATCTAGTGCTGCCATTATTCCAAGGTCATGCCAAAGAGCTGGATTTAGAAAGCCCTAACTGAAGTCCAATTAGATTCACGGTCCTTTCCACACAGCCCAACACTAGCAGATAACTCTTTTTTTCTCCTGTTAGACAGGTGACCTCTATTTAAGAGATGCCATACTGTATATATATATATATATATATATATATATATATATATATATATATATATATATATATATAGTAGGGAAGCGATGCATTAAAATGAAATGAAACTTATACAATAACAGGGAAGAAGATCAGATTAGTTTCCCTTTCATGCCGTTTTTGTTTTTGCTTCAGACTAGGACAGAAAGGATTGCAAGTGCATTTGGAAATGAATTTAATATATTTTTCAATCCCAACCAGTTCTGAAAGCTTCTCATTTCGAAGTTGAGACCTGAAAGGGAGGAATAAAAATACCAAGTGATATCATGCTTCAGGTATTAATTAGAATTTCATTTTGATAACATTGATGGAGAGATGTTTGAAATATATAATAAAGTTGTCATCCAACGAAAGGGAAAAAACTCAGGGCAATGTTTACCCTTTTAGAAATGGTTCCTGAAATGTCAGGAAAGCCTCTGCCATCTTTGGCACTAACAGAGAAAGGGCCTTGGTCCTCGAGGGCATTTTCAACAAAGCGTGTTGAAAGCACCTCTTTTCAAATATAGCGGAAAAGACGGACAGTTATAAGGTGAAACAAAATTCATTTAGGCTTTTAGACTGAGTGAGTTAAATCGAACACAGAATCTTATCGCAGTTACCCTTTCCTCGGGTTTAGCTGCGTAGCAAGTGATAGAGTAAAGCCAATCCTAATGTTTACTCATTAACTCAGAGGACAGACGGTAGACAGGGACTTGAAACTCCAAAGGGGACAGCTCCTCTAACTGTGTCTCCTTGATAAGTTTGCATTTCAAAAGACCTTGGTCTAATCCATTAGGGGGGCTAGGAAAACAAGATGTTCCTCTCCAGTTTGGCTAATTAGCTTCTTTCTTTTTTTTTCTCATCGTCAGAGCAGTCCATATTCTTAAAGTGCTGTTGGGATCCAGATGTGTAACTAGGCTAATGACTGACTGACTAACAAAGAAAAATGGATGCCCAATTCTTGAGCAGCGATGGAAGTCTCTGGTAGTCAGTGCCCATTTTAGGCCCACAGAGTTAATCACCCTGAGCGCTTTGCCAAATGCATCTTTACATCCATTTAGTGACATTTAGGTCTGGTAAGTCAGACAGATGTTTGTTTTAGTGGTGATGTGGTAAGTATTGGACAACACTTTGTCTAGCTCTGAGTTTGAATTATTGTAATCTGTTTAAAGGGGTCATTTGTAACTGAGTTAAGAAAGAAAGAAAGAAAGAAAGAAAGAAAGAAAGAGAATTCCAATTTGCTAGTTTAAGAAGTCAAACAACATTATGCACACCTCACTTGTTGCCATCAATGGCCAATTTTAAGATTTTACTCTATTAGATTTGGTCCTTCTTATTGTGAAGTTCCAACTGTTTTGGAGTGGCAAAAATTTTATTATTCCATTGATTCAAAATGATTTTAAATATGCAATATTTTTGGGTTCAGTAAGAATAAATGTTTTTGAAATAAGGCTCTTATGCTCACCAAGGTTCCATTTATTTGATCAAAAATTCAGTCACAAACAGTAATATTGTGACGTATTATTACACTCAAAAAGAACTGTTTTCTATTTAAATGTGTATTAAAATGTAATTTATTCCTGTAATGACAAAGCAGAATTTTTTAGCATCATTACTCCAGTCCTGAGTGTCAGATAATCCTTCAGAAATCATTCTAATATGCTGATTTGCTGCTCAAGAAACATTTTAGGTGTCATTTTTGAAGTAGCTTTATAAAATAACTTGTTGCAGTAATGAGGAATGAAGGAGTTTATTTTTAATGCTATGTTTGTTGTGGTTGTTATCAAATTGCATTTGTTATTAAAGTATCTAACTAAAAGTGTCGCCATGTTATCTGCTCACTTTCAAACTCTAAAAGATGATGCTAAATTATCTGTGCATAACACAATTAATATCCATGAGATTAGCCGTCACCATTTTGTGAGGTCACGGCCAGCCAATCAATCACCTGAAACCAAACTCACTTATTTTTGGGCCACTTCATCCTTATAAACTAACAGATGTTGATTCAGATGGAAGATTAACTTTATTTAGAGGAAATTCATCTCTGTGTTAGATGAATTAATGTGTTTTAGATAATACGAACACTTAACATTTACTGTAAGACCAGTATGTTAATGAGCATCTTTCCTGTGACTCATTCTAGGTCTGCCCTCCATGTGTTAGCTGGGATGTCCTAGGCCTAGCGTCGCCCACAGGGTGAGGGCAGAGATTTGGGTGGCTGATGCAGACTGCAGTGGTTGTGCTACCTATCTTCCTCTTGAAACAAAGCGGAGCTGACAGAGGCCACCTCAGGAGACGGCTCACTCTCCATCACAGCGCTGAGAGGAAGAGGCAGGGTCTGTCAGGGGTCCCTTACCACCGCAGAGAGCTACGGACCCCCATCCTGCTGCTGTCTCCACTGCACAGATGTACCATCCATACATTGAGGAGGGATACAGGTATACAGTACAGGCAGCAATAGCCCATGTGTCTTACGAGTATAAGAGAGACAGGGGCGAGTGGTCAAGATCACAGGGACTATGAGGTTTTTAGGCAAATTGTGTGCCACACTAAAATACTAACATTTATATATAAACTACCTTTCAGAAGACTTTGGAGTTGATTAGATTTTTGTATTGCTTTTGAAAGAAGTCTCTTATGCTCACCAAGGCTATGTATATATATATATATATATATATATATATATATATATATATATATATATATATATATATATATATATATACACACACATATATACATATATATACACACACACACACACACACACACACACACATATATATATATATATATATATATATATATATATATATATATATAAAACAGTAAAAACAGGAATATTGTGAAATAATATTGCAATTTAAAATAACTGTTTTCCATTGTAATATATTTTCAAATATTATTTATTCCTTTGATGGCAAAGCTTTTTTTTTTTTAACAGCCATTACTCAGGTCTTCGGTGTCACATGACCCTTCAGAAATCATTCTAATATGCTGATTTGGTGCTCATGAAACATTTCTTATAATACATTTTGAAAACAGTTGTGTTGCTCAATAATTTTGTGAAAACAGTGATAAAAAAAAAATAGAAACATCATGAACAACATTCATACGTGTGTATTCACACACATATAAAAACAAAAATATTGGAGAAATAAATATTGTAGTTTATGTATGTAATTTATTTATGTTTTTTTTATAACCTACATCTTATATATTCACTTTTTATTTTACATTTTATAATTTTCTAAGAGTTTTTTTGCTGTTTAAATTTGGCCATCAAGACTTTAATGGGCTGTTTAATGGCATGTTACATTCACACAGATTAAAAAAGGTGTAAAAATAGAGACAACAGCTTGTCACTGGGACATATTTGTACCTTTTTTTTTTTACCACAAAAAGGTTCATAGTAGTACCTTAAGGTATGTATTTGTACTCAAAGGCACTAATATGCACCTTTTAGAAGTAAGGAATGTCCTTTTAAAGGGGACCTATTATGGCCCTTTTCACAAGATGTAAAATAAGTCTCTGATGTCCCCAGAGTGTGTATGTGAAGTTTTAGCTCAAAATACCCAACAGATAATTTTTTACTGCATGTTTAAATTGTCACTTTTTGAGGCTCAGAAAAACGCACCGTTTTAGTGTGTATCCCAATGTAAATGAGCAGCTGCTGCCGGCCCAGAGGGCGGAGCCTCACGAGCTCGCAGGATGTGGGTCAGGACAATCTCATCTCACGGAATGATAATATCAAAACATAAACTCTCAGTAGCCGTGTTCAGTTCGACCCGGAGTCGGACAATAATGCCAACAGAGCCAGATAATATATGCTTTATGGAGATTGAACAGGTATAGTCTAGTTTAATTACGGTTATAACTTGCTTTTCCATCTTTCTTTTATCCACTATTAGTACAAGCCTGTTGTAGCGGACCGCGTCCGAATGTTGTAAAAATATACTGATGAGTTCAATGAAGTTTATTGTACATCACACAAAAGATGAAGCGTCAATTTCACTCTAGAAAATCACTGTAAGAGCTGAATAAACACTGTATAAGAAGTCCGCATTAAAGTATTATCCATAAACTCTCTCCCTCTCCCTTTCATTATTATCAACATACACAGCGGATTACAAAAAACACTCGTTACAACTAACAGTAGCTAAACAAATATTATACACACCTTTTCAGGGGGTGCTTAATAAACTGGTAAACTGTATATCTGTACAACTCCTATGAACTGTAATAAAGTGTGCGCTCTCACTTTCATTACTGCCATGATCAGTAACATTAGGCCTATCACTCCAGTAAATAAATAGAGCTTTGTGGATTAATACATCCAGCTACACAACACCTACAACGCTTGGGAGACATTCTCGTCAGTGCTGCAATGGCGGATGTGTACAACTCTCAACTCGCTGTGAACTCGATCAGGGCGGCAGTTAAAACGGCAGTGTCTGTCAACACTCATGGGAGGGGCCTGTGGCTTTAGTGACGTCACTAAAGCCGCATTCTGAAAACAGGTCGTTGGGAGACACTGCTTATGATTAATGGGGATTTAAAAAAAAAGAGTGGGTGGATATTTATCACTGCAGGGTGGTTGTGTACACACACTGCCATCACACATTTATGTCCAAACACCATGCAAAAGTGAATTTCGCATAATAGGTCCCCTTTAAGGGTACTGCCCCAGTGACTGTTGTGCTGTTGTGCCCATAAAGGTACAATTTTTACACCTTTTTTCTCTGTGTTGTTTCCATTATCAAGGCATTTTGTTACATCAGCATGTGCTGTTGAACTGCATTTTTATTTTCTGGGCAACAACGTCTGAATGTCCACTAGCTTTTTTGTAGCCGTATGTTACTTTAAAAAATAAACTAACCCCAAGAAATATTTGCTTGGGCAAAAATTACTGTGACTTCTTGCCCTGGTATTACAGTATTAGAATTTTAGGCATGATTGTTTATTCAGTCATGCCATGAATTATCCATTGTCACTTTTAAGCATCTGCCTGAAGGAAGAAATGAGACTCGATAAAAAAAAATTCACACTCAATTGTTTGACAATGTCAGATACATAAAATGATACTAACCAAACAAACAAACAAAAAAATTTGTTACATCAATATACTGCACTGCTTTCTGAAATCCTCCAACCATTACTGCATGTCGAATTCCACTCTTTACCACAGAAAATTGAGAGCTTGTCACCTGTACCCTTTCAACCAGGGCTATCAGTTTTAATTCAGCAAACTTTCTTCTTCTGTCAAAATTGGTGTGGAGAAAGAGAAACAAGAGGAGAGAAAAGGGAGACAAAGGGAGAGCACCCTTCTAACTTTTATCTGTGAAGTAAAATGCTGTTATCCTCGAGTGGTGTCAAGAACTCTATCTCTCGCATGCTCCCCCCCCCCCCCCCACCCCCACCCAACCAACCAGGTGACAAGCACAAGACGAGAGAGAGATAAGATTGGAAAAGAATCCCACTCCACTGAGTAAATAAATAATCAATACTCATCTAAATGTAAATGAGAAAGTAGCCCTCTTTGATAGCATCGTTTTTATCAACCAACCAATTTTCCTCAGACACTCACTGGGCCTCAACCAAATCACCATCATTCAGCGTCCGAGTAATGGAGAAGAAAAAAGAACTGTGAGAAAGAGAGAGGGGGGAAAAGGAAAGCTATGTGAATGGGTCACCTGAAACCAAAAGTTCAGTCAACCTTCACCAACACCATTTCACATGAAATGCCATTTTGTTTTGTTGCACTCTTATTTTTGTCCATTGAATTTCTGATAATCTTGTCAATTACTGTTCGCACCAAGCTTTCAGAATATCAGTGTCTATATCAATTGCCGCTGCCAAATCGTCTTTTGTCCTTTTTTTGAGTCACTTTTTTATCATCATAACTTCTGCATGTCAGTCTAAGGTAGTAATTTTGAGTCGTGCTCACGTATCAGTGCCTTTTTAAAATACAAACCGTATTATTTTCACCTTCCCAGGCTTCATGAGGGTAGGTTGCATGAGAGGGTTTTCACTTCACTTGTCAGTGGCTGTCAAACTGCAGTGCGAAAGATAAAAAATGTGTTGGCTTAGTGAAATAAAAAGTAAGGGCAGGTTTTAAAATATAAATTACATCAGGAGAATAGATTAGGGCTTGGGACATGCTGTTTGAAAAGTGTTAACAGGAGCTCCTTGACCTGGCCGAACACTTGACGATTTTGTGGAAAATAAACTAAAAAAAAAAAAAAGATATGTCAAAAATAGTGATAGCAGCTGAAGCCTAGAAAAGGGATTGTATTCCACAAAATGGAACTTTTGTCATAATTTACCACACCATAGAGCCAATTCAACCCTGTATTATATGTACAAAAGGAGTTGTCCAAGATTCTGTGGTGCATGATAGGTCACATGACAAGTGAAAACAGATGTTTTGGTGTCAGTAATGTTAAACCTGGATTGATGTGCACAGTGTGTTATTTTTATTTACAATTTTAAACAATATTATTTATTTTATTTAAACACGTGTGAATGGCATGTCAGAGCTCTAGGAGACAGGGCTATTATTAGTGAATAAATGCCTAAAATTTATTGTTTTCTTCATATACTGGATCACTATCACACAGCTTCCGAAGTAAAAGATTGTCCTGCTTCTATAGTGCTTTTTGTCCTTTTTGGAGCTAAATCATACTATAAAAGAACTATTTTATTATAAATCAGTATAAATGATAAAATGTTTGTTTTTAGCATGTAATAGTCCTTTTTTGAGGCCATTTTAGGTTGTATTAATTATTGTTGCAGAAAATCTTTTTTTTTCCCACACTACCTTTTAGAAGTTTGGGATCAGTCATTTCTTTTCTTTAAAAAAAAAAAATAATTTAAACTTTTAGGGGCGCAAAGACGCATTATATTGACCAAACATGAGAGTACAAACAATGTTACAAAGAATCCTGAAAAAAATGGATCACATTTTCCACACAAATATTAAGCAGCACAACTGTTTTCAAGATGGATAATAATAAGAAATGTTTCCTGAGCAGCACATCAGCATATTAGAATGATTTCTGAAGGATCACGTGACACTGAAGACTGGAGTAATGATACTGCAAATTCAGCTTTTTGCAGTCACAAGAATAAAGTACATTTTAAAATGTAATAAATAAAAACAGGTCCTTTAAATAGTAATATTCCACAATGTTACGATTTTTACTGTATATTTGATAAAATAAATGCAGACTTTGTGAGAACAAGAGATTTCTTTCAAAAACCTTTAAAAAATCTTACCGTCCCCAATCTTTTGAATGGTAGTGTATTTGGGCCTTCCAAAAAAAGAAACAAATGAATGGACATTCATGCAATTCTAAATGCTTTCATTTGACCCTCGCCCATTCCCTGACTGATCTAGTGGGAAGAGTTGAAAGTGGTTCTCTCCATCTTACCTCTGTCACACGCAGAGGTGCTAAACATGGCTGACAGGCCGAGGAAAGCGGGGAGCACAAGTCCCCTCTTACTCCGCCCTGATCCGAGACCTGTAAGGGCCATGTCCAGAGCGAGGGCAGGGGCCTAAACTCACCCTGACAGCTCCTCGACAGATCTCACAGCCTTACTGACATCTGGACGTGTGCTGTAAAATCGGAGGAGTTCAAACCAATTTGGCGATGGAGCCCAGGTGACACGGGGGGACGGCTCGGCGGGATTAAGGTGGTCAGAGATACCTGTCCACTTGCAATTTGCAATCTCTGTGGAAGGGAAAGAAAGGAAATTCTGTATTAAAAGAGCTTGGAGCAATTCCCAGCCTAAGTTTAATCTTGATGCATGAAATCATCTGTCTGATTTAATTAAGTACTGACTTGGCATTCACCGCCATGATTTTTCAACACAAATGCAAGGTAAGTCATGTCAGAAATTAAATGATGTAAGTGGAAATGTGATTTTTAGAACAAAAAGAGTTTAAATGGCTGTTACAAAGATCTGTAAATAAATAACCCGTCTAAATGAATGAAAGCGAGGTCCGCGTATTCCTCTGAGTTACTACGCTTTAGGTTTGTAAGATGAGGATTCGGTGTAGATGCTCAGTGGGCTAAATGGAAAATGTCAACAAAGCTGCAAACATCTGCCAGGGACCTGTCAGTTAGATCAGATGGCCCTCTCTGATTCTCCTGTCGCAGCTCCTCGTCGATACTGCGCTCCGGAGGGGGGTGGGAGGGTGGAAAGCAGGCGGGAGAGGGCTGGAATAGAAAAGGGAGGCCCTGAAAACCAAAAATCAGCCAACATCTGCCTGATTTGAGCTGTGGAATATTTTTTTTTAGCTTTTTTGTGCCTTTGGTAGTGAGGAATCACGGATGCATGTGGTAGAATAAGGAGACACCTGTTATTGCAGACAAAGCTGTCAAAAGCCTGAAAAAGTGTTGAAAAGGAGTCAGGCTTTGTGTGAGATCTGCAGAACACAATATGCTAGGATGCTTGGCTGAGGCGATTAGAGGAATTGTAGTACAGCAAGGCGATTATTGCAGTTAGAATGAATACGACAGTCATGAAACAAACCGAATACTACGTTCGAAAAGGAAATGACCCAATCTTTTTCTTTATTTTTCTTTTCTTTTTATTGCATAAGAACAAGAACAATATACAACATACACATAAATAAGATCACAGTGTATTATTATCTATTACATTCATATAAGCATCAAAGAAACAATAGAAAGAATAAATAAAAAATAAAAAATTAAAAAACTATACAGGGGAAACATTACAGAAAATTCCCAAAAGAAAGGGATTCAAAAACTCTATACATCCGTTTCGCTTTTTTATTTCTTGCATCTTTTAGGGCTTCAATATAATGTAAGCTCAATTTTTAATAATATAATGTTAGGTTTATTATTTGTCCATTTCTGTTTGTGAATATGCTATTTTCCATACATAATTATTACAAATTTTGCTCCAAACTCTTATTTTTGTATAACGAAAAAATATTTTACCAGATAGACGAATCTTTAATTTCGTGAATTTAAATATCAGATATTCAACATCAATCCAAAACAATTGGGTAAATACACATTAAAAGAAATGACCAAATCTACGGAGCCCCTAAAGAGACATAACGACAGAGAAAAAAAAAATGTGATAGAAGGAAAAATTATATTTCAATGCTTATGCAGTCTCTTGTTGGGTAATTATTTTGTATAAAATTTGCCGGCATCAGGGAACTATCAATATATGGCGTTATGAAATCGATTTTGAATCGAGCTCGCTATTTACATTGCAATCAAGTGTACTGCGTGTATAGGGAGCGACCGTGACCGCACACATTTTACAAGATAAGGTATTTGTCAGTGATGCTCAGGATCTGTTTTGAACAAAATCCTCTGACATCGTCCAGTCAGTCATCTCTCCTTACTCTCAACACGTAAAAAGTGAAGTCTGATGTACTGTAATGTAACTGACAGCGGGAGCAAGTCTAAGCATGTCAATTTAGGGGCTCCATAGAAATGCGTTTTCATTTTCCTTGCCTTTTTCAAGAATTCGGCTTTAGGCACATCCATAATCTAGATACTATAGATTTACTGCCCTCACTGTGTACAGGTACATAACTATGCAGCAAGCTTAACACTCCTCCAAAAAGTACCCAAGACAGAGCTAACTTCAAGTGTATTTAATGGAAGCGGTGTAAAACTGCGAAAAGCAATAATAGATAATATACATTAACTTACAAGACACTTAAATGAGCGTAAACATCTTCTGATAAATCCATTTTCAAATATACATAGAATAGAATACATAACAATAGCATAGACAGCATTACATTACACATGTTACCACAACAGATTACATTCCTCTTAATATACACATGTTTACACAATTTGAAATTGAACCATTATTAAAAGATTCTTAACTGTAAATACCCAAATTACAACGTAAATCCAACAAACTGTGGAAGATGCTTGATAGAAAAAGTGAAAAATCATAATAGGACCCCTTTAAGACAAATATTCAACAAAAGCACCAAAACATCTGCAGTCTTTGTGCTGTTCCTGAGAATGACATTGCAAAGGATTTCATGTGTACCATACCTTCCATTAACTTCATGTGTGCCCTCCGAAATGACCCTTTCGTCCCAGGGGAATCCCTCTCATCCAGCTCAGCACTGAACCAGACGGTCCGGCTGTGAAACGCTGGGCTGCTAGACAGGTTTGAAAACACTAAGGCAAATCACTGGTGAGAAAAGGCCAACATCCCATTTCATGATCACAACTACTGATGAGTGTGAAACGTCAACCAGCTGTCCCCCGACTCCACGAGAAACAACAATTCTCACACAAAATATGGAACCCGTCAGCAACCGACATGTTTGCATTTTCCACTAAATGATCAATTATGAACATTATGCTAAATTGAGTAATTTCAAACACGTGGAGCTGGCACATAAAGAAGACAGGAGAAGAAAGGAATCGGAGAGATGAAAAAAGCAGTGTGTTTTAAGGGTTTAAAATAATATTTATTCCTCTGACGCTCTCATATCTAAGCAATTTAGCCGTGGTTGGAAATTATCTGGCTAAGTTCTTCCAGTCCCACAGTTTAATCCGCTCAAGGGAGATTTGCAGACGATTCCCAAAACCATTTTCAACTTAAACTTCTCTCAACCTGGAGAGACAGAAAAAAAGCTGGAAAAAAAAATAGCAGAGAAATGTGAAATCTTGACAGGACGAAGCCGGCCTTAATGCTATCCCGAGCACAGCTGTTTTCATTTAAATACAAGGTTTTTGGCCTTCTTAAAAGCCTAGCATCATCCCTGCTTCCCTCCATAATCTCTCCCGCTCAAAACATTTAGAGAAAACACTGTATCAGAATGTGCAGGCAATAGCGCTGGCATTTTACTTTGATAAATTCATATTGTTTCTCATAACAAAATACAGTGAAGGAGAGTAAAATTACTGAAAGCTCATACTTTGCCTATGAGCACTTTCCCCTTTTGACTTAGTATGTGAGCTTCTCTCTATCAATGGATGACCTTATTATAGTTTTTCAAATATTTTCTTTCATGCAGTGTGTAATATAGCTGTTTGTGAATGTAAAAGCTCAAAAAGGTCAAAGCGCACAACGAAAATAGTTACTGTCTCCTAAAAGAAAAGATTACTCAGTGATTCCAATCTTACTTCCTGTTACAAACCTACATAAAAATATAACATGTTCCACAAAAGAAGGTTTTTGAACAATATGCCGGTGGGAAAATGATGACACAATTTTTTATTTTTCTGTGAACTATCCCTTTAACATTTTTCTCTCAGCCACCACCAATCCCCAGAGTCCCCGTTGTTTTCATTCTTTTTCTTTTTGTCTGTGTGTTGCAGTGGGCAAAATTGGGCTTTGGCTTTCCGACCTTACTCTCCCCACCTCTGAAAAGAGATGAAGGACAGCTCATAGCTCCTATATCTCTCAACATGTATATTCACCCCTATTCCCACTTGGTCATGATTCTGCTGCTCAGATCGGGCACTTCTGAATTGCATTGCTCAACAACTGGGCCGCAAACCATTTAAAGACCAATTTCCACCGACCATAACGCCTTTATCGCTGGTGTTGTCAACTCAATTTTCGAATTTTGCCATACACCCTGGCTCCCCTATTGAAGTGTCATCTGATTTGCTGTGATTCTGACAAGGCTCCAGTCATCACCGTAATCTCTACGCTGCTCTCCCACTTTTCCTTCTCCGGTAACAACCTTCCATGCCTATCTTACGTCAGAATACGAGATAACGTGGTTTGCTGTGGCACGCCGAATGAGGTAGTGCTGGATGTTTATATTGGAAGACAGACCTTCTTGCTTGTTCTAGTAAAAATGATCTCACGTCTTTTCAGTTGTCTGTCTGTGGTGACTTGGTCAGACACTTGGTCACTACAGACTGCGAGAGACTGTAAAGAGAAGGTCATCCATTGCAGCAATGACAGCTTTTATTGAGATTAGAGAGCAGTAAATAAACTTTACAGCCATTGGAACCCTTAGCATTCGCTTGCTGTTAAAAATGCTCCTCAGATTGTTTGTGGCAAACTCACCTTCTCAGTTGAATTAAGTTGAGTGAAAAGGGCAACTCCTAAAACTTCTAGAGATCCCGCACTTTAAATTAAGGGGTTTGCGGAAAAGAGGCATGTGTCTATGGAAGCTTGTTTCCGCCATGTAATAAAAAATAAAAATGGTAATTAATCTCACAATTCTGACTTTTTTTCTCAGAACTGCATGTTACAATGTCGCAATTACGAGTTATAAACTCAGAATTGCATGATGTAAAATTGTAATTGCGAGTTTTAAAGCCAGATTTGCGAGATATAAACTAGTAATTGTGAGAAAAAAAGTCAGATTTGCAAGATACAAACTCGCGATTGCGAGAAAAAAAGTCACAATTGCGAGATTCCAACTATCTTTTAATGTTTTTTATTCCATGCTTTGTTTCAAATTGTTGTATTCCAGAAAAGCTTTATTTCACTCCACCTTCAGACAAAAGGGTGTTTGGGTAAAAATATTTTTATTTTTCGGTTTAGCTTTCCCATTTAATATTTATATTTTATTTTAGCACTATTTCAGTTAACAAAAACGATTTTTAGTTTTATTTAACAATAACATCACTGTGCATGTAAATACAGATTACCCACCCATGTTTTCTTATATTACTTATTTTCATTCATCTTAGGGCTTAAAAATCCTGGAAGAATGGAATCCATACTTTTAATTTCATTTGAATTATGCTGCTGGATTTTGTCTGAACAATTCATCAAAATTAAGATTATCCTCCTAACAGCTATTATAACAGATATTTTTGTAAATAAAAAAAATAAATCATAGACATAAACTGAGCAACTATCTCAAATAAGAGGGCAAAAAAACTGCACTCATCCCCCACTAAGTTGTCCTCACCACAAAGTCAGTGGCAGAGTGCTGCTTGTGTTTTGAAGAAATTGAAAACACTGCCTGGGGCACTATCACATTACTGGCCATGAGGGAGCCATGGTAAGATCACTTTATGGAATAAGCCCCAAAAATAGGCCGGCTGTCTCCTCATATTCTCTAACGCTGGATGGGCACGTAGCCAACCTGACTTTAGGTGCTCCATTCCCGAATAAGACTGCTGATGGGTGATGATCGCAGTGATGCTTACCATGATAGTGTCATTATTTCTGAAACATACCCTCCACAACCATATGTTTTAGCAATAGATCTGGTTCAATTAGTTCTTTTGTAGAAATATTTCAGTAAAGGGCAAGTGTACTAGCAAAATACAAAGACCACTAGTTAAATAATCATTGACAATTTGAATAATTAAAAAATGTGATCAGGATTCTAATTCATAAAAATGTTTTAATATGAATTATATTACATTTACAAAATTATAATTATTTTGTAAATATTTCATCTAATCATTGATGTTTTCTTCATGATCAGTAGTGCAGCATCTTAAATAATTCTTAATTTTACCTCATTGCGTTTTTATTTTATTTTTCAAAATTATTAAACTTTCTAATATTTCCAGTTTTTGAATCCCAAATTTTAAGTGTTCTCAGGCCGTTGCACTTTATTTTAAGGTGTCTTTCAACTAAGTAATATAATTAACTACATTTACTTACTATACAATTAGGGTAAGGGTTAAGGTTTGGTTTAGGGTTAGTTGCATGTAACTATGCATAATTGACTGATTACTATAACAACTGCATGTAAAGTGTGAAACAGGGACACTGTAAAATAAAGTGTTACTGACTCTTGGACCCCACTTTAGTTTGCTGATCTTCAGTCATTTACCTGTTCTTGAAACACCAGCAACTTAAATATTAAATAATGTACAAGAGAAGGCAAATATGTCTGAGTGGTGCACAATCTGTTTTCAAAATTGTGATAACCATCATCTTCATTCTTGCTATAAATAGTCATCTACACTACACAGTTAGTTATCAACATCTCCTCACCAGCACATCCATTCTCTCTCTCTCTCTTTCTCTGTGTGGTTCAGGTGAGTGTAGAGGTTGCAGACCTTGTGCTGAACAGTGATGCACAGCCTCCATTACTGCTGTGCCTGCGTCCACATGGCCCGATCTGTTGTTTATGACGCTGACATGTGCAGTAATGGGAGTTTTTTTTTCTTCCCTGCTCCTCAACATGGGCCATACCATCACATCAAGCTTGTCTGAACTGTTAACTGCTGCATTTGGGATGATAAATAATGAAATTTAAATCTTTCAATTATTTTGTTATTCTTTGTAACCATGATAAACATTATAGTTTATTTCAACTAATTAATTACATTTGTTTAATACAAAATGTAAAATTTGTTATATTATGTTAAATTTAAATTTGTTTAATTTTAAATTTGTTAAATTTAAAATAAATGGTGCAATAAATAAGTGTGAATAAATAAAAGAGTTATTGTTATTTTCATTTCATTCTCTATTGAAAAACTTAAAAAATGATTTGTTGGAATCTGACCAAAAATTACTGAGCTACAATTGTTTGAAGTCGATAGAGTAAACAAAGTCAATATTGAGAACAATCGAGTTAAAGTTTTCTGAAGGTTCCAAAACAAAATCATCTAGCAACCATACCTTATGGTAACAACACCAAATTTGGCCAAGTCAAAGCCAAATTTCAATAGGAAAAATATATATTACATCTTTTATGTATATATATATACAGTATATATATATATATATATATACAGTATATATATATATACAGTATATATATATATATATATATATATATATATATATATATATATATATATATACACCAGTATATATATATATATATATATATATATATATATATATATATATATATATATAAATGTTATTATTATTATTTTTTGTTGTTGTTGTTGTTTTCATAGTATTTCAAGTCATAATTTAAGCTGTACCTTATCGTAAATACGTGTTTCCTGAAACATTCTTAGTTAAGTATACCTTCTGTAAGTCTTACATTTGGAAAGTTGGTTTGAGCCACTCTTAGCTATACCTTATCACGGTTGACAGTTCACTCCGCTATAGTGGCCACCACTGCAAAAAGCTTCTTTACATCTTAGTCTGTACGCAAATAATTCTAAAGTTGTAATACACCCAGTGTTCAATTAGGCTAATTCAAATGTTTTCATGCAAAGAATAAAATTGTCATTACACTGATTGTTGTTAGCTTTTTAATTATATTATCCAAAGGTACATCAGCTCGCAAACCATTAGGAAGTAAAGGCTTAGGAGTTTATTTAAAGGGAATGGTTGAGGTGGGGAGTTTGCTCAAACTTTATGGCAGCAATAGAGCGAATAGTTGTGCTAAATCAAAGACGGCGCTGTCCGCGGAGTCCTTTCAAATGCCAGTGAAAGCATACTGCCAGTTAAGCACTATTCGGACGGTAATTGTTTCTCATGGGGTCGTATTGTATTTTACAAGGGTTAGTCAGTTAGTTAATCCAGAATGTCAGTGTTTTTCTCCCACCACCCACATTTTTTGACAAACACCAAGGTTGTGTGGTAATTTAATTGCTGTACGAATCCAAGTTTACAAGAAGAGATCACTTTAAAATTCACTGTTTAAATCCTTTTTGATCACTGCAGAGCACCGTATGTACAATGTACACCTTTATTACTGAAATGCGGGAAAGTATTTACAAGAACAATATTTTATCACAGCTTCGCCTCAGCGAACAAAAAGGTGAAAGTGAAGAAAGCACGTAAACATTTGAAATATGTAGGCTAGGCTATTTTAGTGTGGATTCTTTTTTTAATAATATCCCATGAATCCTAATAAATGCAATTTCAACTATTTCTGAAGTGATTCTTTTATAAAGAACACAGCTTTCTCACATACCGCAATGAAGCAGCCCCTGCATGAGTGAGCAAGAATAATTTATTCTCAAGCCATCGATATCAACCAATTCAGCACCACCGCCACGGACAGCAGCTGGTAACGTCATACTTAAGAAGGTATATCTTAGGAAACCTCTTAAGGTATAGTTCGGGGAACACGCCTAGAAATGGTATACCTTTAGTTAAGTTATACCTTTAGAGTCTTCATTGCAGACAATGAGAGACAAAGGAAATCCAGCCCAGATATTGTTTTTCAACAGTTAACCTGTAACGATTATATCCACTGGAGGCAAGTTGAAGTGAGAACCCAAATGCAATTTATTAACAAAGCGTGATCAAACATTAAACAAAGGCATGAAACTGGAAACCCAAAACAAGAACAAGAACATAGACAGGACAAAGACAAAGACAAAGACACAGGGCAACATGCGGGCTTAAATACACTGACTAATAAGACAAGGGACAACTGTGAACAATGATCAGACAATTAACCAATGACAAGACACATGGCAGGATCACACGACAAACAGGGAATCACATGACAAGACACAGAAACATGACAATGACAAAACGTCTCAGGTTACGACTGTAACCCTAGTTCCCTGAGAAGGGAACGAGACGATGCGTCGATGATGCTTTGGGAACGCCTTTGCGTGACTGAGTCTGAAGCACTACTGTCAACTAGTCCAATGGAATGAATGAAGCGTCAAGGGCGGGTGACGTCATGACCTGGAAGATATAAAAGCACATCCGGTGCAATGCTCGCGTTAGCTTATAGAGCCGAAGCAAAGTCGATCGCAGGGATGCAGAAAGTATGGCAGGGAGACGCATCGTCTCGTTCCCTTCTCTAGGGTTACAGTCGTAACCTGAGACGTTCCCTTTCGAGGGAACTCGCGATGCGTCGATGACGCTTTGAGAACGATAATACCCAAAACGCCATATTTACAAAATGCCAGATGATAAAACTGTCGGCAAATTAAGTAAAAAGCAACTGGGATCCTGGGGCAGCTTCCAGGTCCAGGCTATAAAACCTCACAAATGTTAGCGGCGAGGAACAACCCGCCGCATCACAAACCTCCTGAAGGGAAACTCCTGATAAGAGGGCTTTAGAGGCCGCCATACTTCGGGTAGAGTGAGCTCTGACCACCAAAGGGCATGGCTGACCAGAGGACTCATATGCAAGAGAAATAGCCTCGACTATCCACTCACTGATTGTCTGTTTAGAAGCAGGAAGACCTTTCTTAGGTGAACCAAAACAGACAAACAACTGATCAGATCTCCTTCACGGGGCACCCCTGTGGACATAAGTGTCCAATGCTCGCACTGGACAAGAGATTCAGTTTTTCCTGGTCCGAAGATGTAAACGGAGGAGGACAGAATGCCTGCAGTACAATAGGCCTTGGAATATTGGTTGGGACCTTAGGGACGTAACCCTGCTTAGGGTATAAGGACGCCTTAACCATACCCGGTGCAAATTCCAAACAGGTGGGAGAAACAGAAAGAGCCTGAAGGTCTCTGACTCTTTTTAGGGACGAAATGGCTAACAGAAAGATAGTCTTGAACGTCAGAAATTTTTCTGAAACTAACTCTAGGGGCTCGAGGGGAGCCCCAGACAAGCCTTCCAAAATTATCTCCAGATACCATGCCGGCACCCTAGTTCGAACTGCAGGACTCAGCCTCAAGGTGCCACGAAGGAAACGAATAATCAGGGGGTCTCGACCCAAAGATGTAAAACCCACAGGGGCGTGGAAAGCCGCAATGGCCGCCACATAAACCTTTAAGGTAGAAGGACATAAACCTGACGTGAAACGAGACTGGAGAAACTCAAGTACTGTGTTGACTGAACAGTTAACTGGATCTCGCTGCTGTTGGTGACACCAAGATTTGAAAACTTTCCACTTAAGTATATATAATTTTCTCGTGGCTGGAGCTCTGGAGCTAAGAATGGTCTCAACGACCTCAGTCGAGAGACCACTCTCTAAAAGTTGGGCCCCCTCAGAGGCCAAACCCATAGGTTCCAAATCTCTGGTCGGGGGTTAAATATTGTGCCCCCTGCTTGAGACAGAAGGTCTCTCCTGACAGGTATCTCGAAAGGAGGGCTGTCGAGGAGATGAACTAGGTCCGCAAACCAAATTCGACTCGGCCAGCGTGGAGCTACTAATAATAGACTTACTCCGTATTGGCGGACTCTCTCCAGAACTCCTGGGAGCAGAGCAACAGGGGGAAATGCGTACAGACGTAGCCTCGGCCATTTCTGTACCATAGAGTCCAACCCCAAGGGGGCTGGATGCGTGATGGAGAACCAAAGTGGACAGTGCGTCGTATGCTGAGACGCAAACAGATCCACTTCTGCTTGGCCGTAAAATTCCCAAATGAGTTCCACCGCCTCGGGGTGGAGTCTCCATTCCCCTGGCCTCAGCCCCTGCCTCGACAGGGTGTCTGCTCCTATATTCTGGTACCCTGGGATATACACTGCCCTCAGGGAGAGTATCTTCCCTAGGGACCACAAGAGGATCTGGTGCGCCATTTTGCAGAGTGGACTCGAACGCAGACCCCCCTGTCGATTTAAATAAGAGACCACCGATGTGTTGTCTGTACGGACGAGCACATGATGGCCCCTCAGATCTGGGAGGAAATGTCTCAGCGTATTGAAGACGGCCATCATCTCCAGGCAATTTATATGCCAAGAGAGATGATGGTTCCTCCACAGACCCTGAGCTGAGCGGCCTTCCATTACCGCTCCCCAGCCGGTGAGAGAAGCGTCTGTCGAGATAGCAACTCGATGGCAAAGAGCTCCCAACACCGGACCCTGGGACAGGAACCAATGTTTCCTCCATATAATGAAGGCGCGGATGCACCGCCGCGTGATCTCGATCATACGAAGTGGGTTTCCCCTCGGGGAGAACCCTCTGGTCCTGAGCCACCACTGCAAAGGTCTCATGTACAGCAGGCCAAAGGGGATCACATTGGACGCCGCTGCCATGAGGCCTAACAGTCTCTCGAACTGTTTAGCAGTGCGTGACTGGCCTAGCTTCAACTCTTTTGTGGCTGTGATGATAGCAGCTACACGGACGGCGATAGTGTGGCCCGCATCGTGACTGAATCGCATACCACACCAAGGAAAGTGGTTCTCTGTAGTGGAGAAAGCACACTCTTCTTGGCATTGAGTCTCAACCCCAATTTCTTCATATGAGCGAGAACGACATCTCGATGCCGAACCGCTGACTGCTCTGATTCCGCCAAAATCAGCCTGTCGTCGATAAAGTTCAGAATGCGTATGGCCTGCAGCCCGAGCGGGGCCAGAGCTGCATCTACGCACTTCGTGAACGTGCGGGGTGACAGAGCTAGACCGAATGGAAGCACCAGATATTGGTATTCTTTGCCCCTGAAAGAAAACCTCAAGAACTTCCTGTGTTGAGGGAGGAGGGAGACATGGAAGTAAGCGTCCTTCAAATCTATCGTAACAAACCAGTCCTCTGATCTGATTTGAGTCACTATCTGTTTGAGTGTGAGCAACTTGAATTTCAATTTCATGACTGCACGATTTAGCAAACGGAGATCTAAAATTGGACGCAACCCCCCATCCTTTTTCGTAACAATGAAGTATCAGCTGTAAAACCCTGATTCTCTGTCGGGGGAGTGCACCTGTTCTATAGCTCCCTTTGCTAAGAGATACTCTACTTCTTGCTCCATTACCAGAGCCTGCTCGGGATGTACTACCGTAAGTAACACCCCGTTGTAACGAGGCGGAGGAGAACCGAATTGGATTCTGTAACCTTTCTCTATTATCTGCAGGACCCAAGGAGATATATTCGCCAGATTCTTCCACTCTGTTCGAAAATCTACTAAGGGTACCAGTCTCTGGCTCACCAGACTGGCCTCAGGTGTTAAAGGAACAGCCACTTTGGTGACCTGAAGCATATTGGCAGGAAACAACCGAACTGACTGTTTTTGAACCCCCCTCAGAGGGCTCACGTCCGACGCAATGTCGAGTCGACACTGCGCCGAACTTTCGCTGGATACCACCGGCCCGAAGCACCAAGGGTGGCGGGGTTGGCAGACCGGTCCCATGAGGACCCCGAAATGGAGCGGGCACCGTATTCTGAGGTGTACACCGCTCCACCCTGGTTGGGGCTGCCTCGATGGTCTGACGTACACAGTGTCAGGACCTTTTCTGAGCCGAAGCCTTCCTAGCCATAAGTACGGTCCTCAGATCAGGCTTAGACTTAGCCGACTTCGGCTGAGAGTGTTGGCTCGGTCCCCAAGATTTATTCGGGGGAGCACGAGATGCAACACTTATTTTCTGTTGCACACGGTGCGAGGAGCTTGGCTGGGGATGCTCAGGCCCAGCATCCCCAGGGGGATGGACTCGGCCAGGAAGGAATTTTTTAAAAGCCTCAGATTGTTTTTTATTTTCTTGAAATCTTTCAACAACCGAATTCACCGAGTCACCGAAAAGACCAGAGGGAGACATAGGGGCATCTAAAAGAAAAGCCTGATCTTTATCTTTAATATCTGCAAGATTTAACCAAAGATGTCTCTCAGTAGCTACGAGGGCTGCCATAGACCGCCCAATAGCACGGGCGGTCTCCTTCGTAGCTCTGAGAGAAAGATCTGTAGCCCGACGAAGTTCTCGAATTTCGTCGGGACTTACTCCCTCACTCCTATCGATATCCCCCAGCAGATCTGCCTGATAGGCTTGGAGCACTGCTATCGTGTGCAGACAGGCTCCAGCTTGACCTGCTGCCGTATAAGCCTTATCCACTAAATTAGATGTGGTTTTTAGTGGTTTATTCGGCAACACGGGATCCTTCAGGGATGATGCTGACCCCGGAGACAGATAGCTCGCCAGCATCTGTTCCGCTGGGGGCATCGACCCATAACCAAAATCTTTCAGCACCCTTATATTTGAATATGTGTGAACATGGGGACTAAAAAGACGTGATGAATATGGTTTATTCCATGATCTACATAGCTCACTATGTAGATCAGGAAAGAATGGAAGGGCCCGTGATTGAGATGAAACGTCCTGGTTGCGTATGCAACCCACCGTTCCCTGAAGGAGGGAACGGAGGACGTAGTCGACGGTCGACTGAAATGAGATCGCGCTAGAGAGCCTATCATCTTCGATTACTATTGAACGAGCCAATGGAATTTGGCGTGCGTGATTTGCATCACACACTCCGCCCCCGTGGCGCGGGTATAAATACGGAAGTGGATGCACGCACTAGTTGCTTTTCGCTGAGGAGCCGAGAGTACCCGGGGTCAGCGGTGGTCCAGCAGTAGTGGCAAGGGGACAACGTCCTCTGTTCCCTCCTTCAGGGAACGGTGGGTTGCATACGCAACCAGGACGTTCCCTTTCAGTCGATAACGTCAGACGTAGTCGACGGTCGACTGAAATGGGATCACCCTTTGAACACGCCACTAACGCTGCCACCTTCCAGTGCCTAAACCAAAGCCTCCTGATGCCCCCGCAAATTTAAGGCGGGGAAGGACAGGGCTTAGGCCAGGGAAGTCACTGCTGTTCCTACAGGACCACTGGGAAAGCGTTCCCCGTACATTGGAAGGAAGGGACGCTGCGGAAGCCACATCCAACCCAGAGGGAGGTAACGTGGAGAATACACATATGAACTGGGCGGAAACCGGGCAGTCTAACATATGGAATGTCACTGGGTGGCTCCAGCCTAAGACGGGGGGAGACACACCGGACAGTGACGGCAGAGAGACTCTGCCGAGGGAAGACACAGGCTCGCCGCAGGGAGCCGTATCGTGGAAGAATACACATATGGGGTCGCCGAAGGGACCGCAACATATGGACCCAGCCTAACACAGGTTCCACACTGCTTACGAGTGGTAGGCCTAACACCAGACGTTCCGCACGTCCGACGTCGGAGGGGTGTGGAAGAACTCAACAGGGTTCAATTTTAAGTGAACTCAACTGGAGTAGAAAGGCGCACGTATCCAGTCCATAGGAGGGGAATGGCGCAGCAAGCCGACACTTGAACCGGGCTCACGGTGAAACTGGCTTCATGAGAAGGGAGCCCACGGGAAGCAGCGGTTCAACTAGGTGTCGTCCAGCCCCCAACTCTAGAATCTGTTTAGCAAAGCATATCGTTAACTCCCAGGCGGAGCACTTTACACTCATCATAGAGGAGCTCAACATGTTGCATCTCGGATTTTTACCGAAATGAAGGCAAGCACTAAGTGCAACTTTGCATGGAAACAGCCTTCCCTCTCTGCTGAGTTACAACAGATATTTGTAGAGCTGGTCTGAGGTCTATGGCTTGCATTCTGTACATGTCCCAGTGAACGGACAGAGAAGCCAGGGCTGGATCTGCCTCCTCCAGGGCAGCGCTTGCAGGCTCACCACCTGCTCCTATTACGGGAGAGGTAGGAACCTTGGGCACAATCCGAGCCGGGGTCTCAGCTTGTGAGAGTTAGCCGGCCCAGACTCCAGGCACAATACGTTGACCGAAAGCGAGCAAGTCCCTACCCTCTAGTAGAGACCACGCGAGCAGGAGAACTGAAATAACAGAATTTTTAACTCACTGCCTGCAGTGGCTCAGGGGCGGTCTCTGCAGTGCAGTCGCACCAGGGACAAGGCCCAAGAGGATAAAGAGGGACGCAAGGATTTACAAGACCTTGCTCCTCAGGAACCTGACGATCAGAACGTGCTTCTGCAACACGATGAGCGTCGTTTAAACACCGAGGCAACATCATTCTGAGGGTGAAGGAAAACAGCCTACTCCAACCCATTTTGCAGGAAAGAGAGCACTGAAATGATCGAAAGCTTTCAGGATCTCCTCTGGAGAGAAGACGCACTCAACGACTAGGTTCCACTTCTAAATGCGTAAGCACGCTACCCCTTTCTAGGGGGTGCTCGCAGAAGTGATGGTAACTATCACATGCCTGTGATAGCCACATGAACCTCCGCGTTCAGATGTAAGACCGCTCGGAATCCTCGGTGGAAGAACGCGGGTGCCATCGTGCCCCGTGCCTGAAAGAGTTTTCAGGGGAAGTCAGGAAGGCTGTCGATGGGAACCAGGTCTAGTTGGGCCAATAAGGGGCAACTATGAAGACCTGTTCCTCCTGACTGGCACGTAGGTGCAAGCGACGGGCGCAAAAAGAAAGGAGCATTGCTCAACACAACATGTGAAGATCACTGGGCTTCAGGAGAATTTTCTGCTCAGCACTTGAGTGTGATAAGTTCACTGAGCTTCAGGAGCATTCCTGCTCAACACATGAGTGTGATAAACTCACTGAGCTTCAGGAGCATTTCTGCTCAACACTTGAGTGCGAAGAACTTCACTGAGCACCAGGAGCATTTCTGCTCAGCACTGCGTGTGATGAATTCACTGAGCTACAGGAGCATTTCTGCTCAACACCTGAGTATGACGAACTCACTGAGCTACAGGAGCATTGCTGCTCAACACCTGAGTGCGATGAACTTCACTGAGTTTCAGGAGCATTTCTGCTCAACATGAAGTGTGATGATTTCCCTGACTTGAGCAGGCGCAAGGCGACCATGAGTCGCAGTCGCTTTATGAAGGCTCATTGGGGTTAAACGCATTTCTGCGGGCCCCTGGGGCAGCTGAGTCCCAGTGTTTGTCCAAGGGTAGTCCGCTCGGTTTACACAAACACTGGCAGGAAGATGAAACCGGGGGGGCAACTGAGCGGCCCCGGAATGGTCATGACCCAGCTGGACCCAGCGGATGGAGTCTCCACTTGCCCTGGCTATAACTGTTGTGAGGCTCGACGGCGGCACGATTGAGTAAAGCGGGAAGAGTGGAACAAAGCGTCCTCAGAAGCTTCTGACTCCAAGGAGGAGGCGACGGGTGAGTTGTGACATGCAAGGGAAGCTTGCGCAACGGTCGCAATGTCTAACAACTCGAGGCACGAATGCCCGTGTAGTCGGGGGTCGCCCAGGCCCCCGTTAAAACACGCCCTTTGTACATGGCCCCTCTGTTGAAGAGGGTTTGGCAGCAGACCGGGATGAACTATAGTCACACAGGGTGAGCTGCTCTGCCACGGTCACCTCGGGACTCAATCATGAAGCTAGCGCTGAAGCGGTCACATATGGAGGAAGCCAAAGGCTGCGACTACCATATACCCCAGGAGCCTCTGAAAGTTCTTTCAGTGGGACCCTTTCTCACTTCAACACCAGCTGAACACATTCTCATTGGAGAGACGTGTTAGACCGAGTCCATCTCCAAAACTGAAAAAGAGATACTCAGCCCGTGGGCGAGATTACTCTCTTCCAGTTGACCTGAAGACCCAACGGGCTCTGGAGCACTCGAGGGGAAGGACACTGTACTGATACTCCACCCTTACACGCCACACACAGGATGGCCTGCGGTGCGGAAGGTAGAGATCTAAAGCACATGTCTTTCAGGTCGGAGCCTGCAGACCAATCTTCGGCCAAGATGGTCACGACCCACCACCTAGTAGCACGAAGAACGAGTTTACAACTGGCCTTCGTACCGGCTGGAGGAGCGGCTTTATCAAATCCTTCGCCAGCCGGATAAGATAAGCACGCACAAGTCAGGAGCACTGCTCCACACTCGGTGTGATGAATATCACTGAATTTTCAGGAGCACGTCTGCTCAACACCTAATGTGATGATTATCACTGACTTGAGCGGGGTAGCCAAGCCTGGGGTGGGGCAGCAAAGTAGAGATAGTGGTGTTAGTGTGCAGTGCAACACTTACCTGTCTCCACTAGCGGCGGGGGGACGTGAGAAGGCGGATGACCGGGTCCTCGAACGCCCCAAGCTGCCTGCTGGCGACCAAGGGAAGCTGGGGGATGTAAGGCTATTACAGGGTCACACCGCCAGACTGGTTCACTTGGGACTCAGGAACAGAAAATTTGCTCTTTTTCTGAATATGTGGGTACCGCTGACCCCTCTTTTTATAGGGGCAAGCGGCAAACAGACACACACATAACAAAAAACTGCAGCCGGCCCTCCAACCAGCCAGAGGGAGTGGATCGGCGACCACTCCACGAGCAACTCCTCCATCCCAGAGAGCCCGTCCAGGTTCAGCTTTTCCTTTTGCGCTGATGCTTACCACCTGGCTTGGCAGCGCCTGGAGCAGGCTGGGCGCCCCTTCTGCGGCCGGCTCCACGCCGGAACCTGGGTGAAGGCTGCTGCGGTGGTCCGGCGGGAGCTGAGGCGGCTGCTGGCGGACGCCCTCGGCGACGAACAGGCGAAGGATCTGACCTCGGCGGGCGGGTGAAGGCAGCAGTGTCCCTCCGAGGCAGGATCTGCCGGATGGCCTCCGTCTGTTTCTGAGCTGTAGAGAACTGTTGGGCAAAGTTCTCCACAGCGTCGCCGAATAACCCAACCTGGGAAATGGGAGAGTCCAGGAACCGAACCTTGTCCGCTTCTCTCATATCGGCCAGGTTGAGCCAGAGATGGCGCTCCTGGACCACAAGTGTGGACATCGCCGAACCGACCGCGCGAGCTGCAACCTTCGTCGCCCGGAGGGCGAGGTCAGTTGCAGTGCGGAGCTCACTCATGAGCTCATGGTCCGAACTACCCTCGTGCATGTTCATGAGTGCCTGGGCCTGGTGGACCTGGAGCAACGCCATGGCATGCAAAGAGGAAGCGGCTTGCCCACAAGCTTTGTAAGCCTTGCCCGTAAGAGCGGACGAGAACTTAGGCTTAAGAGGGGTGACGAGGATCACCTCTCCAGGAAGCGGCCACCGTTGGGCATAACTGCATCGCACCGGCCCGCTCCACCGGAGGGATAGCCTCGTAACCCTTCACCGCTCCCCCATCAAGGGTAGTGAGGGGGGAGGAGCTACTCAGGCGGTTTCTGGCAGAGAAAGGTGCCATCCATGCCCTCGTAAGCTCCTCCTGCACTTCAGGAAAGAAAGGAACCGGGGCGGCGGACTGAGAACCAGTACGGCCCGCCCCGATATACCAATCATCCAACCGAGACGGCTCGGGACACGGTGGAGGGTTCCACACGAGCCCTACCACCTCTGCGGCCTTTTTCAGCATAGCTGACATTTCTGGATCTGGCTCGGGCAACACTGGTCTCCCGGAGGGGGGCAGTGCAGCCGAGTCGTCATCTCCAGAGTTCAGCTCCCCCTCCGATGCTGCGATTTACATAGTATCCCCTGGAGGGGCCCCAAATGACACGGCTGGCCTGTCCATTACAGAGGGACCAGCGGGATCAATGGGGAGCTCCACCGGTTGCGGTGTGAAAGAGGAGTGAGGGACCCACGGGGCCTGGCAGGGCGGATTACCCCTCACTGTGATCCACAGATCACCCAGCTTGGACGGCAGCCCAGTCTTTCTCTGGGAAGGTAACCCAGAGGAAGAACTAGGGCGGGGCCCAGAGGTGGGGACTGCACCAACTCTTTTGACGAAGGCGAGTCTAGATCTCAACACCGAGATGGCCATGTTCCCGCAGTGAGAACATGACTCATCCACGAAAGCTGCCTCGGCATGCTGTAAGCCCAAACATGCGACACAACTTTCGTGACCGTCAGAGGGGGATAGTGCCAGACCGCACCCAGAAACGCACGGATGGAATGGCATCTTGACGCACTCACACGTGACGTGTTGCTCTTTTAGGAAATGTGACTGTCACCAGTGCCGGAACACACAGGGAATGACCGCGGCAAACACTGAATAGTCTTTCAACCAACAGTGAAGCACTCACTTCTCGCCCTCTAACCAACCGTCAACACACAAACAAATAATAGAAATTTGATGCTGTTAAAACAGCAGTTGAGAGCTGAGAAGCTCGCGATCACCGCTGCACCACGCTGTAGAACACCAACACTGGAGAGGTCTTCCCGTAAGAACACCGACACTCTCGCTCGTTGAATACAACAGCACTCTTCAGAGACATCAAAGACGAACGGCTCCGAAGCGAAAGGCAACTAGTGCGTGCATCCACTTCCGTATTTATACCCGCGCCGCGGTGGCGGAGTGTGTGATGCAAATCACGCACGCCAAATTCCATTGGCTCGTTCAATAGTAATCGAAGATGATAGGCTCTCTAGCGCGATCCCATTTCAGTCGACCGTCGACTACGTCTGACGTTATCGACTGAAAGGGAACATTAGATGTGAGAAAACGCTCGTCTAATTTGCTTTTAGGACGAGAATCTCTTATTTCTGCTGGCCAGTCAATACTTAATTTATCTACAGCACGAGTTATCACCTCAATAAGCTCCTCATATGCTGGGGAGAGGGATGGCGAATCCTCTCCCCTTATTGTTTCTTTGTTAGTGTTTGTGTCACTCTCACCGATACCTCCTCAGAGCTAGAGCACCGAAGCATCGGCTCTCTTCCCGGGCGGAAGAAGCCGCAGCGCGGGCTTCCGACACAGGCAAAAGAGCAATGGATCCCTCGGGTAAAGGAGGAGATAAGGCAGAGACCGTCTCCAACCCCGCCGAGAGATCCATTTGCGAACCCCAAGTGAGCCTTCTCCGAGCTGCCTCGGCAGCCGCGGGTCCAGAACCCAGAGGTTTGCAAGCCTGTCCATCATCCTCAAATGTGGACAGACGGGAGCGGAGCATGAGGAGCGGGAGACGCTCACAATGCTGACAGTCAGCCCCCTCGAAGGCTGACATTGCATGCTCCACTCCCAAACAAACTACACAAAGCTCATGTGTATCTCCACCAGTGATATAACGAGGGCAAGGAGAAGCACAGGCTTTAAATAGTTGTTTCGCCATAATAACAATATAAATGAGAGACAGACAACAATAAATATAACAGACAGTTTTGACACAGAGCGCTTTGCTGAGGCACAAAAGCTAACGCGAGCATTGCACCGGATGTGCTTTTATATCTTCCTGGTCATGACGTCACCTGTGACCGTGACCGCCTGTGACGCTTCATTCATTCCATTGGACTAGTTGACAGTAGTGCTTCAGACTCAGTCACGCAAAGGCGTTCCCAAAGTGTCATCGACGCATAGCGAGTTCCCTCGAAAGGGTATCAAAATGTGACATAACCAAACATTCACTTATATTATATATTGATTTATACTGTAGATCATTGGTTCCCAACAGGGGGCTCGCGGCCCACAAGGGGGCCTCAGCGAGCTCTGTGGGGGGTCGCGTCATATTTTGAAAAGTTTGGAGCAATGAGCATTAAACAAAAGTCCTTAACTTTTTCCTGTTCAAAATTTATATAATGAGCGAGTTCATCATGAATCCATCAATCCGTGTTTTTGTCTTATCCTGAACCACTATGGTACACCTATAATAAGTGTTTACATTGGGACTATTTTACACTGGTTCGGATCGCTGCCGCTGCGGAGTAGCCCAGAACCGGCGTGACTCGTCATAGATGTACACAGAGAGGTAGTTCCGGCTATAACGTTCTTTCGAAAGGCGCATTATTCCGTTAATAAACGCAAGTTTACTATCGCTCGCTAAAGCGCCAAAAACGTAAAAAATAAAGCCTCACATTGATAAAGCCTCACAAATAACGTGCAAGTATTGAGGCCCCAGACAGCAGTCATTTAGTAATAGCCTATATTCTTTCTTTTTTTATCTACACACCAGTGGGAATATTTTTGGTTTTGCATTTCAAATAGGGCCAATTTATATAGGCTTCTCCTAGGCTTACGTTTTTAAATTACAAAGGGCCTACTGATGTTTTTGTCATTGTATTTTCAATATTATAGGCTATTATTTGTGCATAAACCTATCTGGTTATAGTAAACATACCATTTGTTTGAAAACAACATATTTTGTCATCCTTGCTGCAAGCTTACAAGAGCGATAATATCATTAAATGTGAAGGGGGGCCCTAAAATATTTTATTGGGAAAAAGGGGGTCTCAGACAAAAAAAGGTTGGGAACCACTGCTGTAGATCACGTATACATATTTTGAAATACTGTAATTCTGTGTATCAGGCTCGTGCTGTCTGAGGCGTCTATGTGCGCACACGTCAGACGTGTCAGTCTGTGCGAGTAAGATAGCTTTGTTTACATCAGCATGATTTAAAAAATCAGATTTCATTGGTTCAGACTCATGCCATTGACAATTAACTGAATATTCACAAAATTGGATTGCTGCTCATTAAAATGATACCAAACTTGTGCAGAGGGGAAGCGCCAGGCGTCGAGAAGCGAGCAGAGAAAAACTGCATTTTTAATGGACAAAGTAAAAGTACTCCTCTCAGAAACCGTACTAAAGATACTTTTAGATGTTTAATTGCTATTTGGAGCATTGGAATCGCTAGACGAGTGCTTAAAGAACTAATTTTTGTGAAAACCTCAAGACCAAAAATGACATATCTGTAGCTCGTAATTAGTCCTTGCGCATTCCGACTCGTTTTGCCAGCACGGGTAACATAAAAACCAGATAGTAGTAGTTGTGCGAGTAAACCTCACTCCCCAGGCCTCAAGAGGTGCACTAGCGACTGACGCTAGCAGTTGTGGTCTTTAGTGTCATTTTTAGCTTGCCCGCCTCCCATGCTGCAAACGCCGGTTCGAATCCTGCTCAGAGCGGTGCGAGTAGAACCGGAGGGGTTACATTGGTGCCATGATCCGGATGGGAGGGAGGTTTAGGGGGCTGAGTGTAACGGAAGCCAGCTAGTAAGAACAATGCATGTAAACCTCTACCCCGCATGCCTCAAGAGGCGCACTAGCGACTGACGCTAGAGGTTGCGATCTTTAACGTCCTTGTTAGCTCATCCGCCTCCAATGCTGAAAACGCCGGTTCGAAACCCGCTCGGAGCGGTGCAAGTAGAATAAGAGGGGTTACATAAAAGCAATATAAAAAGTTTTTCAAGCGAGAGAAAGGAGATAAAAGGGGACAAAAAAACAAAAAAAACATCCACTGTTAAATGCCATGAGAAATAGAGTGGTGTTTAAAGAATGAAAGGTGTCTAGTTTAATGATGAAGAGATATTATCGAACATACTGAGTGATGTGATTCCCAGCAGGATCTTGAGGGCTTCAGAGCCACAAGCCTAAGAGAATGTGACATTAAAACATGGCAGCTGTCACTAACAAGGAAAGTCAGAATCAGTGTGCTGTTTTTGAGCTCAAATGCAAATATATGCTCTTCGAACATATGAAAAGTTAAATACATTTACCCTCTGTCAAATTCTATTTCTTTGCATTTCTGAGGCAAACAACTCTAAGAAGCATCTTCCTTCACGAAATAAATATCGTTCTACTTTACAGAGCTGAAAGAGTCTTGAGGCGTTTTCATTCAAATTTGATGCAGGTGGTACAGCGTCTGCTTTCGGTAGCCTGGGGCTACACTGAAAATGCTCTTAAATTCTTTAGGAAGGCTTTTAAGTTAATCTAGAATGCAAATACAAGAGCCTCAGAGAATTGCCAAAACTTTTTAAACTAGAAGACCCAGTGTAGCTTAGGAAAAAGGGAAAATATCCAAACACTAAAGGACCTTTTAACTGAATACAACAAAGGCTACTGACTCAGAGACTGAACCTCTTAACATTCAAGTTCCCTGTAGAGTTTCTCATTGTATTCTCATATCATCACAGGACTCACTTGAACTCCCTCAAGACTTAGTTCACCCAAATATGAAAATTCTGTCTTCCTTTATTCACCCTCATCCAAACATTCCTTCTTTGCAGAGCACAAAAAGGCAAAAAATGAAAAATGTTTTCCAAGTTTTCCCCCCTTTTGCTATTTACAATGAATGGGGACTGAATCTTTCTTCTTGTTGTGAAGTGATGATGTTTCATTTGTGAGTGAATCATTGTTTTCAATGAATCGGTTGATCTTATTTCCAAAAAAAGGTCTGAATGAGTCATTCACAAATCAAACTGATCTTGATCTTGAATAAATGTACTGAATTTGGAACTGGGTCAGTCTAGTTCAGGAATAAATAATTCAGACCAATCATTCAAATAATTGTTTTGTGAACTTTCAACCAGTCCTCTTATAATTAGCTATAAAAATATAGAAATTTATGGACAATATCAACAAGTACATTATTAAAAGGTTTTCCTAATGTGTTTCACTGAAGAAAGAAATTCATACAGGTTTGGAATGACATGAGGGTGAGTAAATTATGGGTTTTATGTCAACGCTTCAGGGCGTAACAATCATACTTTTTTCTGTTTACTCTAATTTGTACAGCCTGCTTAGTACATGCTGTGCACCTCAGAGGAGGGGAGGCCGGAGAGGTTACCCCCACATCTGGAGCAATGAGTTTGACCCCCTCGAAAGGGCGCGGAAGTTGCCCCCCAAAAAGCCGCAAACAAAAGCGTCGGCGAGAACGTCGGGGCCCTGCGCGCCATTCATCGCGCCTAATGACTTGTTCATTAAGAGTGATGATGGATAAAGACTTCTCACGCTGAGATGAAATCAAGATTTATACGCGCTGTTTCCGCACCCAACTCGTGGGAAGATCATCATCATTTAATTCTATCTCTGCGGCCGGTGATGGGCATCCAGAGAGGGGGTTATCAAACGGTGCAGTCAGCTGGCAAAACCTGCACGCAGACACACACTCGCAAACACACGTGGGGAGAAAAAGAGAAAAAAAACACGCCTTTGGCACATCTGGAGTTTGCCGCCACAGCTGAGGGTAAGCTATAGATGCTGGCGGGAGGCCAAATCACAGAACGAGAATGAGTGGAAGAGAGAGAGAGAGAGAGAGAGAGAGAGAGAGAGAGAGAGAGAGAGAGAGAGAGAGAGAGAGAGAGAGAGAGAGAGAGAGAGAACACCGCCAGTGTTAATCTCATCAAGGAAATTACTAACGAAAATGTTCGTTAACGAAGGGTTTTTGATTTTATAACGTTTTGATAACATTAACGAAGACAAGGTGGAAAAAACGTATCATGGCAATAATTAAAATGTTTGGATTAAAACATAGGCCTAACTGTTGACGGAATAATGAAAATAAACAATGCTGCAAGATATTAAGAAGGTTCATTTTCATTTGTTTTTCAAATATAATCTGTGTGTGTGTGTGTGTGTGTGTGTGTGTGTGTGTTTCCTCTATGGGTTTGTTTTGTTATATGGACATTGCATTTGATCATTTTTATGTGAGCATGTTGTGCTTTGTGTAGTATTTATTATTAAACCAAATAAAATGTTCACGTATGAAAGTAAAAGACAGCAGCATGTCTTACTTTCTCACAGCAGAGTGTTGTGGATGTATTGGCAGTTGCAAGTCCCATACTTGCTCAGCAGCAGCAGAAGCAATAACCAACAACAGCAGAAGCAATATCCAGCAGCGGCATGCAGCAGAAGCGTAGTAGATCTATTCCACAAAGACCAAACATTTCAACATGGACATATCCATTACCATGCCAAACACTCTGAGAGTTGTCTTGACAGAAATAAAATAATAAAATAAAAATGTATACATAAATCCAGTACATGTGTAATTAAAGGCCATTTCAAAGTAATATTAACTAAAATCAATTATTATAAAATGATGAAATATTGACTAAATTTGAAACTAGAGACAACTAAACACCAGAGACAATCAGATCCACCCAGGTTTCTCCTCGTTTAGATCCTGATCATAATTTTTTCCCTCACCATATGTGTATACTATCTTCTCCAAACTGAGATACTGGAGAAAGAGAAAAAACACACACCCTGAACATTAGTGTGTGCACTCACATCTCTGGCCCTGCGACCCACCTTCCTCTCTCTCTTCAGCTCCTTATCTCGAGGTGGAAATAGGCCCCAAGACACTTCATCAGTGTCCTTCAGCCAGCTATCTACAGCTCCCAACTTTTATTAAAACTTCAGCTCTTATCAGCTCTCAGGTAATTCAGGCATGACAAATTGGGCACCAGATGCCACCTCTATTTGAGGCCGGCACTCCGTTCATGCTCCCGCCCAGAGCCAATGGAAAGGTGGAGAGATGTTGCATTGTGGGACGCTCACCTTTAGGCCTGATCCATCAAGCGTTCACAACCTGTCAATTTTTTTTAAATGATTTAATCATCGCAAGGACATTGAGAATAGTTCACCCCCCAAAAATAATAATTCTGCCATTTACTCAACCTCATGTTATTTCAAACTGGTATGCAGTTGCTTTTTCTATGAAACACAATAGACATCTATGAAAAATGTTATGCAACATTTGGCATATAACAATAGTTTATAGGGACCACATCATCAAATTATAATAAGGACAAAATAGCATCATAAAAGATGCTGACTCACACACAATAATCTAAGTCTTCTAAAGCCTGATGTTTTCAAACGTTTTGATACCAGACCCTGAGATATTGAGGATCCCCTCGCATATACCCTTTTTCATAAAATATAAAGACATTTATAGCCTATGTTATACTCAATCACCCTTTATAGATAAAAACTATACAATTTATGCTATCCTACAATAGCATGATACTATAAATTCAGCATTATGCTCATTAACCAAAAATACTAAATGCTATAAATTAAATAATTAAGCTAAAAGAAAGTCAAATGAATGAAAAGGCCATTATCTGTAAAATATTTACTTTGCATTAAAATAAAGCTGTTTTTTTACTTACTATGAGAGTATTGTTAGATCTAGAAGCATTTTTAATTGAATTAATTTCAAATTCATTTGAAGAGTGCTTTTGTATTTTTCCTGAATTTTTCAGTGGACCCTGTTCTGAATATATAGATTTGTAAGAGGAGCAGACTAAAATTTAAGTCATGATTCACTGATAATCTTGCTCTCCCCAGAAGCTCGAGTCCAGCCTCCTTTAGTATCCAGATTTAAAAAAAATTGGCAAGTCACGTTTGGTTACTACACACACAAGAGTCATTATCTTACTGAAGATCAGAGCGATACATTACGAGGTGGCCTTGTGTGTGAATTCTGCTGGCAGTCACGGCAACCTCATATTTACTGTCCACCACAGTACACATTTCACAACGGCCCATTCTAAAGATAGGGCGCTGTTTATGGCGCCTTTAAAAAAGGCTGAATATGGAGCAAGTTAGCTGAACCTTAGCGTGCAAATGATGTGTGCACTCACTTAAATAAAATCACGCCGGCCCCAGGAGACTGCACTGAAAATCAATCAACAGCCAGCCGTCCCACCATACAATATAACTACATATTAAACTGATGTGATAGCGCAGCATTAATATACTCATACAGACAGGCCCCAAACTCAAAACACAGAACAGGGCCTATGCTGACAGAGATTCTTCAGAAAAGTGCAAAACATATATTCGCTTTAAAAATAGCACCATAAAAAAAAAAAAAGAGTACATGTCACAGGACAAGGACAATAATTGAATATACCAGAATGGATTCAGCTGAAGCCCTGTCCAGCAGTGCATTGAGAAGCTGACAATAATGAGCTCTCTACACAGAGCAGGAGAGAGGATGAACCCAGGGAGAGAGGAAGGGAGGGCCGCACTGGTCTGGACCCTTGACGGGAGATTGTATGAGGACCCTCAGTCGTAAATAAGAGCCCCTGATGGTGTGGGCTCAGCGGACGTGAAGCATGAGATTGAAAACCAAAGGCATGGGACACAGAGAGAGAGACTGCTGTACTGAACACTGCATAACTCTGCTGACAATCACTGGCTTGTCACCAGCTCACACACACAGATACAGATCCTGCATGCCGATTCAAGCTGAGGGTTCCAAAAAATGTACATACTGTATGTATGTATTGGCCCAAACAAGTTGCACTTTTCATAGATCGTTTACATTTACTTCAGTCATCACATTGCTTCCATCATTAATTGCTAATTTTGTTACAACAAAACATATATGGTAATCTAATATACACTGTATTCATTATTTAAAAATAATAATAAATAAGGCAACACTTTATTTTACAGGTTGTCCTTTTTACACGTTACATGCACTTACTATAGTAATAACAGTAAATTATGCAATTTTACATGCAACTATTTGCCAAACCTCAATCCTAATCCTCCAATCCTTACTCTTTAGTAAGTACTTGTATTCAATTAATATTATTCAGAGCTTAAATGCATAATTACACTGAAACAAGGATAGGCTACCTTAAAATAAAGTGTAGCTGTAAATAAAAAAGTACATTTTTAGTAAATTATATATAAACATAAACATATTTACTTTATTATTTAACTTTTTTTGTTTGTTAATTATTTCATAAACATTTAAAAAATTGAACACACACACACACACACACACACACACACACACACACACACACACACACACACACACACACACACACACACACACACACACACACACACACACACACACACACACACACACACGCACACACACACACACGCATGCACACACACACTTTTCAGTCTGCTTGTCTGTGTTTGCGTGCTTCAGACAAATTGTTAGTCTGTGCATTGCTCTGCAACACGCCCCACTTCTTTTGACCATATTTCTATTGACAGATATTTATTAAGTAAAATAAAAGTTTCTCCATAAGCTTACAGACAATTTTTCACAGACCAGGTCCTGCTAATGGCCTTGTCTCTCATGTGTGTCCACCCACAAATGAAAGATAAAAAGAACAAGGGGCATAACCAAATCATGTAAATTAAAAATATATTTCAAAACATGGCCTCTAAGTGAATCACAATTACATGAACACACATAATCAGATTCATCTGCCGCTATCATTATTTCAGCCAGGCTTTGTGCGATTGGCTACCCTCACCCTCACCCCCACCCCTCCCCGCTTCAGGTTCCTTTCCGTCACATGAGACTAGTCTCTTGGCCTGGATGCCAGCTGTTAGCCTGGGCTAAAATGTGTTTTAAGTGCTGCTGCAGGCTGGTAATGCTCCGCACAGCCTGCCAGGCCGCAGGCCTCTGATGGCAAATGAGAGAATCAGTGGTTAAAAAGCAGGCCTTCACTTGGGCCCGGGCCAGAATTTAATCTACTGCATGGAGCCGTGGCATTGCCCGGGGGGTACGGGCTGAGATTTGTCTTTGCTCTCTGTCTCTTCCCTCCTTCCCTTCATCCTTCTGAAAATCTTTTCACTGGAGCTCCATGTTCCAAAGTGCCTATGGGCCCTGGCACGGAGATGCATCCTACTTTGAGTCAATTAGCGATTCGAATTAAAGAGTAGCACAAAAAGCCTTCAAAGTGAATTAGCTAAAACAAGCAATTTGGGTTGGTCGCTGAGTAATGTAGGACTCTCAGTCATTAGAGTGTGCAACCAAATGCTGCAGTTGTCTTTTTCTCTTCATGTGCTTTACATTAAATTTACATTTGTGTCTGTGCACCAATTAAAGGGTTAACAACAAGCTGTTTACCAAAACTCCCCCAGGAGTTACTCAAGGACACAGGCAAACATCACCTGAGACCACATTCTGTCAAAACAATAGAGCAAAAGCAACCAGCCAAATGTTTTCAATGTTCATTTAAAACAAAGTGTAGGGTTAGGAACCTGAAAACCAGCTCTTATACAGAAATGTTTCTATTTAATACATTTTCATGATGTTTGGTTCAATTAAAGTGCTTGTGCATTCCTATGCTGATAGAACACAACTAAAATAGTTGGACAGTGTTACTTGTATCGCTATTAAGTTGCAGTCTGTGCATAATAATGCAACACAAAAATCTTTTGATTGTGTCATCCCCATTGGTAGTAATCAAGTACAAGCAAACAAACAGTTTGTTCATGTGCATGAGACGACTCTTTGAGTTCAAGTCCAAATGATGATGAAAATAAATTATTAACTTGAGGTTTCTATAACAATGTGGAGCTTTTGTAATAAAAAGAGTTATTTCAAAAAGAATAATGAAATAATATAAAAATGTACATAAATTAAAGGGATGTTCCCAAAAGTAGCATTGTTTTTGCTTTGTTACTGGTACTTTAAAAGAATTGTTAAATTAATCATTAAGGATTCAGAACTGTCGTTTGGAATCCGAAATGAAAGTGTTAAATTCCATAGGATTCCCATCAATAGCTAATTGGTATAGACTATAGAGCCATTATATTATCAGAATCTTAAAAAAAAGAAGAAGATTTTCTTAACCCTTAAATGCATGAATGTTGCTCCAATTATTATTACATATTAGGGTATTTAGCGACCTATCTATATCTAACACCGATGGATCTCTACCTGTCGCAATAATATACAACTCTCCTGATTTTAGAGTGTCAATTTCAGAAGAATAAATTAAAGCATATTTTATTACCTTTTGGAGCTTGGCAGTATCATTTTGAGCAGATGCTTTACCACTATCACTATCTTCGTCAGAGCTCATTTCCCAGTACATTCTGCATCTGGGTCATATTCACGATCTCAAACATATTCTTAAAACTATAATTTTCAACATCTTCAACAATATTTTGATCGCTCACAGCTTCTTCACCAGATCCACCATCAAGCGACAGTGACACTAATATTTGATTGCGTTCAGTACTTGCTCTGCAGTAAATCACTGAGCCATTTCAAGTTTTGCTGATGATACTTCCTATTCTTTTGTTCCCTTTCGAGGGAACTCGCGATGCGTCGAGGACGCTTTGGGAATGCTTCCAGCGTGAATGCGTCTGAAGCATCTATGTCAACTAGTCCAATGGAAGGAATGAACGTCACGGGCGGGTGACGTCATGACCAGGAAAGGAGAAGAGCACACCCTTTTGCAACTGGCATTAGCTTCTGTTGCCTCAGCAAGTGATCTGTGTCAAACTGTCTGTTATATTTACTGTTGTCTGTCTGATATATATATATATAACGAAACAATTGCACAAACTCTGTGTTCTCCCTGCTCGCATTATTTAACGAGTGGGGACACACACGAGCAGCTCAGCTCCCGCCTGTCACTTTTCGAGGAGAAAGTGGCCAGGCTCGCGATTCTCAGGGTGCAGGACCCACGTCTGCCGAGGCAGCGCGGAGAATACATTCCTGTGGATAGAAAATGGATCTCTTTACAGGGTTGGAGAAGGGTCCGCGGATCTTATCTCCTCCCTTTCCCAAGGGATCCATTGTTTTCTCGCCGGTTCGGAAGCCCGCGCTGCGGTCTCTTCCGCCCGGGGAGAGAGATCAATGCTTCAGTGCTCTACCTCCGAGGAGGTAGATGTTCTGGGCATTGAAAGTGACACAATCATGGGGGAAGTGGATTTACCATCTCTTTCCCCAGCGTATGAAAAAAAAAAAAAAAAAAAAAAACATATATATATATATATATATATATATATATATTATATTTAAAAAGCTGGTGGAGGTGATTACTATGCTGTAGATAAATTAAATATTTAATGGCCAGCAGAAACAAGGGGGCTTGCCCTAAAAATAAAAATAAACAAGCTTCCTTCCCTTTATTTTTCACCTCCATTACGGGGCCTTCCATTTTTTCCCGATCTGCACAGCGAGCTGTCTAGATCATGGAAAAAGCCTTACTCAACTTGTCTTTCAGCCCCCAAGTTCATGTATATTCAGATATTAGGGGGTTAAGAGAGTATGGCTATGGGGCAATACCCCTGGTAGAACAGATGCTTGTGAGCTATCTGTCTCTTGGTTCTGTATCGTCCCTGAAGGCCACGGCTTCTCTCACTGAACCATTAAAGAAAACTATTTTTGATATAGTGGGAAAAGCATATACTGTATGGCAGTGGGTCTAGCAGGAGTCTGCTTGCACACTATAGCACTGCTACAAGCATATCAGGCTGACCTGCTGGGGTATTTGGACAGAAGTGAGGGAGTTTGGCCCGATGGGGTTTGAGAACTTCGTCGGGCCACAGATTTTACAGTCAGAGGCATTAAAAAATCTCTCCCTTGCTATGTCCAACCCCCTGGGGAGTGCTGGGAGTGAGCAGCTCCAGCCATCTAGTTTCTCATATTCAACACAGCAGCCAAAGCCTTCAAAGTAGAAGCCGGATCCGAGGACCGTTCTTCACGCTGAGAGGGCTTCGACTCAAAAGAAAAGGTCTTGGCACCACCGGCGTCAGACCAGTGAGGGCAGCCCCAACCGGGTTGGAACGGTGTTCACCTCATTATACGGTGCCCGTTCCATCTTGGTGCCCTCAGGGGACCGTTCTGCCAACCCCGCCACCCTTGGTGCTTCGGGGCGCAGCGGTCTCCAGCGAGCTTCTGTCGCACGGCAACTCGACATTGCGTCAGACTCGTGCCCTCTGAGGGGGGTTCGAAAACAGTCAGTTCGGGTAGTTCCTGCCAGTATGCTGGCTGTCTCAACTTCACCAGAGACCAGCCTCGAGGGGCTGGTTCACTTGGTAGATTTTTCGGCAGCGCGGAAGCTACTGCCAAATATATCTCTATGGGTCCTGCAGTTAGTAGTAAGAGGCAGATTCAAATTTGGTTCTCGTCCGCCAGGCTACAAAGGGGTGTTGCTCACGTTAGTGCATCCCAAGCAGGCTCTGGTAATGGAGCAAGAGGTAAAGCCCCTGTTAGCAAAGAAAGCTATAGAGCAGGTGTAGTCACCCGACATTGCGTCGGGTCTTTACAGTCGTTATCTCATTGTTCCAAAAAAAGGATGGAGAATTGCATCGCATACTAGATCTTCGTCTGTTTGAGTGATCGGTGCTGGAACTCAGGTCCAAGATGCTGACACTCAAACAGATCGTGACTCAAATCAGATCCGAGGACTGGTTTCTCACGATACATCTGAAAGATGCATACTTCCATATCTCCATCCTCCCTCAGCACAGGAGGTTCCTGAGGTTTTCTTTCAGGGACAAAGAACACCAGTATCAGGCACTTCCTTTCGGTCTAGCTCTATCACCCCGCACATTCACAAAGCGCTTAGATGTAGCTTTGGCCCCGCCAGGCTGCAATGCATAAGCATTCTGAATTGCATGGACGACTGGCTGATTCTAGCGGAATCAGAACAGTTAGCGGTTCAGCATCGAGATATCGTCCTTGCTTATATGCGAAGGTTGGGGTTGAGGCTCAATGCCAAGAAGAGTGTGCAGCCGTCAGTCACGATGCGAGCAGTTCTGTCGCCCGCTCATGTAGCTGTTATCCTTACTGCCACAAAAGAGCTAAAGCTAGGCCAGTCGAGAGACTGTTAGGCCTCAGGGCAGCAGCGTCCATTGTGATACCCCTTGGCCTGCTGTATGTGAGTCCTTTGCAGTGGTGGCTCAGGACCAGAGGGTTCTTCCCGAGGGGAAACCCACTTTGTATGATCAAGATCACGCGGCAGTATCCCCGCGCCTTGGTTATTTGGAGGAAATACAGGTTCTTGTCCCAGGTTCCGGTGTTGGGAGCTCTTTGCCATCGGGTTGCTATCTCGACAGATGCTTCCCTCACCAGCTGGGGAGTGGTATTGGAAGCCCTCTCAGCTCAGGGCCTGTGGAGGAGTCATCATCTCTCTTGGCACATGAATTGCCTAGAGATGATGGTCGTCTTCAATGCGTTGAGACATCTCCTCCCAGACCTGAGGGGCCATCACGTGTTGCTCTGGAACAGTGACTGTTAGGCCTCAGGACAGCAGCGTCTAATGTGATACCCTTTGACCTCCTGTACGTGAGACCTCTACAGTGGTGGCTCAGGACCAGAGGGTTCTCCCCGAGGGGAAACCCACTCCCTACGATCAAGATCACGTGGCAGTATCCCCGCGCCTTGGTTATATGGAGGAAACTCTGGTTCTTGTGCCACAGACAACACGTTGGTGGCTTCTTATTTTGGTTCCTCAGGAAGATACGCTCTGGGAGGGCAGTGTATATTCCAGATGGCCAGAATTTAGGTGCAGACACCCTGTTGAGGCAGGGGCTCAGGCCAGGGGACTGGAGACTCCACCCCGAGGCGGTGGAGCAAATATGGGAGTTTTTCGGCTAGGCAGAAATGGATCTGTTCACGTCTCAGCATACGACGCACTGTCCTCTCTGGTTCTCCCTCCCTCAACCAGCCCCCTTGGGGCTGGATGCTATGGTGTAGACGTGGCCGAGGCTATGTCTGTACCTATTTCCCCCTGTTGCTCTGCTCCCAGGAGTTCTGGAGTGAATCCGCCAGGATGGAATAAGCCTGTTGTTAAAAAGAAGTAGCACCACCCTGGCCTAGACGATTTTGTTTGCAGAGCTTATTCTTCTCCTTGACGGCCCTCCCTTGGAGATCCCGATCAGGAGAGGCCTTCCGTCTCAGACAGGGGATGCAATATTGCACCCCCGGCAGGGGATTTGGAAACTTTGGGTTTGGTCTCTGAGGGGGCCCAACTCATAGAGGGTGGTCTCTCAACCGAGGTTGTTGAGACCATTCTAAGCTCCACAGCTCCTGCTACAAGGAAACTATATTCACTATTTGGAGAGTTTTTCACTTCTTGGTGTTCCCAGCGTCAGTGGAATCCGGTTAACTGTTCAGTAGACACAGTATTCGAGTTTCTGTAAGAACGTTTTGTATCAGGTCTATGTCCTTCCACGCTTAAGGTATACGTGGTACCCATTGCGGCTTTCCACGCCCTGGTGGGTGGTACATGTTTGGGTCGAGACCCCCTGATCACTCGTTTCCTTTGTGGCACTTTGAGGCTGAGGCCTGCAACTTGCACTAGGGTGCCGGCTTGGGACATTGCAATAGTTCTAGAAGGCCTATCTGGGGCTCCCTTCGAGCCCTTAGATTAAGTCTCAGAGAAGTTTCTTTCTTTTAAGATAATTTTCTGCCAGCTATTTCGTCCCTCAAAGAGTCGGAGACCTTCAGGCCCTTTCGGTCCCCACCTGCCTTGAGTACACCAGGGATGGCCAAGGCATTCTTACCCCAAACATGGATATATTCCTAAGGTGCCTACCATTATTCCGAGGCCTATTGTGCTGCAGGTTTCTGCCCCCCCATCCCCCGGTTATCGGACCAGGAAAAGCTGAAACTCTTGTGCCCAGCACTGGACACTTATGTTCATCGGACACCTCCGTGGAGAAAATCCAACCTATTGAGCAAATAGATAGTCAAGACTATTTTTCTTGCTTGTGAGTCCTCTGGCCAACCATTTGGTGGCCAGGGCTCATTCCACTAGGAGTATGGCTTCTAAGCTTTATTATCTGGAGTTCTCTCCAAGACGTTTGTGATGCGGCGGGCTGGTCCTTACCGCTCACATTCATCAGATTTTTTAGCCTGGACCTGGATGCCAAGGTCTCAGGTGACGACTGTAACCATAGTTCCTTGAGAAAGGGAACAAGACGATGATTCGCCCTGCCATACTTCCTGCATCCCTGTGATTGACTTGCTTTGGCAATTTTCGAAGCTAATGCTGGTTACTCCAGAGAACTCCAGATAATAAAGCTTAGAAGCCATACTCCTAGTGGAATGAGCCCTGACCACCAAATGGTTGGCCAGAGGACTCACAAGCAAGAAGAATAGTCTTGACTATCTTTCTGTGCTCTTATCCTTTCCTGGTCATGACGTCACCCGCCCGTGACATTCATTCCTTCCATTGGACTAGTTGACATAGATGCTTCAGACGCATTCACACTGGAAGCGTTCCCAAAGCATCATCGACGCATCGTCTCGTTCCCTTTCTCAGGGAAGTTTTCTGCCTGCTGTAACTATGAGTGAAATGTTACTTCATCATTGTGTATCAGACACCTTGTGGAATAAAGGTGAATTCCACTTATTCAGTCATCAGAGATTCAATTATTGTTATGCAGGAAAAAATTGGAAAATGGGCATTCTTTTATATTTTTATTATTTTTTCTTGTTATATTGTTTATAATGAATTGACTGAGGAATACTAAGAAGGTTGATGTCTAACTTAAAAAAAAATAATGAAGAGGGTAATGAATGACGTCCCGGGTCACTAAAGACCTGAAGTATGCGTTTAAGGGTTAAATAATTTATTTCAAATGAAACCCATCTTGACTCATGTTTGCTGCACAAACCACAGTTTTACCTCAAAGACCTAAATCCGGGTCGGTGTTTCCCTTGTTTTCCATTTCCTCACTTCTTTGAAAAATAAGCCAATTCCCTCAACAAAAAAAGCATTTGGTTTGGCAATTTGTTTTGTTCTTCAACTTTACTGAATAAACTGGACTTGGGTCGGATCAGCCGGTGATAAATCGTGTCCATTAAGCTTGGATACTGTGCACCTTAAAGTAAAACACATAGCAAAAAAGAAGGAGATCATTAGGAAAATGAGGAGAGATCTGAACTGTGTTTGTGAGAGTCGGAGATAAATGATAGCATCTCACTCTGGTCCATTATGGATTCTATTTATACAGCCGTCCTCAGAGGAACAACATTGGTCAACAGCCTTGTGTAGAATTAGGTTACCAGCGTATTTTGAGACTCTTCTCAGCAATAAATAAAAATGGATTGAAACAACGCAGTTGCGATGTTTATCATTTTGGTGACATTTTTACTTCTGCCTTTAGTATTTACATATTACGTTTCCTATACTATCTAGTGGTTTACAAGAGGCTTAATTGCTGTGAATTTTTTGTTGATAGGACAAATAGAATATAGAAAAAAATGCCACAAAGAAACCATCTGAATCAATGCACCTGTGTTTTTGAGGGGACACCAGCGGCGGTCCTGGTTCACCTGAAACACTACACGAGACAAGACAATTAAAATGAAGATTTAGTTGAGTACCTAAGTTCAAAATAATGTTTAAATAAAGAAAAACTGCATTTGAACTTGACAGACGGTGATCTCTATACTGTGCAACTTTCGTTATGTAGAAAATATAAGCTTTTAACAGTATAATTATATTGCTAATTTAGATTTATCAATCAACTCCTTTTGTGTTCTACTGGAAAAAAGACATATTTAAATAATGACAGAATTTTTTATTTGAAGCAAGTGATACCAATTACAAAATGTAATATATATACATATATTACATTTCGGATGGGTATGCCCAAAGTGTGACTCATTTCCGACAAAACTTTTACCTAATCATTGAAAGTCGGCTTGATCAAAATTAATCAAAATGTCAACTCGAACTTCCAGAGAGTTCTCTTTGGACATGATCTTCTCCAATCATATTCCACTTAAACCCTGCCCTGCATATATTACAATTAAATGAAAGCTTGCATTCAAATCTGCCTTCATCAATAGATAGAAGGAAGTCCCTCCCTACTCAAATGTACATCACAATATGTGAAAAACCTGTCCCTTTAAAGGATAGTTCACCCAAAAATGTAAATGAAAACTCACCATTTAATTCCAAATCTATATGATTTTTTTTTTTTTTTAAATTTCAGTAGACTTCAAAAGAAGATATTATGCAGATGATAGTGAAGATGATAGTGTCCAGGCTCTAAAACTAACCAAAAAAAAAGCACCATAAAATAATTATAACAGGTCCATAAGATTCAATATTCCAAGTCGTCTGAAGTAATTTGATAGCTTTGTGTGAGGAACAAACTGAAATTGCTGTTATTCACTGAACATTCAAACATATTCAAATTTGGTGCATCACGATTGGTTACAAGACATGAAAACCAATGATGCTGGCATCATAGATGTCAAACCTGGCCTGGTTCTTCTTGATGTCCCTTATTTGAATAAACTTGAATGAGATTTCACATTCCGTCACCTCACGCACTCTAAAGTATGTTTGAGACACCAACCTTCCCTGTTCTTCTTTTCTGGCTGACATAGTGATTCGGGGTCTGATGGGCCCCTTGTCACAGTCCTGACGCTATGATGCAGGTTAACCTCGCTCGCTCTGCAAATGAGAATTTGACTGACAGTGTAGCGAAGAGGACTGATGTTGAAAGAGGACGGCTGGTGTTCCCCGCTTTGTCCAGGCTGCCGCTACCCCATCTTAAGGAGGAAGAGGAAGCGAAGGAGCATAAATGATTGCCCCCTGTATTTTTTCATTAGACTTTCCTTTTGTTACTGGATACATAAATCGGCACTGGCACAATGCAATATGTATGGTGCTGCTCCACCTGCGGACGCGAGGTAATGGCTGCCATGTCGCAGGAGTCAGGGATGATAAGTGAACCGCGGTGAATGTTAATGATAGTGATCATTCTGGCCTGCTCCACCTCTCCATCTTCCCTTTCAGGCCCTGTGTGTCACCACCCATGTGGCAAGGTTCAAGGGAGTAAAACGAAAACAAACGCTCAAGGTAAAGAAAGAAAGGAGCGTAGGAAAAAGGGTTGGCATGGATGGATAGAGACAGCTATGGTGTGTAAGCAGCAAGAGTGCTTTAAATAAAAATAGTGACCCGTGAGTTTAACTCCGATAGCTCTGTTTTTCAACAACGTCCTGTGTCTAAAGCAATGAAAAAAAAAAAAAAACATAAATACATTTGCATACATTTACTTTATGGATTTTTAGGATGAACCCATCAGAAAAAAAATCAAAAAATGAATGCATGTTTGGAAACTGCTGAGCATAAATCCATTATAAAAATGTGGATGAAAACCTTGCTGCTGAATAAAGCATCAAAAAGGTCATGCGATTGGATATTTCAATACTACTAATAATAATTACAACATTAGTATATTCTGATTTATCACATAAATTAAAGTTAAAGAGAGCAAGGGGGAGGGAGCAAGGGAAATTTATAAATAGTGTTAAATATTAATAAATATGCTACAGTGTAGAAAATAGAAAATATATTATAGTAAATATTGTATAATGTAAAACAGAATGTTTTTATTGTTTTGAACTTGAATCTGTGACATATAATAACAATGCCAAATATATTATGAAATGTCATATTCAATTTGGAAAAATGTTTTGCCTGGTGCACTTGGCAACATGAACACCAAGCATAACTTCACTTCCACAAAAATAAATAAATAAATAAATAAATAAATAAATAAATAAATAAATAAATAAATTTTTGCTAATGTAAAAGGTCCAGAGGACTTATTATTATGATGGATTGTTAGTGTTTGTTTTGGGGTGGGTTTACACGTGTTTAAGTTCAGTTTCCTGTGTTTGAGTTTGTTACCGTGGGTTCCCTATCAGTCATGTTTGACGTTACGATGAAAAGACTGACATTATGTGATCTCACTTGGGAGCCCAATCACCTTCAAGTAGTAACAAAACAAGTCAAAAGATATTGTCAAGTGAGATTTGTATGGCAAGCCACTTCCCCGGACATACGGTTATATTAGCTTGCCGGCAACTCACTCATTCTGCCTTTTGCTTCGGAGCCGATCACACTCCTGGGCGCTTCAGCAATTAAAAGATCAGTTTCCCTAAAAGAGCAAGCACGGGTGACATTGCATCTTTTTAAAGATGGCATTCAACCCGTGTGTTTCTGGATGCGGTCGTTTCCTGGCCCCGTCTGACAGCCACGACAACTACCTCACGTTTCTGGCCATAAGCACGCTGAGGCAGAGTTTTGTTGATGACTCATGTTCTTACAGTGGGAACATGACCATTGCGATGTTAAGATCAAGACTCCAATACCTTGAAAAAGGTGGAGTCCTTTCTGCTTTTTCCCGTTCTGGTTGCTCTACACATCAGAGGACCACTTCGGTTAATACACAGGGTGATTTGAGGATTATAGTGCTGAGGACTCTACCCAGCAGTACTCATCAGTTCAGAAGCAAACAGAGACATTCAAGAACATCCTGCCCATTTGCCTGCCCATCACCAAGGGCATCCCCCTGCGGCAACTATAACTGCTCTGGTGTGGCCCAAGCCGAAGCCAACATCCAGGCTGCAAAAGCGACACAGCCCGTCTCAGCTGCCGCTAAACAGTCTAAGCAGTCGACGTAACAAAATCCCTGAGACAGGCAGCCAGGAGATCTGCTCTTTTCCAGGAGATGGTGAACACACTGCTCCTTCCCCGGGAGAAGGGCCGGGTGGATAATCTTTTGTTCATCAAAAAAAGAGTTTATTTCTGTTCTGCCACTGGCCCAATGGCTAGCAGTACCCACATTAAAAAAAGAGCAGATTCCTCAATCTCTGGTTCACACAAGGTGTGGTTTGACAGTTAGCGATGCTATGCTTCCTCACACTCATACCCCTCTTCTCTCACCACAGCGCAGGAATTTGTGATTCGAGGATGCAATGCCTCCTCACACATCTACAGCCACTCCCTCGCGGGAACCATGGAGCCAGTGGAGCGACAGTGGAAAATACGTTACTGTTTGAAAAGGGCGGCAGATTTTATATGCAGTGTATGTGTGCGTTGTGTAAATATCAGACATCCCAAGTCTCCTGGAAGGTTCGGGAGTCTCCCGCATATTGATAGCGGCTCCCTGATGACCGCAAATTAGTTCAAATCTCCCGGAATCTAGAGCGAGCGAGCAAGAGACATACTGTGCTTCAAACCGTGTAGCGAGCGCACGGCAGAGAGGGAGAGAACCCTTGCGCATGCTCAGTAAAAGTATAACCTGTGGTGAAAAAGGTGTTTTAAACCTTATTTTGGGGCAAAGTCATCAAACTTTTTCAGCGATTTTTATCATATTTTACTGTTTATACATGCAGTTTTTATGTCCCGATGACCAGTGAAAGTGCAGTTCCGCCGAGTGGCATGACTTGCCTAAAAGGACTTTGGTTACGGCCAATTTCGGGTCTGCGTGTTTTGACTCGGGCCCTTCACAAGTTTTCAATCAAGATGTTGATGCAGAAAGAGCATCCTCACGTGCGTTAGCCCCTAAGATTGGTTTGCAGCAGACGACCTAAAGGACACATTATTCCATGTCTTTATTTTGCCTCAACATAGATCCTTCCATCGGTATGGTTTTGAGGGTCGGGCATACCAGTACAAGGTCCGAATGTTGTAAAGGCTGGCTTTGCCCCACTAAGGGAAGTGGGCGTTCGCATTCTCAACTTTCTCGCTCACTCTTGAGATTTGTTGTGTGAATTCAGGGACCAGGCCCCTTAGCCATCTAAGGCCTCAGGTCAGCTGGGAAAAGAGCAAACTCTCCCTTGTGCAGAATATCTCTCTTCTCGGTATGGAGCTGGACTCGCGCGTCTCAGGAACGAGCGTGCACAGTTGGTGATGAACTGCCTGAATTTGTTCAGGGGGAAAACAGCGGTTCCACAGAAACTATTTCAGAGGCACCTGGATCATATGGCATCCGCAGACACAGTCACACCGCTCAGATTGATGCATATGAGACCGCTTCAGCACTGACTTCACGTCCGAGTCCCGAGATGGGCATGGCACCGTGGCACACATAGGGCTGGCCATCACACCGATCTGTCGCCGCACTTTCAGCCTGTGGTCAGACCATGCGTTTCTACGTGCCCGAGTGCCCTTACAACAAGTATCCAGACATGTTGTTGTCACAACAGATGGATCCAGAATGGGCTGGGGCGCTGTATGCAATGGGCGAGCAGCTTCAGGCTCCTGGACAGGACCTCGTCTGACGTGGCACATCAACTGCCTTGAGTTGCAAGGAGTACTGCTGGCCCTGTGTCAGTTTCGACCGTTGTTGAAGGGCAAGCACGTACTGGTCCGGACGGACAACGTGGAGATGGTGGCATAGATCAACCATCAGGATGGTCTACATTCACGTCACAGGTTGCATCTCGCCCGCCATCTCCTCCTCTTTTTGACATAATGTCTCAGTAACCGAGAGGTTTTCATTGATGGTTTGAGTTGTTGCACCTGATGTTTGTTTCGTTGATTAGTTTGCCTTGGTATTTAAACCCTGTTTTTGTTCAATTCATTATCAGTTCACTTATTATATTATACATTTTACTGGTTGTTTTGTTCAAGGTTTGGAGTTAAAGTTTTGAGTGTTTTATTTTTAAGTTTGCATTTAATAAAATCATAACTGCCTGTGCATAGATCTCATTTTGCCACAATCACACGACACTTATCTTATGAAATGTAATTTTATATTAAGATCAAGACTATAACATTTCCCTTTAAGTACATGCAAAAACAACACATAATAATTTTACTTTGTTCCCACTTGTTGTTATGTTCTGCACAATGTGTTTTCGAACACAGAAAAGCTACAATATGGTTAATTGCATTTCTTTCTTTTTTTTTTTTTTTGATTAAGCACACGGGCGGAAGTTGAGAACAGGTGGATACAGACAGATGTTGTAATTTACATTGAGAAACATGCCTGGGGTTCATATCTGGCCATTGTTGTAAATGGCTCTGACAACCTGCACACAAGCTGTGCCTGCCACCAGTTCCAGACACACTAATGAAAGCTGACAATATCTGGACAAATGAAATGGGCTCATCCCTGTTATAAAGTATGCATGGATTCTATGAACATCTTTACGTATGACCTGATTTGGGGTTACAACTAGCTTTTGGAAGTTCTAAATTGTAGTGCTATTGGTTTTAATAGAATATGACTGATAGGTGGTAAAATGTGAAAATCAATGTCAAGTCAAATGTTAAAGTTTAATATGTTTATGAGCTGAGAAAGAAAAAACGTTTTTTTTTATGTGGCTGTGGATTAAAAATACATTTACATTTCTGAAACAACACTATTTAACATATTTTTCTCATCTTTTGTCCCCCAAATTAACCACTTTTTTGGTTGGGAAAATAATTGGATCATGACTCTGGATTTTAAAGAGGTCAATCACACACTTCCTCTAGTATTTCTAATGTAATTTAACATTTTAGAATCATTTAATTTATTATTTTTTTGTTGCAATTTGTTATATAAATAGCCAAATGAGGGAAAAACAACTTATCATTTCCTTCTAATTAGTGTTTTTCAAAAATAGTAGAATATGAACATTTAATTAAGCCTTGATGATTTTCATCATGTTATTTCACTCTTGTTCCTTAGTTCCTTACAGGCAATGAATGTGAATGTCACTCCCATCTGGAGCTTGTGAGCCTTTTGTAGATGCACATCAAGCAGTCGAAATGTGACAGGACTTATAATGGACTCAGAACGGCAGAATGCCTCTGAAAGCGGCCCACAACGGTGTCTCCGAATTACCCTGCCTCACCGAAGATGACGATTAGATACGCCGAGGACACTGCAGGTGCTTTCTACTGGTGGCGTTTCCTTATTAGTCAGATGTCACTCAAGCCTTTTTAAGATGCCAGGTAGCTGCTTTTGATTTGCTCTGACACAAAACTGGATTTCAACATCTCACGAGTCTCCGCACACACATAAATACACAATTACGTACATGCACACACACAGGTACAGACTCATCTTCCACACTGTAACTCCATCCCTCAATTCCACACAGAGCTGGACCAATTATTTTCTGCTGTACCAGCATTTTCAAAGCAGCAAGAGAGGGAGAGAAAAAAAAACAAACAATACACCTCTCGGCGACACACAAACACACAGCACCCATGTCCTCCCACCCTTCTCCATTACTCAGCCTTCTCCTTGTCTAACTTTGCCAAAGTCTTTGGAAGTAGCCAAATGCGGTCATGCCTGCTTAGCTTCCTGGACTGATTGTGCCAGAGAAGGAAATAAGACACAGATGTATACAAACACAGGGTGGTGCCAGTTGCGAGACAGTTAACAGCTTCATCTCCACCTAACCTCCCCCTGCAGCCGGGCACAGGTGGGGTATAATTAGGTTCCTCTCTCCACAGTTCAAAGTCAAGCCTTTACCAGTTGTGACAACCGAAAGGAGGCTACATCCCTACATACTCACCGCTACTCTACAATCTCTCCCCCCCAAAATATCTCTACGAAATGAAAATAGGGTAAGTGGGTCCCAGCTGATGCCAGTGGGCACGTCTAACAGGTAACAGTTTGAGTTGGCATGGTGAAGCGGTGAGGGCCAGATTTTCCCAAACACACCTTACCTTCGCACTCGCAAACGCCCCGCTGAAGAGTCCCAGACCAGAGCTTGAGCTGTCAGTCCAGACATCCTTCACAAGTTGGGCTTTCATCTGGCATTGAAGAGGAAGAGGACCAGAGGGGGTTTTGGTGTAAAACTGAGATTTATTTTAATCAAATCACATCAGCCAAATCAGCCAACTCAGTGCTGAGGAGAGAACTTACTAGTATGCTTTTGATTGTGGGGACTAGAGTAAGAAGGAAAACAAGACAACTTCAGATGGACAGCAAAACCACAAAGAGGAAAAGAAACAGCCTAATTGCCAAATTCAACACTGCTCTTGTTTTAAATGTGCTTGGAAACCAACACTACAAACCCCACATGATCTGTGTTACCATGTAACCTACAACCCACTGTTTAGTTACAAAGATTTAAAGCAAGATCCACAAAAAAACAAACAGTTGCGCTAAATTGTGCTTATGAAGTGTATGAACTATAAAAATGCACTAGAGATTTACAATTTCAAAAGAAAATGTGTGAGCTGCTAGCACAATTCTGTCTGTCTGTTGAATCGAGTCTGTCTAGGACTCCAGGGGATTGCTGTTTGTAATTCCAGATCAAAGTAAAATAAACAATATGTATGAAGCCATAACTGAACATTTGTGTAGGGTACAAGCTACGCTAGCAGTCAAATCAGCTTGTGTTATGCTAAGCTAGTACATTGAACAGTTAGCTTGCAAAATACAGGTAATAAAAAACACAATACAAATGTTTCCTTTCTAAATCTATAGCTTTAGTCATAAATTATTTCACATAACAAATAACTTAAAAGACAATAATGGAGGTAATAACTGTTCAAAGGTTTGGGGTCAAGATGTTTTAATGTTTTTGAAATAAGTCTGTTATGCGCACCAAGGCTGCAATAATATTGTAAGATTAAAAATACAGTGAATTTTCAGCTGTCCTTCAGAAATGATTCAAATATGCTTATTTGATGTTTAAGAAACATTTATTTTACTTCTTATTATTAGTAGGCCTATTATTAGTTGAAAATGGCTGTATTTCTTATAGTGTGTAATGTGTGATTGAACAGAATTTGAAATAGAAATAATAATAATTGTACCAGTATAAGTGTCTTTACTGTCCTGCTGAATAAAACTATCTTTTAAAAAAAAATCTTTAAAAATTTTTAGGTTTTACTGGCCTCAATGAATTGTATTGCACATCATGAAGCAATTTTGCAGGATCAGGCACCGAACGAAATAACCATTAACAGTTCTTTCAGCCAATGAAATCCCTTCGCTGCCACTATATGCTAAGGTGATTTGGATGGTTGCTTGGGAGTTCTGAGTGTTTTCAGCACATTGCTACATTCTTGCTTATAAGCCCAAATTTAAAACAGCCTCTCTATGATATTCTGGTTGCTAGATATGGTTTACATCCCTCTTTCAGTTTAAGTCAACGGGAGATTTCACAGTTTTATCATCCCAAAAACATGTACGTCTGATCGTTTAGAAAAGAAAAGATCAATGTGTGCAAAGTGTAAAGATGCTAGAGACTTAAAGTCTTAAAGTGTGTGTGCATGTGCAGAGAAGCAGGGGGTCTTATTAAGGTTTATTTGCCTAAAACTGAGTGATTAGAGTATTCATCAGCTCTTCAGGCACGCTGGTATAAAACACATTAACCGTCTTTTGATCACACTTAACCTGACACTGTTCATCTGCAGTTATCTGCTCTTCTCACAATGCCGCCTTTGTCACCGCGTGGAGTCTCCTGTGAAAACAGAGGGTAGATTATGGAAAGCAGGGGAAGCCAAGAAATATATTTATGCTCGATAGACCCATGATTCTGTATTGATCCAACATTGTCTGCTGACACATTAGTACCCATGAGAAAAAAAAAATTGTTTCATTGTGTCACTGAGAGGAAACCAATCTTTTAATATACAAGGTGTCATTTATGTTATTGGTGGTAATTAGTTTTGACCATAAATTAAAGGCATTTTAATGCATCATAGTGTTTCAATGCCATGTGCGTTTCTTTGGCTCTCAAAACCAACATTGTTCACCTCTCAAAAGTTTCTGATCTTAAAAATCCCCCCCACAATCCACACTGCTAACTCCCTTTCTAAATTCAAACAGTAATTTGAACTTCAAAGCTTTCTTGTAACCTCACATCACATTTAGGCCAATAACATAAAGCTTTGAACTCTGAAAGAAGTTTCTGTGAAGACCTGGTTCAGAAATTAAAACGAATTTTGCACACACTCATGAGCCCTTCAGATGGAAGGCAAAGAACGGCAGGGAAACCGGTGGCCAGTAATATTCCTTTTTAATGATCAGGTTTCCAACTGTACCATCGATGAGGATCAAAGGAAATTGAAATATGTCTTATGGTTCTCCGTGATTAGAGCAGAAAACCCCATACTACGCAAGGTTGGGGATGGTCCTGCTGACAACGGGCTCACTCAAGGCCGGTTTAAAACACAAGCGCACCAACACAATTAGGATTTCCTTCAAAACAGTGATCTGAAATGCAGCGGTGTTGTTGATAACCAAAGGACAGGGGAGCAAAAATGGGGTAAGCAGCATACTTTAAGTAGCCTAACATTCAAAAGTTTGGGGTCATATATATATATAAGAAAATAATACTTTTAATCAGCAAGGATGCATTAATTTGATCAAAAGTGAAATCTGATCAAAACAGATTCAGATTTTAAATATATGCTGTTCCTTTGAACTTTTGATTCATCAAAGAATCCTGAAGAAATGTATCATAGTTTACAAAAAAAATATTAAGCAGCACAACTGTTTCCAACATTGATAATAGTAAGAAATGTCTTTGAACACCAAATTAGCATACTAGAATGATTTCTGAAGGATCATGTGACACTGAAGATGAAGAAATGATGCTGAAAATTCAGCTTTGCCATCACATACATTTTAAAATATATGAACATAGAGAATTATATTCTAAATTGTAATAATATTTCAAAATATTACTGTTTTTACTGTATTTTTAATCAAATAAATGCTGCCTTGGTGAGCATAACATACGATTTCACCATGTCGTTCAAATTATTTCAAGTTGTCATTAATATGTGTGCTGGTGCACTGCAAAACTTCACATGACCTCAGCCAAAGAAAACAGCACATGCATCTCTAAATCTCATCAAATAATTAGTATGAACTGTTTTAGGATGTGCTCAATACATCACTTTGCTCTGGCATTTCTTTTTTATTCGCCATCAGCTTTAGAGTTACCCGTTTGCATTATATTTCAGCCAGTTTACTCTTCAAACTTTCTATGAACAGAGATGTTTTTATATGCAGATCAGTAACATAAAGATAATTATATACAGTAAGATACAATTATGAACTACAATGACAATTTAAAAAATGTCATGTTCCCTGATCATGTTGATGTGTTGAAAGTGTAGGTCAACATAAGCAAAAGATTATGTGGTTTTGCCTGGTTTTGTAACAAGCTAACTGCATCTTTTTCACACTGTTGAAGGTGTGGCTTCACACTTCACAAGTGTCAAATGTACAAAACATTAACAAGTAGCCAGATTTTCCAACTCTGAACATTTCAACCTCTGACGACTAGATTCCTTTCGGCTCGTCTCATCAATGCGTGCCACAGTCGAAAGTTCAACACTCTCACCACTTTGAGCTAAAAATGGAAGAATTAAATAACATAAGTAGAATAATTATTTACTTGACAATTTAATAGCGAGAACACAGAAGTTTCTCGGGTGGGCCCTGAGTATGATCTCACAAAGAACTGCTGTTTCCATTCAAGCCCTTAAAGCTGGAGCATTAGATGCTTGACACTTCCACAGACACACATCACGTAGATTTCTATTTTTGAAGAAATTTAAGTATTAGACGGTGCTGTTATTGTTAACTAAAACTATAAAAAAAGCTAAAATATGATATAAATAGGTATAATATTAGATAGAATACTAAATTTCCAGTTTTTTTAGTTTAACTGAAATAAAATATGTAAAGTTGAAGTATGCTTACTAAGACTGAAATATAAATTAAAGCTATTTATCTAATAATCGTGACATAGCCAATACACACACACACACACACACTGCATGAAAAGACTAATTTCCGGGTTAAATCGGATATTGGAAATTTCAGTGAAACTACCATCAACCTGTGCGAACACAATCCCGTACACGTCCATAACAATTTTCGGATACTGGATATCTCTGATTACACACACACTGGATGTGTTCAGAGAGAGTGAAAATTTACTCGCATATGCGAGTGATTTACTCGCATTGTAGAGGTTTGAGTAATAAAAAGCATTTAGTACAGTTAGAGAACAGACACTACCGTTAAAAGCGAAACACTTCTGCTCAATTCAACATGAGCCGAACGAGAGTCGCAGCACAGATCAGCGGCAGGTGTGACTGACAAGACGGTGGCGGAAGATTTGGTTTCAAAGCGAAATGTAAAAGTGCCTCTTTAAGCAAGTTTGTCATTGTTTGTCATTTTGTTGTTGTGTTCCCTATCGGTCAGTCACTACAACGTAGGTCATGACTGACCAATAGGAATCTCGCTAGAGAGGCCAATCTACTTCGAGTGAAACTAAAACAAGCCAATACACATTGGCGTGCAATCATTTGCATCAGCTGCGCGCCCTCGTTAGCGCGGGTATAAACGAGCAGCTGGTGCGATTGCACACTAGCTTTTTGCTTCGGAGCCAAGCACTTCGTATGCTGAACAGAGTGAATTTGAAAGCAAGCCTCTTCTGGATCTCTCCACTTTGGTGCGGGCGTGACGGCACAACAGCGCGAGCGGTCTTTTTCTCTTCTCTCTCTCTCTCTGTTTGTTGTTTTAAAACTGAGCAAACAAAAAAGCTGTTTTCACGGCTGGTAAGGTGCGCGGTTAAAGCGCTCAACGGTCGTTTTTACGGCTGGTAAGGTGCGCGATTAAAGCGCTCAACGGCCGTTTTTACGGCTGGTAAGACCAGCGAGAGAGAATCGCGCACAGACAGGTGCACATTCCTGTCTGTGTTCGCTGTGACCGTTCCCCTGCGTGCTTCAGCACCAAGGAGAGCAGTCTCTAAAAGAGCTTACACAGATAGTTTGCGTCTTTTTCAAGATGACATTCTATCTGTGTGTTTCTGGATGCGGTCGTTACCTGGGGTCGCGGGATGGTCACGATCGCTGCCTTGTGTGTCTGGGCCTCGAACACGCACAGGCAGCGTTCGTGGATGAGTCATGTACCCATTGTGGGAAGATGACCATCTCGGAGCTGAGGTCGAGACTCACGTTCCTGCAAAGGGGCGGAGTCCCCGTGCCTGCACCTCGTTCCAACCCCCCTTCGCGGGTTGCTTCGGGCAGTGACACGGGTGACCTGAGGATTACAGTGAGCGCGCTTCCTTCGGGGAACCAACCCCCTAGGAACCCTCACTCCTCTCATGCTCCGCAACCAGTTGAGCTGCCAACGGAACGTTCTGGACCGTCCTCGAGATGTGTACCGGTCGTTTCGTTCGGCGCTCCCTGCGACGACCAGATGTCGATCGCTGCATCGGAGGGTGGGTCAGACCTCTCCGCGGACGACGGCTCGGAGCCGCTGCCTCCTTCAGGTGTGCCAGCGGTGCCCGAGTCGGACCCGGAGATGATGGCCATGATTTCCCGGGCCGCCAACAGGATCGGGCTCGTGTGGAACCCTCCACCGTGTCCCGAGCCCTCGAGGTTGGACGATTGGTATCTCGGGGTGGCGCGCGCTGGTTCTCAGCAACCCACCCCAGTGCCTTTCTTCCCGGAGGTGCATGAGGAGCTCACAGGGACGTGGACAGCACCTTTTACTGCCAGAAACCGTCTCGGTGGATCCTCCTCCCTCACCACCCTTGATGGCGGGGCAGCTAAGGGATACACGCGTATCCCGCCAGTGGAACGGGCCGTTGCTATGCAACTGTGCCCTAACTCCACTTGGCGGGGAGAACCGTGTCTTCCTTCCCGGGCTTGTAAGTACTCGTCGGACCTGACCGGCAAGGCTTACAAGGCCTGTGGGGAAGCTGCCTCTGCCATGCACGCCATGGCGTTGTTGCAGGTTCATCAGGCCAAGGCACTGAAGGACCTGCACGAGGGTGGTCATGATCCACAAGTTCTCCAAGAACTTCGTGCCGCAACTGACCTCGCGCTCCGTGCGACGAAGGTCACTGCGCGGTCAGTGGGTCGTGCGATGTCCACACTGGTGGTCCAGGAACGCCACCTCTGGCTGTGTCTGGCTGACATGCGGGAGACCGACAAGATCAGGTTCCTTAACTCCCCCGTGTCCCAGACCGGCCTCTTCGGCGACGCGGTCGAGAACTTCACCCAGCAGTTCTCGGCTGTACAGAAGCAGACTGAGGCCATTAGACACATCTTGCTGCCTCCACCCCACCGCCCGCGGCTCCTCGGTCTGCTCGTCGCCGTGGGCGTCCGCCTGCGTCTGCCCCTGCTCCCGCGCCGCAGCAGCAGCCTCCATCCAAGCGGCACCGTGGAGCCAGTCGCAGGCAGGGCGCCCCGCCCGTCCAGGCCCCCGCCAAGAGGGGCGGCAAAGCCAAAGGTAAGCGGCCCTAGGACGGGCGACCCAGAGGTGGAAGGGACTGCTCTCCAGGAGACGATGACTGCATCACTCCCTCCCCCGGAAGAGGGCCGGGTGGAAAATCATTTGTTTCGTTTTGTTTGTGTTCCGCCGCTGGCCTTAAAACCAGCGGTACCCAAATTTTCAATAAAAGAGCAGTTTCTATCATCTCTGGGTCCGAAGAGGGCCCGGAGAGTAGTGGGGGGTCAGAATCCTCACCACTCTCATCCGCCTCTTCTATCGCCAGCCGGCAGCTGCGTACGGTCCGAGAACGCCATCGAGCCGCCTCCCGCACCTCCTGCCCCGTGGAACCAGGTAAGTGCTGCACAGCACACTCAGACCCCGCTACGGGCCGCCTCCCAGAGAGAGCCTCCCGAGCTGCGTCCCTGTGTTCCACCTCGCTGCCCCACTCCGGGTACGCCTACGGTCCCTTTGGTCCCGCTTGTACGGTCTCTGCGAGCCTGGTTAGCGCTCCCCAGGCCGTCTCGCTGGCTCATTCGAACCATCAGGCTCGGCTATGCGATTCAGTTCGCCCGGCGTCCCCCCAAGTTTCGGGCCATCCACTCCACTACAGTGAGAGCAGCCGATGTCCATGTCGGTAACCCTGCTCGGCCTGCTACATATGAGACCGCTTCAGCACTGGCTTCACGGCCGAGTCCCGAGATGGGCGTGGCGTCATGGCACTCACCGGGTGGCAATCACACCGGCGTGCCGCCAGACCTTCAGCCCGTGGTCAGACCCCTCGTTCCTGCGGGCAGGAGTCCCCTTGGAACAGGTGTCCAGGCATGCTGTGGTATTCACAGATGCCTCTGCCACCGGCTGGGGTGCCACGTACAACGGGCATGCAGTGTCAGGGGTGTAGACGGACCCTCAACTGCGTTGGCACATCAACTGCCTCGAGTTGCTAGCAGTACATCTCGCCCTGACCCGCTTGAAAAGACGGCTACAGGGCAGGGATGTGCTGGTCCGTACGGACAACACTGCGACCGTTGCGTACATCAACCGACAAGGTGGTCTACGCTCCCGTCGCATGTCGCAACTCGCCCGCCATCTCCTCCTCTGGAGTCAGAAGCATCTGAGGTCGCTTCGAGCCATGTATGTCCCCGGCTTGCTCAACCGTGTGGCCGACGAGCTATCACGAGCTGTGCTCCCGGGAGAATGGCGACTCCACCCCCAGGCGGTTCAGCTGATCTGGAGAGAGTTCGGGGAGGCTCAGGTAGACCTGTTTGCCTCCTCAGAGACCTCCCACTGCCAGCTGTTTTACTCCCTGACCGAGGGAACACTCGGCACGGACGCACTGGCACACAGCTGGCCCCGGGGCCTTCGCAAATATGCGTTTCCCCCAGTGAGCCTACTTGCGCAGACACTGTGCAAAGTCAGGGAGGACGAGGAGCAGGTCCTTCTGGTGGCTCCCTATTGGCCCACCCGGACTTGGTTCCCAGAACTCATGCTCCTTGTGACAGTCCCTCCCTGGCCCATTCCTCTGAGGAAGGACCTTCTGACTCAGAGACGGGGCACCCTATGGCACCCGCGTCCAGACCTCTGGAAACTCCATGTCTGGTCCCTGGACGGGACGCGGAGGTTTTAGGTGACTTACCCCCTGAGGTACTTAACACCATCACTTCAGCACGGGCGCCGTCCACGAGACGTGTTTACGCCCTGAAGTGGAACCTGTTCGTCAAGTGGTGTTCTTCTCGCCGAGAAGACCCCCGAAGATGTCCGATAGGGTCTGTGCTTTCCTTCTTGCAGCAGGGGTTGGAGTGTAGACTGTCTCCCTCCACCCTCAAAGTACATGCTGCCGCTATTTCAGCTTATCACGACCACATAGATGGCAAAGCATTGGGAAAGCACGACCTGGTCGTCAGGTTTCTTAGGGGGGCGAGACGATTAAATCCTCCTCGACCCCCCTCCATACCCTCTTGGGATCTTTCCCTGGTGCTTCGAGCACTTCAGGATGTTCCCTTTGAGCCTCTGCAGTCAGTAGACTTAAAGCTTCTTTCCATGAAGACTTTGCTGCTGGTTGCACTGGCCTCTGTCAAGAGGGTAGGAGACCTGCACGCATTTTCGGTCGACGAATCGTGCCTAGAGTTCGGGCCGGGTGGCAGCCACGTGGTACTAAGACCCCGGCCTGGCTATGTGCCCAAGGTTCCTACCACTCCCTTCAAAGACCAGGTAGTGAACCTGCAAGTGCTGCCTTTGGAGGAGGCAGACCCAGCCGTGGCTTTGCTCTGTCCCGTTCGCGCTCTGCGTATGTACGTGGACAGAACTCAAAGCGTCAGGACCTCAGACCAGCTCTTTGTCTGTTACGGAGGCCAGCAGAAGGGAAAGGCTGTCTCCAAGCAGAGGATGGCCCACTGGATAGTGGATGCCATCGCCTTGGCTTACCAAGCACAAGGCGTGCCCTGCCCGCTCAGGCTGCATGCACACTCCACGAGAGGCGTTGCATCCTCCTGGGCGCTGGCACGTGGCTCCTCGCTAACAGATATCTGTAGAGCTGCGGGCTGGGCGACACCTAACACGTTCGCTAGATACTATAGCCTACATGTAGAGCCGGTGTCCTCCCGTGTTCTCACCCTAGACGGGTAGAAGCACTGAGAGGTCTGGCTCTGTCGGCTTGCTGCACCCTACTGTGCACCCTTTTTGCTCCAGAGTAAAACCTGTTGAGTCCTCCAAAACCCCTCGGCCCGGACTTGGCGGAGCGTCCGGCGCCAGGCCCTTATCCGCTGAATCCTTGAGAACCGGATCTGGGCTGGGTTCCATTTGTGTGACCCTACGGGGATCCCATATGTGTATATTCCACGGCTGCTCCTATCGGAAGCCCGTGTCTTTCCCTTGGGCTAAGTCACCCTTTATTTCATATGCAGTACAGCCTTCGGCTAGTCCATATGCATTTCCACATAACTCTTTGAAGAAGTGGCTTCCGCAGCGTTCCTTCCTAAACAGAAAGGGCACGCTTTCCCAGTGTTATCCAATATCTCACTGTATGGGTTATTACGGAACAACAGTGTCAGACTCACTCTGTGTAAGCCTCCGCCTATCGTCCTTCCAGGCAAGAAGGTGTAGAGGCTTGCACGGGGGCGCTGGATGGGGTGCAGCGGCTGTGGCGCTTTGGTAGGGATTCCTATTGGTCAGTCATGACCTACGTTGTAGTGACTGACCGATAGGGAACGTCTCGGTTACATATGGTAACCCTCGTTCCCTGAGGGAGGGAACGGAGACGTAGGTCCCGTCGCCACATCCGCTGCCGCCCGCCGGGGCGGCCAGCTTCTCAGGCTTGGCTCCTCAGCAAAAAACTAGTGTGCAATCGCACCAGCTGCTCGTTTATACCCCCGCTAACGAGGGCGCGCAGCTGATGCAAATGATTGCACGCCAATGTGTATTGGCTTGTTTTAGTTTCACTCGAAGTAGATTGGCCTCTCTAGCGAGATTCCTATTGGTCAGTCATGACCTACGTCTCCGTTCCCTCCCTCAGGGAACGAGGGTTACCATATGTAACCGAGACGTTTTTTATTAAGACTAATGAACCCACCATTCCCGCAATTGTAGACTCCGAATTGCGACTAATAAAATGCGCATAAATAAAAATCATAACGGTGCATGTGCTTTTTATTAAATTGGTGCCATTTTTGCCCCAAGCCCCCGTTAATTTCCAAACTTGGTTATGATAATCCAAATGTAGTATTTACAGTTAATTTGGCTGCAAAGAATCATCAGCAGCGTGAGATGGTCTGGTAATTGCGAATGGCTGCGTCACACCTGTTTCACCTTGTAAACAATTATTGAAGTGTAGTTCGTCAGACACATTTTTTTGCACTTTGACTGGTCTTTGACTGAAGGCATGAAAAGCAGCCAATTGCATTACGAAACTTAACTGTTGCTCAGTGTAGATTTTTGTTCCGATTGAATTATACATCTATTCATGAATAGAATCGATCAGGTCACTCGCACCTGTTACAAACTAAGGGTGAAAACATTCACTGATACTCAAGAAGAAAACATGATGCCAAGGTGTGGCAACTTTTTTGAAAACAATGATCAGGCCAGGGTAAATTGTACTGATTTTGTCTTCTGGAAGACATGCAGATATCTTCTGTAGCTTCTGAAGGGCAATATTAATTGAAAAAATATGTCATGCCCCTGGTGGTACTTAGAGTTGTAGAATATGTGTGTAATTGAGATGGAGCGCTATAATCACTGTCCTGTCTTTGCAGTGTCCTTTGCACGTATATATTCATTATTGTTTTTGGTTTTAATTAGTGTACAGTTCTTGTTGTTTTGCTTAAAGTGTCTCATGTTTTGTGCAAAATATTTAAAACCTTTTTCTCAATGTAAATAAGTTGAATATTGCAGTCCTGCTACGAAATATTGAAATATTGAAAATATTTGCAGTCAATATGTTGCATTCCACTGAAAAATAAAATTGAGTTTTGTTGATGCCTTGCTGTGTTTGTGGCTTTGTTGAAAATTACTTTTGATAAGGCTAATATGACGCATTTTTATGTTGAAGGCCAGCATTTAAAATATGTTCAGTGTACGGTAATTTATGGAGGTTTATTTAGACACGAGGGGCCGTTTACGGAGTTTAACTGCTTTTACCCTGGAATTTGTGGAGATTTTACATCTCGTGCACAAGAAAGTATGGGGATTTACCGGTTAGTGAGAGAACATTTCCATCAGTGTTCGGAAGTTTATCGCGTTGATGAACGGACTGAGAAATGGCCGCACACAAAGTGATCCGTTTCTGGCCGTGTCAAGAAACCAGACATGCCAGAGCACATATACGGAAACTGCCGGAATCATGTCTTTTCATGCAGTGATATACTGTGTGTGTATACACACACACACACACACACACACACACACACACACACACACACACACACACACACACACACACACACACACACACACACACACGCACACACACACACATGTAGTGTTTCCATGTTTTATGGGGACTTTCCATAGACATAATGATTTTTATACTGTACAAACTGTATATTCTATTCCCTTACACTGACCCTACCCCTAAACCTACCCATCACAGAAAACTTTCTGCATTTTTACATTTTCAAAAAACATCACTTAGTATGATTTATAAGCTGTTTTCCTCATGGGGACCAAAAATGTCCCCACACGAACAAGGATTTCAGATATTGCCATCCTTAAGGTAGGGTTTACCAGGCCACACACACACACACACACACACACACACACACACACACACACACACACACACACACACACACACACACACGCACACACACGCGCACACACACACACACACACACACACACACACACACACACACACGTGTATGTTAGATGCGATTCATCGTGATTAATTTAACAGCTATGATATACATAATCTGAGTTCGATCAGATTCATCAAACAAAATATTTCAGCCTGTAAACTCTTGGTGATAAAACTTTGATATGCATTTTGTTAATCTATGCTGATGTTTGACTTCAAAGTTAACCTAGAAACTTTTTAAAAGCATTTTTGTAAAGGCCACTTTGCTTTGCAAATTATCCTGAGTGTACTTTAACAAGGGCCCATTTTGTATATTTTTTCATCAGCAGAAAAGAGTCTGTCCACGCCTGTCAAATCTCTCTTCCTTTTAACACTGCACGCATACCCTCTCCAGCCTCTCAACCTCTCTCCTAATTGCATTGCTTTTAGCACAGTAAATCTCTCTGTGTCACTGGCTGCACTCTCCGCACATAACGTATTGCCTCCGTGCCGGTACGCCTGGCACTTTCAAAAACTTGCTGCCTTCAAAAATCTCAACTGTAATGACATGATTAATGCTCTTATTAATTAATCGCTAAATGTATGCTAATTGTTTAATTGGTCGCTTGATCTATTTAAGATCATTTATAAATTAAATGAGTTGATTTACCCTGTGTATTGATTGGATCTGACAATGAATTATTTGGCCAGCTACCTGATTTGCAATTTCTCCAATTAATTCACAAAACGGATGTGTGAGGCTACAGAGGCTCAGGGTGAGGTAAGCACCATCCAGGTGATCTACACAGGGCCTGACAAAAACTCTGCTTATTTATGAAACCGAGCAGGTGAGAATAATCCATTAATATTAATGCAGAACTATAAATTTTCATAAGAGCTGGCTTACGGAGAGCTAATCTTCGAGCATTTGTCATTGTAAATCTAAATGTGCTTTAAAAATTTGGGTTAAAAAAAGGGAGCTTACCTTCGAAAATCCTCAAGGGGGATAAGAACTGATTTTCACAAAGCTTTGGAATGGTTTAAAATCAAACTAAACACACACACACGCACGCACACACACACACGCACGCACGCACGCACGCACGCACACGCACACACACACACACACACACACACACACACACACACACACACACACACACACACACACACACTAACACACACACACACACACACACACACGTCTCAAAGTTTTGCCTCAGCAGGTTCATGTTTCAATTTTCATTATGATCTCATTTATATTTGTAGGTATTCATACATAAAGTATAGTAACACAAAACAGTACTTATATTAAATTAGGTCTATGTTAAAATAAATGCCTTAAAAAGCATGATGCGTTAAACAATATTTATCGTTAAACAATCTAATTCATTATAAATACAAGAAAAATTTACCTAGACATATCAAGAATTCCATCATCTTTTATAGGCCTATTCTACATTTCAGTATCCATCCAAATGTATACAAATATGTGCGCTTTACATATGAATATTAGTGAGATTATGGTACAATTTTGCATTTATGATGCAAGATGAATACGATTAACTCTGTTTTGTCAGGTTAATATATTTGCATTGCAAATACTACTTCAGAATAGGGCTGGGTATCGTTCCAAAATATTTGATACCAATACCTTGACTCTTTGGGCAACCGCGTAAACTAGTGTTTTCCCGCCACAGCTAATCATGCTGCATGCTTATTGGCTCACTGACGTTGACGAAATGAACCGCGTAGGTGTCCAAATTTGGTACCGAACGACAAGGCATGTTTCGATACTCGATAATATCCAGGCAATTTGTTAGGTACCTAAAAAGTATTGAGCTCGATACCCAGCCCTACTTCAGGATACCCAAGTAAAAAAGAAAATTCTCAAAAATGACAAAGTGCACTGAAACATCTTCCTCAGAGCTGTTTGTGCATTACGACCTATTTCATTATTAGTTACAAGCCTTTGAGACGATAAATTCAACAGTTTAGCTCATCGATACTGTGATTCATGAAAAATGTACAGTATCTCTCCATCTCTTTCTCTCTCATTCTCTTTCCAGAGAAGAACCTCAGGGGATCGTGCACCCCATTTCACTTTTGTAGACTTATTACCTCGCATGCCTACAGACCTGTATGTGATCAGAGCCAAAGTTTTTTGACTGCCTAAACTTGCATGTAAATGCTTCTCAAAGGTGCAATTCTGTGACTCTGAAATGGCATGTTGCCTCTAGTTGGTAAATGAATTCCATTATCACTAAGACATTAGGCTAGTGACAGTTTGAATAATAGAAAGATATACAGAATGCCATTTACCATACGAAACAAAGCAGTTAACTCCTCCAGCAATCAGTGGTTCAAACTGGCCCCAAAGTTTAGTGAGGAACTCACAGCAGTTTTGACATGCTAGTGATGCAGTGATGTCTGAAAAGATGAGTATATGAATTTATCAAGATGGCACAGCTTTTTATAGCTTATATGTTAAACTTTTAAGTCATACTTCGTTTCATGAAATGTGTCGAAATCATAAACCTAAATGTTAAAATACAAAATTCTTTTCGAGTTATTTTGCTTGTATATTGCACTCTACTAAAAACCATGGTTTAGATTATGACATAGATAGTTATTTAAAAACAATATCCATATAATTTAAGTGATCAATTCAAAAGTGTGGCACCAGTAAGTTTTTTTGATTAATAAATTATCACACTTATTTCGATTTCTATATCAAATAAAAAAAAAATCTGAAAAAAAAATTCCTGAAAAACGTGTATCATGGTTTCCACAAAAATATTAGGCAGCAATATTGTTTTCAACAATAATTCTTACGTACCAAATCATTAGAATAATTTCTGAAGGATCATGTAACACCGAACTGAGTAATGGCCACTGAAGTTTTTCCCATTACAGGAATAAATTAAATTTTAATATATATTCAAATAGAAAACAGTTCTCTTACGAGAGTATCTCTCGTACTGCGTAATATCTTACGCTATGGGGAAAAGCTCTTTTCCACGAGATATTGAAGCCAAAAATTATCCTTTAATTTTGATTAATGTAAAACGCTGTGCGGCAGCGTGCAGACATAGGCAAGACGGCTCGCGCGCCTATTGGCTGCCCTGCGGCAACAGCAGCAAGCCTATCGAGAGAGGCCCTGCGTGACGTGACATCCAATGGGGGTGCTTCGCGCCCATTTCGTCGCGTCCCGCCAGAATAGGCGTGGCCTTGGCCTATAAATACGCTCGACAGGCTGATACAAACTGATTTTCAACTCTTCAGCGAAGCACTACTGCATCGCTGGATCCGGAGTGAGAAGCCGCGCCGTCTGATTGTAAGCCTTCTGCGGGACGAGCCTTCGAGCCTGAAGTCACTGGCCTACACCTCGCCGCCTTCAGCCGCCGTACCTGCTACGCTTTCCGGCGTTCATATCCTTTTCACTGCTGAGTGTGTGTTCGCCGCTGCGACTCACACTCTATCTCTGTTTTGTATCTGTTCTAAAAGAGCAAGCGTCTTTTTGAAGACGCTTCGTTCCTGTGGAACTATTGCCATGGTGACTCTGAGGACTTGCCTGGCATTTTCTCTCCGAGTCTGCACTCCCGCCCGCTGTAGTGCCGCGCCGCAAAGCGCCGTATTCAGCGGGTCCTCGAGCCTTCTCCAGCCTGTGAAACCAGTGGCGAAACCTACAGCCATCGCACGGGAGACCCGTGTTCGATCCCAGCTCTCGCAGCATATAAAATTTAGTCTCGCCGCGGCCAGACTTGCACTGATACTTTTCGCTCGTTCAGTTCCAAGAAAATGTGACTGTTCCAGTGTATTTTGCAGTAAACAAGCCGGTACCATGGCCCGCTTGCCTGCACACAAATGCTGTTTCCACGGCGACCCAGAAAAATCATATAAGCAATGTATTGTCTGGTATTCCGGCCACAGCCGATGGTGTTTTGAGTGTAATAAAAATGCCCACAGCCCAGTGTTCATTTCTACACACAAACACAGCCCGCCACAGTGCAGGGCTCGCACATATGAAATCGACTCATGTCAATTGTGCATTAAATGTAGTGAATGTGCCCACAACCCAGTGCCCACAAACACTACACACTGCATGTGCCACGTTTTCTGTAAAACGAAACCAACACACATACAGTCAGCTAAGACCCACGGTGTTTAAGTCTCGCCGCGGCCAGACTCCACCGAAACCTCTCGCTCGTTCAGTTCCAAACAATGTGACTGTTCCAGTGTATTTCGCAGTAAACAAGCCGGTACCACAGCCCGCTTGCCTGCACATTAACGCCATTTTTACGGCGACCCAGATAAATCCAATAAAGAGTGTATTTTCTGGTGTCCCGGCCATAGCCGATGGTGTTATGAGTGTTGTAAGAATGCCCACGTCACAGTGCCCATTCCCACACACAGACACAGCCCGCCACAGTTCAGGGCTAGCACAAATAAAATCGACTCATGTCGATTGTGCAAACGTAGTGAATGTGCCCACGACACAGTGCCCACAAACACTACACAGTGCGTGTCCCACGGTTTCTGTAAAAACGAAACCAACACATATTCAGTCAGCGCAAGCCGACGGTGTTTTCAGTGCAGTAAATGTGCCCGCTGTACCGCGCCCACATTCACTCACAGACACGCTGAACCCTACGGGGTTTGTCCCGCTCGTTCTCTCTCCACAATTTGTCATAGAGAAAGCGAGTGCGAACAGGCTGCCCGCCGTGATCGGCGCGCCCCCCGCCTCGCGCATTTTAAACACAGTGTTCATGTCTTAGCACACCGAAGCTCTGCAGCCGCCGCTGTGCCGCGGCCAGAGCCCGGATATCATTCTGCCTCTAGCTATCCACGCGAATGCATGGGCAATGCTTCCCGGGGTATCAGAATCGGTGTTGAACACTATAAAGAGAGGCTATTCGCTACAGTTCGCTCGACGTCCTCGCCGTTGCACGGCGCGTGTCGAAACCACGGTGGACAATGAAGTATCTCATCTACTTCGAACCGAAATAGCGAAACTACTGAGCAAAGGGGCCATAGAACCTTTATCTCAGGCTCAGAGCGAAGGGGGTGTATACAGCAGATATTTTCTGGTACCGAAAAAGACGGGGGTCTCAGACCCATTCTAGATCTGCGACAATTGAACAAAGCGCTTCTGAAACGCAAGTTCAAAATGCTGACAACCAGCAAAATCCTCGCGCACGTGCGCCAGGGAGACTGGTTCATGTCAATAGATCTGAAAGACGCCTATTTCCAAATACAGATTGCGTCACGTCACAGGCGATTCTTGAGATTCGCCTTCGAGGGCCAGGCATATCAATACACAGTCCTACCGTTCGGCCTGTCTCCAGCACCCCGTATATTCACGAAGTGCATGGACGCGGCTCTCGCACCCCTGAGACTTCAGGTAATGCGAATTTTGAACTACTTGGACAACTGGTTGATTCTAGCTCGATCACGATCAGAGCTCATAGAACACAAGACCGCATTACTCGAGCATCTCGAGAATTTGGGTCTCACAGTCAATTGGGCGAAGAGTTCGCTGTCTCCCAGCCAGAAAATCTCCTTTCTGGGAACAGTGATGGACTCGCTGTCTATGACAGCACGTCTGTCGCCGGAGCGAGGACTGAACATTCAGCGCGCCGTGAAATCCTTCCGCCGCGGCTCTATAGTCCAGCTCAAACGGTTTCAGAAAATGCTGGGCCTCATGGTCAAGCACATCCAACTGCTGTGGGAGACATTCGGCAGAGCGCAGGTGGACCTGTTCGCGTCCCAGGAAAACGCTCACTGTCCGAACTTTTTCTCCAAGAGCAGGGACGCGCTGGCCCACGTATGGCCCCGACGCCCCCTCTATGCTTTTCCCCCCGTCTCGCTCCTGCCTCAAGTGCTGGAACGAATCAGGGAAAATGGATGCCCAGTGCTGCTTGTGGCTCCGCTATGGACGAACCAAACCTGGTTCCCAGTCCTGATGCAGCTGGCCAGCACTGCCCCGTGGCCGATACCGGTGAGGAGAGACCTCCTCTCTCAGGCAAAGGGCTCGATTTGGCATCCTCGCCCGGAGTTATGGTCCCTACATGTGTGGGCCATCAACGGGTACCCGCTAACCTCCCGGAGGGAGTGTTAAACACGATCACGCAGGCTAGGGCCCCGTCTACTAGACGGCTCTACTCCTCGAAATGGTCAGTGTTCTCTACCTGGTGTCAAGCTCAGGGCTTTTCACCCGTAGACTGCGGGGTTACGGAAGTGCTCTCCTTCCTTCAGGAGCTGCTGGATAAGGGTAGAACCCCGTCCACGCTCAAAGTATACGTGGCGGCCATAGCGGCGTTTGCAAAACCGACGTCTGGCCAGTCACTGGGGAAGAACGACCTCGTCGTGCGATTCCTCAGGGGAGCTCGGAGGCTGAATCCTTCCAGACCTCCCTCAGTCCCTATGTGGGACCTTTCTACGGTTCTGGAAGCCCTGAAAGGTGCCCCATTCGAGCCAATCCATTTGTCAGACACGAAGCACCTGTCTTTCAAAACGGTATTTCTTGTGGCTCTTGCTTCAATGAAGCGCGTGGGGGACTTGCAAGCGCTTTCAGTAAGCGCGTCCTGTATTGAGTTTGGGCCTAATGACTCAAAAGTCATACTCAAACCAAGGCACGGGTACGTGCCAAAATCCCTCAACACACCGTTCAGGGCCCAGGTTATTTCCCTGTGCGCCCTCCCGGTGAACAATGAGGAAGCGGATGCTAATCTCCTTTGCCCCGTCAGGCCGCTGAGGGCTTATGTGTCCCGCTCGTCTGTCTTCAGGCAGACCGAGCAGCTCTTTGTTTTATTTGGCGGACGCTCCAAGGGACTGGCCGCATCAAAACAGAGCCTATCCAGATGGATAGTCGATGCCATAGCGCTGGCTTACACTTCTAAGGGCCTGCAGTGTCCTTTGGGTGTCAGAGCGCACTCCACGAGAGGCGTGGCCTCTTCGTGGGCGTGGTCTAGTGGGATTTCCTTGCATGATATCTGTATGGCGGCGGGCTGGGCCTCGCCGTCTACATTTATAAGGTTCTATAACCTAGAAGTTCCCACCTTACAGGCCAAGCTGCTGTCGGTCTAGAATTCAGTACTATCTGTCCCGCTGCGCCGGCGCAGAATGCTGAGTTTTGATTGAGTATCGCTCACTGATCGATGGAACAGCTCCATGGGTGTTGAATAGCCCGTATTTTTGCCCAGTTCAGGCTGAACGCGTTCACCCTGTCTGCGGGATATACTGTTGACATAACTAGCTCCTATGGGATGCTATTTCGTGGGGAATGATGCTGGTAGCCTCTCTTCTCCGACTCTCTGTGAGTCTACGGTGATTATGCACTATATGAGCCCCGGGCTACTGCCCTTGGGACTTTGGTGTCGGATCCCAGTACGCACGGCGTCTTACATTGTGTTCCCCATAGCGTAAGATATTACGCAGTACGAGAGATACTCTCGTAAGAGAACGTACTCGGTTACTAACGTAACCTCGGTTCTCTCTAGAGAGGGAACGAGTACTGCGTATCTTGCCGTGCATACAACAGCGCTGGTTCGCTTCAGCGTTGAAAACCAGTTTGTATCAGCCTGTCGAGCGTATTTATAGGCCAAGGCCACGCCTATTCTGGCGGGACGCGACGAAATGGGCGCGAAGCACCCCCATTGGATGTCACTTCACGCAGGGCCTCTCTCGATAGGCTTGCTGCTGTTGCCGCAGGGCAGCCAATAGGCGCGCGAGCCGCACAGCGTTTTACATTAATCAAAATTAAAGGATAATTTTTGGCTTCAATATCTCGTGGAAAAGAGGTTTTCCCCATAGCGTAAGATATTACGCAGTACTCGTTCCCTCTCTAGAGAGAACCGAGGTTAAGTTAGTAACCGAGTACGTTTTTTTATTGTAATATGTAATTTGAATGTAAATATGAATTTTTTTAATTTAATTTTTATTTTATTTATATAGCCCTAATATGAATAATAGATATAACTTTCACTACAGTTTATTTAGGTTAATTCGAAGTAGGCCTTGGTGATATGTGAGTGGAGTATGTAGCAAAATCCTAGTTGGTCGCTGTACGGTGTATGGTTGCTCTCAGCTACACTATCGGTGCTGCTTTCCGAGAGCATCAAAAGAGTCACTGACAGGGTGGCTGGACGAAATGCTCTCTTACTGGTGGGTGGTGAAGACTATGAGATGGTCTGCACTACTTCCTGTGGCCTTTAAGAGAGCAGGAAGGAAAGCAGGGAGGTGATGAATGGCGATGGGTAGTGCCAGCAGCGAGGACTGCAGGAGAAGCTCATTCAGGCCTGCCTGCCTGTCTGATTTATAGCGCAGGGAGGGCACTGTGTACACCTCACAATTTGCCATTTTGCCCTCTTGCTGTTCTCCTTCACTCCGTCGTTGATGCAGAAAAGGTTAGGGGGCATCGTACTGAGACAGGCGTAGCACACATCTGGCTAAGTGTGGGAGTTCTTTACTTTGATGGGGAAAGTACCAGGGATGTGGCTTAGTAAATACACTCAGTGCCAGAACAACACCTGTCGTGGTTTTGATTCGCCGCTCAGCCATCTTTTTCTTTTTTTTTTAACTCTATCAAACGCAGTGGATGAGTGACAGAAAGATGGACAGATGGTGCGATATTGTTATAAACAAGAGTTGAAAGGCAGCTGACGTTTGAAGGGCCTCTTCACAATAATCACAGTAAGAGCAGAACGAGTCACAAACATTGGCGCAACAGACACGGCGTCTACCTGAGCCGTGTGATTACTCCACCCCTGAGTCATGCCCTCCTCTGGCTAATTACCACCTGTCACCTCACCTGCGTTTCTCAAACACTCCTCTTCTTTGATGAGGTTCAAAATATTATCTTTCCGATGAAGAAAAAGCAACGTGTGCACGTGTGTGACTGGTGGGGTAATTATCATGTTTGCGCTGTCAGTGGAGCTGATTAGCCTGACTCATAAAAACATGACCCTCCGGCCCAGCAAAAACAAGGCCACCCATATTTATAACGGGCAAAGGGAGAAAACACCTGAGCGGACTATTAGTCTGTCACAACACACTCTCGCCATCACACACACACACACACACACACACACACACACACACACACACACAACACACACACACACACACACACACACACACACACACACACACACACACACACACACACACACACACACACACACACACACACACACACTTAAACACTTCCACATGGAGCTCAAGTCAGCATTTTATGAGCTCTCGTTAAACGCACCTTGACAACTCAGCAGGCGAGCTTGTCACTCAGTTTGAGTTTTGTTTAACTTTGGAATAAAAAAAGAAAATTAAAAATATACTTTTTTACTTAACTTGGTTTTGTCTGTTATGTTATTCCTAATCAAATTAATATATATATTTTTATCTATCTATCTATCTATCTATCTATCTATCTATCTATCTATCTATCTATCTATCTATCTATCTATCTATCTATCTATCTATCTATCTATCTATCTATCTATCTATCGTTCTATCGTTCTATCGTTCTATCGATCTATCTATCGTTCTTTTCATCGATCAACCTATATCTTCTTTTGGAGTAAACTACATTATTGTATCTTTAATAAAATAAACTTGTCATAAAATTAAAATATAACAATATATTTTATGATCGCAGTTTATATAGTATCTTTAAAAATTGTGAGCAATTATTAAGTTATATTGCTATTTAGATCTTGGGAAACATTCTATAAATGTTCCCTTGTATATACTACTCGACTCCACACTTTGATTGTTCCTGCAGAAACTGTAATTTTAAGAAGTGAATCAAATAACATTAAACTGAATGAAGAGAGAGGGAGGTGGGAGAGAGAGAGAGAACGAGAGAGAGAGTGAAAAGAAGAATAAAATTGGGAGGTTGTTGGCAGCTGAGTGACAGAAACAAACAGTCCAGGCTTGAATAGCGCTGCGTGTTGACTCTGACAGGTAACATGTCACCCAATCGAAGGCAAGCCGTTAATGAAGACACACACACACACACACACACACACACACACACACACACACACACACACACACACACACACACACACACACACACACACACACACACGCACACACGCACGCACGCACACACACAATGAAGTCTGAGAATTAGCAGAATGCTAACTGTTAACAAAGTCAAAGTCACATAAACAAAAACATGCTAGCAAAAATAAATTCAATCTTTCTGTCATTTATTTAAAGATATTTTGGTACATTACATATAAATGTTACACTTTATTATACACATAATTATACATTCAAGAACTGAGTAATATTAACTACATGTACTTAAGGGTTTATATTAGGGTTTCTTGTAATTATGCATAATTTACTGTATTACTATATAACTAAATGTAGCTTGTAACAAGAACAGTGTAAACTAAAGTGTTACCAAATGTAAGTTTGGTTATAAAAATAATTGTATCAAGCTTCAGCAATATTTAATATACTATATAACAATATACTTAACATTATATTGCTAAGACAGATAATTGTTTTATCTGCTAAGACAGATTATAAATTATAACACAATTTTGTGAATTCTTCAGTGATACACGTAGTTCTCAATGAATAATACTACTACTACTACTACTACTACTACTACTAATAATAATAATAATAATAATTTTTCTTCATAAATATCACCAGGCTGTGAGTTGATATGACCAGTCAAAGTTATATATCGGAATAGTGACATTTTCTCCAACTTCTACATGGAGTAAATAAGCTGCACTAGGTAAACAAATAAATACCAATGAAAGTCATACGTAACATTAAAGCTTCCAAAAATCCAATATCAATGTGAATTGATCTTGCTGCCGTATATTTTTATTGTCCCTATGCACTGTTAGAGACCCTTGTCTTATTAAATCATATTTAAATAATATAATCAATGCTTTTAAAATGTTTTGCGAGGATTTTAAGGCCATGGAGATGATATAAGCATTTGAAACTCTATTAATTTCATCGGTACATGGCGTCATATTTAGATTTAATAGAAAGTTTTTAATGAAGCACGATTGGAAAGAGGATCTTCTACTCCATTACGGTTTGATGGATGGTGGAGAAAGGTTAGCAGACACTCATTAGCACTCTCTTAAATTACCAAAGCAGTAGCCACCCTCTTTTCTTTTTGCTCTCTCTCTCTCTCTCTCTCTCTCTCTCTCTCTCTCTCTCTCTCTCTCTCTCTCTCTCTCTCTCTCTCTCTCTCTCTCTCTCTCTCTCTCTCTCTCTCTCTCTCTCTCTCTCTCTCTCTCTCTCTCTCTCTCTCTCTCTCTCTCATCATTTTGCTCTGCTGAAATAAATATAATCTTGAGGGAAGAGATGCTGTTTTGGGTGTATGTGTAATTAGGACGTTTCCGCCAGAGGTAAACAGTGGCAGTGAATCAGAAAATCTAAATGTAGAAATGAAGATACACTAAACAAAATGTACAGATGTGCTGCCCAAATATCTGATTTCTGATTTTTCACATGTTTTCCTAATGCAAACTCCAGGGCACATAACAATATCACATGAAAAAAAAAAAGTGAAAATTGATATGAAACGCAGGAAAATTTGGACATGTCGTTTGATGTTGATCCTGCGGTAGGTATAATCCAGGTGGGCGTCCGTCTCTGAGTATGTAAATTTCCTGGTACATTTGATGTGATATTATCATAATGGCCCCTGCAGGAAAGTCTGCATCTCCATCATCTCACGTGCCACACAGATGATGGAGACCCTGGTGAACTAATATACATATTAAAATAGATGTACATATAAATTATATGGGGGTGTTTTATATTCCGATGAATGATGACACAGAGCTAATGCAGTGCCGTTATGAATGAAAGGCAGATGTTGGGCTGGAATATCACATGCATGTAGCATGGAGATGGAAAAAAGGCATAAATTATAAGTTGTGCTTAAAGCGAGATGTAGAGACATGGCCAGGATAACTACAGTTTATGTTTCTCATGATATACTGTAGAAATGGCCCCTCGTTTGCAAGCAAAATAGCCTATAATTTAATTAATATAATTAAGAAATGAATTAAAAAAAGCTTCAGGCTTATCCAAATGCAAATAGGGTGTGATTTAAAGAATTTAAAAAGAAACAAAAACTGTAATTGTTACTAGTTTTCATGCAATTCTTAGTAACACTTTACAATAAGGTTTAATTTGTTAACATTAGTAAGTGAACAATGAAACTAACAATGAACAATATTTTTACAGCATTTCGCAATCTTAATGTTAATGTCAGCAAACAATGTCAAACAAAAATGTTTAAGAAAAGTTGTATCTGTTAACATTATTTCATGCACTGTGAACTAACATGAACATGAACATTTTTATTAAAGACAATATGTACGATTTTTTGGATTAAGATATGCAAAAAACATTATTTTTTTTTAATAATTTTCGTTGACTTGTGCACTTACATTATCCCAAATGTTTCCAACAATGTTTAAATCCAAAGAAAGCGGCTATTTTAACCTGTGTAACGGCCCATTGTGTCGCCTGTCAATTACGTCATAACAGCAAACAACAAAGACGCTTTAATATATTATGTGGGATTTATTTTACAGTATGTGTACTTAAAGGGTTAGTTCACCCAAAAATGAAAAAGATGTCATTAATGACTCACCCTCATGTCGCTCCAAGGCCGTAAGACCTCCGTTCATCTTCAGAACACAGTTTAAGATATTTTAGATTTAGTCCGAGAGCTTTCTGTCCCTCCATTGAAAATGTATGTACGGTATACTGTCCTTGTCCAGAAAGGAAATAAAGACATCATCAAAGTAGTTCATGTGACATCAGTGGGTTAGTTAGAATGTTTTGAAGCATCGGAAATACATTTTGGTCCAAAAACAACAAAAACATGGACTTTATTCAGCATTGTATTGTCTTCCGGTTCTGTTGTGGATCCGCGTTCAGTGACGCTGCTGATGTAAGACGCTGCTGACGTGTCTGGTGCGCCCGAGCTTCGTTTACAGTCTGAGGGAGACGCACGCTGGAAACAAAACAATCTTCACAAACATGTCTAAGGATTTCCAAACAGGAAGATATGAATTTTTTTGCCCAGCCATATTTATTTGAACCCGAATACACGGACGCACCAGATACACGTCAGCAGCGTCTTACGTCATCAGCGTCACTGCGGACTCGTGAACGCGGATCCCCAACAGAACCGGAAGACAATACAATGCTGAATAAAGTCCTAGTTTTGGTTATTTTTGGACCAAAATGTATTTCCGATGCTTCAAAACATTCTAACTAACCCAATGATGTCACATGGACTACTTTGATTATGTCTTTATTTCCTTTCTGGACAAGGACAGTATACCGTTCATACATTTTCAATGGAGGGACAGAAAACTCTCGGACTAAATCTAAAATATCTTAAACTGTGTTCTGAAGATGAACGGAGGTCTTACGGGCTTGGAGCGACATGAGGGTGAGTCATTAATGACATCGTTTTCATTTTTGGGTGAACTAACCATTTAAAGTGTACCTAACCTAAGTTAGGACTCGGTAATATAAGGTAACTACATGGGCTAAGGCCAGGTTTAGGAGTAGATTCAGGTTTAGGACCTAGTTATCACCCAGGGTCAGTTGTTCAAAGGTAAACTGATCGGATTTTGGTTATCGGATTGGATCAAATCTTGAAAATGGGTTGTTCAAAAGGGAAAGAATGAGTCTGAAATCAGATTAGATCATGGAATCCAATCCTAATTTGAATCTGGATCAAACCTTCAGTTTGTGTTGTTCAAAACTTGTCAGTATGATTTGGATAACTTTGATCCAAAAAAACAGTATTATCCTGATCCCAACAGGGGGTAGGATTTCAAGGTGGATTCTAAGAAGAAAATGCAGTAAAACTTTTAAATTGTTCAAATAATACTTTTGTATCATTTAGTGTATATATACTTTTATTTATATTTTGCACTTGACTTGTGTAACCGTTGTAACAGTGATAAAGTAGACATAGGCTACCGATAAAGCTATTCAGTAAAGTAAAGTAAATATAAAAATGATCTTGTCCCCATGAAATAATTTCAATAACAAACAAAAATAATATAATTCCATTTTTCTGTCATTCATCACCGTATATTAATTTCAAAGAAACAATCATCAGAGATGAGCCTGTCAAAAATAATTTCTAACAATTGCATACTATACGTCCAGTCAGTCCCTCATTCAAAAAAATGTTTTAAGACGTTTTCAAAATATCCACAATGTATATTTGTTTTTTATTTGTTGTGGCTCAGATGAGGGGTCATAAAATAAATTTATGAATGGAAGTGGATGTTTTTGTTATTTGTGTGTTTTGTCTCAAAATAAGAAGCATTTACAGTGACTCCATGTTGGCTCTTCTATCTGTTCTTTACATAGCTAAAGGATATGTTGTCCCATTAAGAGCACTGGTAATCCGGATTTGGTAATCATGAAAACTGTGTATCTGGATCAGGGTGATCCAGTCCAATGTTGCTTTGAAAACCCGGCATAAAAGTAAGACGGATTACCTGATCCTGAATAGGAAAAAATTGGATTTCCAAATCCGGATCATTTTGATCCAGATTAAATGTTTTGAACAACTGGCCCCCAATTATCGCAATTACTATAACAAGTACCATATTATAGTACTATGTACATGGGGATCAGGACTGTAAAATAAAGTGCTATATGCCATTATGTGTTCTATTAGACAGGTGAGCAACTGTTTGGATATTTTTATCGGCAGAAAACGAATCATTTTTAAATAGCTCAGTGAATAGTCTGTGAATCTCTTGTTCCATGCTTCTGAAACAAAGCTATTTTGACAAGTGGCGAACATAGCACAATCAGAAAAAGCTTTATTTGTATTAACAGTAATACAGCATATTCTCCACCGTTACAATATCTTTTTTTCATTATGCCATTTAGCAACACAAGTTATCCAGCTTTTATTAATATGATATTCTAATATCGATTTAGCTTATACTGCATTGTTTAACTATAGTGTCTCATACCACAAAATACAAAAATATTAACAATATATTAAAAACAAATACACTATATATTTCAAAAAAAACATATACTCATATATTTAAAAGTACTTTATATTATATACAATATCATAAAAATACAGAACTCATTTTAAGCATAATTAATACAGATAATATGCCAACAGCATCATGACAGCTGTAGGAGTAACATGGTCTGGATTGAAAACTTCTCTGGAATGAACTAAGCACACCCTTGTGCACATACCTCCGGCTTAGTACGCCGATCATTACAAACCCCCCATTCCCCCCCCGACCCTCTGCCACAATCCATTGCCCCTGCAGCCTCCTGTCTGCAGATCATTACAGCTCTGATTATTAGTGACAACAGCGAACGCCCATCACTCAGCCCGCGTGCCATATTGGCAGATGAACAGTACCCTCCGCTCCACACAGCCCCGCTCCCGGACCACAAATCTAGCTGAGAGGGGCCCAGACTGATGATGAGTTCTTTCAGAGGGTATGGCTTGTTGACTTTGAAAGGGGTCAGTGCAAGTGCACCATACAAAACTAACTTGCAAAAACAACCAAGTCTAACCACTAGGGCCGTAGGTAGGGTTTTATAATTACCAAGGTCCAACATTTGAGGTAGTTACTCTCCCAAGAAAATTTTAATATTTCTGATCTGTGCATTCTATGATGTTTAAAGGCCAAGAAATGGATAAGAAATTTTCTTTAAAACTATGTCAGTGGGCATTAGATTATTTGTCAGTACCTGCTTTTTCCTCTTCTCCATCACTCTTTCTTTTTCTCTTCTTATCTTGCCCTGTATCTCTTCCCCTACTAAAGCTGAGCTTTGACTGATAGTCTTTTCATTTTCATCTGTGTCAGGGAAGAAAGTAAACGTAGGATTAGCCTATATGTTTTATTAATTTTCATAAACAAGTTTACTGAAGGCTTTGAACGCTAGCTAAATAAGTTTATCAAATTCATTCACAATGTATACACATTCATTAATAATATTATGCCTAATATGATGAAAAAGGCTTTGTTGATGTTTCTAGTAGCCTCACATTGACAGCTACTAATTATGACATTAGGCTACATAAATAACGTAAATATTTTCAATTCAAAATGCAAAATTAGACAAAAGTTATATTAAGTTTGACTGATTACTTTTGTAAGTTGTTTAACATTTATATCCTCAAACAGCTGTCAAATACGAAATGTGTAGTTTAGCATATTATCTCGCACTTTATGACAGTTTACTGAAGTGTCGCGCTGGAATTCGCTCTCATCAGCTTCTGTGAACATAAAGCCCGCCTACTTTGATTTAATTGGTCATCTTAAATATTTTAACATGGACGAGCAGTGACAGACAGACTGCTGAGGCAGCTCAGATGAGAAGATTGGTGTTATGCAATATCCTTGCAGTATTAAATAGTATAACATTTATTATAAACACCTCGGAAAAATAACGAGTTCTGGACCTCGGTGACCTCATAGCGGCCATAGTACCTACATATCTTTGTTAGCTGCATAATTTTACATTGCAGTGTCCATATTACACACATTACATTTACTGTAAATAGAATGAATTCCAATAGTAGGCTACTGATACCTCTTTCTCCGCCACTGACAGAGGCTGCATCCCAAATCACATACTCTCGAGTAGGTACTTATTCTCAATAATTACTTCACGACTGCTAAAAAATTATGTTATATATAAATGTGTGTAGTATGAATGTAATCCGGACGTTCTACATTCGCCATGTTGTCATTATCATGTGACCTTCCAGCATCAGTCCTGTCGCTTCACTGTCGTTCACATAGTAAAGTGTCCATCGTATGCACACTTCAGAATCTCGCCGGAAGAAGAGTACTCACTTTTTTACAGTACTTGAGTACTCAAGAGTACTCACTTTTATGAGTACTGTGAATTCAGACTGTTTTTTCCACATACTGTTTTTCACCTATTATATAGTAGAGAAGTATGCGATTTCGCATGAAGCCATAAATTTAACAAAATAAATAATAATAAACAAAATAAAAAATAATAATACACTTATTGGTTAGTTTGTTTAGTGACTTTATCTTCGTTAGGTTATAACACCAGTAGGTGGGGACATCAAGTGAATGTCTTTATGAGTGAATCATTAAAATATCATTCACATGATTCATTCTAAAAAAAATGACTTATATGGGAACAAAAGTAGTGACTTTCTTTATGATTATGTAAATCATTAAATCATTGACCCAACCAATTCATTCAAACATACAATTTAATTCAGTTAATACAGATAGACTGTTTTTATGAGTGAATCACTGAATCAGTGATTACTTCATGACCGTTAAAAATGTATGCTAAAAAAAGTATGCAAAAAAAAAAAATTCAGTGATTCAACAGATTCATTCAAAAACGCAAATTCATTCAAGAATTAAACACCATTATGTGTGTTGCTCAGAGATTCAATGGAATCGTAATTTTCATCGGCGAAGCAGAAAATAGATACAAGTATCTGAAGTATCTGGCTTCAGGTCTGTTGTTTTTTACTGTTAAATAAAATTAAACATAAACTAGAGTCAAAATTATTCTTAGCATGGATTGTAATCATTTATTTAGATTACTATACTGGTAATGCAGTCTTCTTTTATTGTATTTTTTCATTTTACTGCCTATTTACAGAGTAAGCTGATATGAAGTTCTTATGAACTACACATACTTGGAATGTGATTATTGTGGACCCAAAAGCTTCAGTAATTAATCATAGTAATATTCATACACTGTAATGTAAAGTGTTACTTATTACTCAGCATTGTGATCATATTCAGGCAGTTTATTATCTTTTAATTTATCAGCCAACAGTAAAATCCTCAAAGCAAGGTGTAAGAGAGGGGGGAAAAACTTCAGTTCATAAATTTACATAAAGCAACGGTAATAAAGAATTTTCTCATGCTTATCGAAATGGGCAACGCAAAAGAAGCTTAATAATAATTATTTATTCATGCAACATGGTCCCCACTGAATGTGGTCATTTTTTAACGTATGTGTTTATTCTTTTTTAATAATGTTGGCGAAACAAAATAGTATCCCCTCTGCCACTGGCCCGTAAATAATGATAAATCAAATGTTTCATCTCACTGGAACGCCAAATAAGCAAATAATGCAATTTTATCAATTAGGCTTTTGTCTTAATTGTTGACTTCACTTAGTGTGCGAGTAGCAGCAAGGCAGAGCGCTGTGCCATTTTTCAATTAAAAGGTCCAGATGTTTTCGGAGGCATCAGTAGGCACCAGCAGTTATGAGAAATGCTTCATCTGCATTGTAATAATCACTACAATATCAGCTCCGGGCAGCATTTACATACTCATGTTTTATTCCGGCCCTCTTTTCTAATGTAGCGTTTAATTATAGTCAGCATCCCACAATGGCAGGCCTCTGGAGCACCCAAATTTATTTACTCTGTAATGCGGAGAGGCACTGGTCTCTTTCCCAGCTAAGCTGTAATGTGCCACTCTCACAGAACGGAGGTTAATGACAAAGACAAAAAAAAAAACAACACATGAAATGGTCTCAGTTTCATTGTAGAGAGGAAATAAGAGCTTGGAAAAGAGGGAGTGAAATGTGGGACTGGTCTATTTTTTGGCATTTGGTCAAAGTTCACAATAAAATAGGTTTGTTTGACACACAGACCAAAATTTGAATCAATAGGTTGTTTTGGCATTTCAAGCCTTTCCTTATTGGCACAGGCCCCTGATATTTTGAAACTCTCTCTCTCTCTATTTCTTTTTTGATACTGTTATATGGACATAAATAGTCTACCTGCAGTCATTCACAAGCTGCACATGCAATAAAGAGCTGATTCATCACATGCACTTGTTTTTGTTTTCTGTCTTTTAAAGTATCCCATACTCTTTGGGAGTGGGGAAAAAAACTACAAATGATTCAGCGCGTGAGTGATCTCTCCGGATGAATTAAACTGACTCTTTAACAATTTCTGAATTTTTTGCAAACCCGTTTGTTTGACCAGTTAGATCAAATTATTGGTTCATTTGTGTATCTGCCATCTCTGTTTCTGAGTGGATAGACAACATGCATGACACGAGTGCTGCAATACAATCAGGGAAAATGATTCTCAGATTGGCATATATGTAATCTACATCATCAGATGAGTATATGTCAGTAATATTTTACCATGGCAATATTTCACTGGGACTCATGCCCCAATATGGGTCTAGCGATGCCTCTGGAGAGATGAATTTGAGAACTGAATCAGTCCTATTTGAGAATGAATCAGACTGATTTACTGAAAAGATTTGTCTTAAACGAATGATTAGAAGGGCACATCGCTTATCTAACGGAAGATAATCAATCAAAACTAACTTTAGCTGGACAATAACTTTATTCTAGAGCTGCTCTAAAGCCAAACAATCTCTGTTACTTTAATTTCCTATTATCACTGTAAAGCTACTTTGAAACAATCTATATTGTTAAAAAGCGCTATATAAATGGTGACTTGACTTATCTCATGCTGAAGTATGTCAACATTTTCATTCAATAGCAAATACAAATTTGTCTATTCCTCAAACAAAACTACTGAAAGTATTCAGATGACTCTAAATGTAGTTCACAAGTCTTATGAAGTTTTTTCTTTCATTTTGACCCAGTCCACATTTTCTTTTTTTTACTGAAACTATTGAAGTCTATTAAAAGGTGAGACCAGCATTCAGAAATCAGAAGACATATAGGCTACAGGTTAGAAAGAAAGAAGGAATGAATAAATGGTGGTAACACTGTACAAAAAGGTCCCATTATTAAAATTAATTGTTAACAAATGTAACCTTATTGTAACATTTTAGCAGACATTTTATTTTTAGGTGACCTATTCCTTTTCCTTTAAAAAAAATATGTAAATACAAATGACAGAATAATTATTTTTAGGTTAACTATTACTTTAAGACTGGCTACACCATTATGTTCTTGAGCACCGAGTTCTTCCAGTTGTGAAGGGCAGGTCATATTCCTTCCATGTCTCCTTGTGTTCATTAGAGAGAAAAAGTGAATGAGGCCAAAGGAGGAACATTACAATTGGGCAAGATGCATTCATGCTAAGACAGAAAGAGTTATTCTCTCTTTCTCTCTCTCTGTCTGTGTCTGTGTGTGTGTGTGTGTGAGCATGCAAGCAAGAGTAAGAAAGAGAGAGTTGTAATCCACTTTCTGTTCTCGCTGCAGAAGGCAATCAAATGTGCTGCTCATGTGTAAAGACACTTATCTGCTCGGGGAGTATTTCAACATCATATTTCCACAGGAAGTGAGTATCAGCCTTGACAGGCGATTGCCTCTGTTCTCTCATATGTCTCTATAGACAGCACCTCAGAAGGAGACACAACAGAGAGCGAGAAAAGGGGGAGGGGAAAAAAGTGTGACATTATCTCAAAGAAAGGCCTTTTACAACAATCATATAAAAGTTATCGATATCCTCAGGAGGGGGTGATCGTCTGGTGATAAAGATGGAAATTTTAATCAGGCCCGCTCATCTTCACTGTGTGCGGCACCCTAGTTCTGCAGTTTGCTCAAGGCGCTTTTTATCATTTCTTTGTAAAACGATTTCTCTTCATCATTTTCAGAGCAGGTAATATACCCCTTGCTACTGCTTCGAGCTAGACAGACTTAATGTGTTCTTAAATTCACAAACAAATAGCTTATTTTGTGATTGTTTCGGCGCTCGCGTCATTCTGTTCAGCAGGTGCGCTACATCTGCATTGGAGTCGCTTTCAGTAAAGAGGGTATTTCACTTGCTCCACTCTTGTCCTATTCTTCAATCTTCTTCAAATCAGGTAAATGCCACCACTGGAGTATTACTGGCATGGCGCAGGGGGGAAAAAAGTGTGTCAATTTCAATACCACCCAGATAAAACAAGCTCAGCTCGGCTTCCCACCAAGCAAGAGAGATGCTAATCAAATTCACACAGTCTGAATTTTTTATAGCTTTAAAGGATTGTCAAGGCTAATGGCGCCTCCTCCTCTGAACGTCGTCTGGCAGTAAATCAGTGCGCGCGGGCCTCTTCCCCAAAAACAATGACTAATACCGCACTCTGTCTCTCCAAACGCCGGACTGGTGTGAAAAATCTGGGCGAAGTGGCCCTCCTGACACTGATGCATCGCAGACGCAGCCACAGTTGCATTCATCATGTCCAATGCTAAATTAATCTTGATAGGCTGGAAACCAAATTACATTAGTTCTCTGTTTCACACTCTGCTCTCGTGAATGGAGCTGAACAAATATTTATGGTTAATTACTGTTTTTAAGATAATTAGAGACAGGTTGTGCTACGTTGAACGTGGCAATCTGAGATATGAATTTAAGAGATCAGGTTGGGAAAGATGAAACTTTAGCCAAACTTTAAAAGATATTAGGCTAAATGCTATTTAACAACAACTACAACAAGAATAGATAAATACTCTCTTTTTAAGTTTAACTGTATTAATATAGCTATTAATTAATTCCTATAGCATATACCAAGATGCATATGGACAATTTTAGGCATTTAATTTAATTCACGATTAAAGATATGTGAATGACAAATTATTGTAATATTGCACACCAACGTCTCGAGAGAGAAAAAATTAACTCACGCGATTACATACACCCAAACATGTTGTGTCATTGTGTTGAGGACTCTCCATAGAAAAAAAATATTTTTATACTTTAAACACATGTTGTGTCATTGTGTTGAGGACTCTCCATAGACAAAATTATTTTTATACTTTACATTGTAACTCTTACCCTACCCCTAAACATAACCCTTACAGAGAAAATACTGTTTTATAATTTTATTATTATTAATATTTAAAATAGTATGATTCATAAAATTAAAGAGAATAATAAGCTGTTTTCTTATGGGAATTTGTATCAACAAAAATTGCCCGCAATGTCCACACACGCACACACACACACACACACACACACACACACACACACACACACACACACACACACACACACACACACACACACACACACACACACACACACACACACACACACACACACACACACACACACACACATTAGAGATTGCTGAGCTATCAACTGCTGTTTTAACAGCATCAAAATTCTGTGTTTGTGTTTGTTGACGGTGGTTAGAGGGCGAAGAAGTGAGTGCTTCACTGTTTCAGTTCACTGTGTTGTCGCGGTCATTTCTCTGTGTGCTGCGGCACTGGTGACGGGTCCCAATTCCTGAAAGAGCAACACGGGTGCGTTTGCGCCTTTTTCAAGATGCCATTCCATCCGTGCATTTCTGGGTGCGGTAGGGCTCTGTCCCCCTCTGACGGTCACAATAGCTGCATCACGTGTTTGGGCTTACACCACGCTGAAGCAGCTCTTGTGGATGACTCGTGTTCTCACTGCGGAAATATGACCATCTCTGTGTTGAAATCGAGACTCGCCTTCGTTCATGAAGGTGGAGTCCCCACTCCCATGCCCTGCTCTAGTGCTTCTTCTGGACCAACTTCCCAGAAAAAGGCTAAAGTGCCGTGTGGGGTGGGTGATCTGAGGATCACAGTGTGGGGTAATCTGCCCGGCAAAGGCCCTGTGGATCCCTCACTCCTCTTTCGCACTGCAGCTGGTGGAGCTCCCCGATGAGCGCACTGGTCCCTCTGAAGTGGACCGACCAGCCGTTTCGTTCAGGGCACCAATGGACAGGATGTCCATTGCAGCATCGGAGGGTGAGCTGGGCTCTGGAGATGACGACTCGGCTGCGCTACCTCCCTCCGCAAAGGTAGCATTGCCCGAGCCAGATCCAAAGATGACAGCTATGCTGAAAAGGGCCGCCGAGGCGGTTGGGCTTGAGTGGAACCCTCCACTGTGTCCCGAACCGTCTCGGTTGGATGATTCGTTTCTCGGGGTGGGCCGGGCCGCCGCCCAGAACCATTCTTCCCTGAAGTGCACGAGGAGCTTACGAGGGCATGGACGGCACCTTTCTCTTCCAGAAACCGCCTAAGTAGCTCCTCCCCCCTCATTACCCTTGACGGGGGAGCATTGAAGGGTTATGAGGCTATCCCTCCAGTGGAGGGATGCAACTGTGTCCGGTGACCGCTACCTCGTGGAAGGGGGATCCTTGTCTCACCTCTAAGGCCTGTGAGTTCTCGTCCGTCCTTACAGGCAAGGCTTAAAAAGCCTTGGGCAAGCCGCCATGGCGTTGCTTCAGGTCCACCAGGCCCAGGCACTCATGAACATGTACGAGGGTATCCCAGACCTTGAGCTCATGGGTGAGCTCCACACTGCAACCAACCTCGCCTTCCGGGAAAGAATGTTGCAGCTCCCGCAATCGGTCTGTCGATGTCCACCTTAGTAGGAACACCATCTCTGGCTCAACCTGGCAAACATGAGGGATGCGGACAAGGTTCGGTTCCTGGACTCCCCCATTTCACAGGTTGGGTTGTTCGTCGACGCTGTAGAGAACTTTGCCCAACAGTTCTCTGCCGCCCAGAAGCAGATGGAGGCAATCCGGCACATCCTGCCCCGGAGGCATATAGCTGCCTCCACCCGTCCGCCGGTGGCAGATCCTCCGCCTGCTCGTCGCAGAGGGCGTCCGTCTGCTGCCATCTCCCCTCCTGCTGGACCACCGCAGCCAGCCCGCTCGAGGCGCTGCCAAGCCAGGTGGAAAGCATCAGCGTAAGTACTCCTGAGGCCACTCAGGGATGGAGGGAAGAGCTCTTGGAGTTGGTCACCGATCCACTCCCTCCCCCCGGTGGAGGGGGGCCAGATGGAGTTCTTTGTTTGGGAGCCAGCGGCACCCACATTTTCATAGAAACAGCAATTTCCACTTTTCCTGGGTCCCAAAAGGTCCAGATTGGCAGTGTGCAACCCCGTAAAGCCTTGCACCCCTCAGCCCCCTCTTGGATCGGCAGCCGGCACTTGGATGCATTCGAGGACCCGGTCGTGCCTTCTCACGCACCCCCTGCCATCACGTGGAGACAGGTAAGGGTTGCACCGCATACTCAGACCCCGCTTCGGGCCACCTTCGGGGCCTTTCGAGCCAGGTCCCTGTCCTCTACCTCGCTGCCTCACCTGGGTACATCTGTGGTGCCTCTGGTCCTCCTTGCCCAGTTCGTAGACACTTAAAATGCTCCCAACCGGTCCAGCTGGCTCCTCCGTACCAACAAATTCGGCTTACGATTCAGTTCGGCCTGCGTCCGCCTAAGCCAGCGCTATTCGCTTTACTTCGGTGTTGAGCGAATGTGCCCCTGGCAGGTGTGCGGTCATCGCATTCATACTGGCGAAGGATGCGATTGAGCCGGTCCCTTCAGCCGATAAGAGACAAAGTCATGAAAAATAGGTTTGTAAGTGTGTTATTTGTTAGTGAAATGTCCAGAATTGTTTGTAATGTTGTTTTTATTGTTTGTGTTTCCCTTTGTCCGGCTGTTTAGTCACAGAAGTGTTGTATGTGTGTATATATATGTAAAATGGTTGTTCAATTTGAAGAGAGCACTGATACACAAAACAGTTATCAGAAAAATAAAAGAGATAATAGTCAGAATGAGATTTGTTGGCAAGTTTGCTTAGACACACAATTATTTGTCTTGGTGAAGTTTCATTACTTACTTATTTACTTTTTACACACACACACACACACACACACACACACACACACACACACACACACACACACACACACACACACACACACACACACACACACACACACACACACACACACACACACACACACACACACACACACACACACACACACACACACACACACACACTCTCTCTATTGAAAATAGAATTAAAATAGCAATTGAAAACTTCTGCTATTTTAAATAACTAAAAATTAATTCAGATAAATGTATTTACAATTTCACAACACTCGGGAGACAAACAAACACGCTCTCAACACATGCATAACTCAAATTCTTCATCTCACAAATGAACTTGTTTTCTTCTGAACTAATTAATACATGTCGCAGGAGAAGGACCAGACAGAGAGCTTTTGTTCACTTCTTGTATAATCATTAATTCATATTTACATGTGAGTCTCTCAGAACAGAGCAGCAGCAAAAAAATCTGCACTTATACAAAGCCAGTTGTCCTAATACGTAAAAGGAGCCGTTTGCAAGCTTTTGGTAGTGTTGACACTTCATTTGTATTAATGGGAACCCTCTCAAAAAAAAAAAAGGGAAAAAAAAGTTGGGAAGTTTGCCAGCCTGGCAAGGTGGCCATATTTTAAAATACATCATCATGTCACTTCTTTAATGTACCATAATCTATTAGGCACATAGCAAACTAACAGGAATCTTTTTAAATGATGGCTTTTTATGGCTTTGTGCAGGTGATTAATTAAATAAAAAGTCAGCGTTGCACAAATCATCCCTTTAATTAGTTGGAGGAACGTCACCGCAGCGTTCTGCGACGTTTCGCGGCGGGAGGACAAGGCAGCGGGGGGTGCCAGTCAAAGTGCCACCAAGAGCGAACACAGTTGCGTGTGTGTGTGTGTGTCTGTGTCTGTGTTTGTGTGTGTGTGTGTGTGTGTGTAGCAGCTTTCTCCAGGCCTATGGTTGGTACCCGGCAGCAATTCCAGGTGCTCATGTCAGCTGGAATTCAACTCCAGCTGTTTGGAGAAGATTGATTTCATTATGTTCTTCTGCCTCGATTGTTTTCTCTCTCAGTTTTCTCTGTGTTTTTCTTTAATTGCTTGTCTTGTGAATTGGTGAATGTTAAATCAGAGAATTACCGGTTTTATTTCCTCGTTCGTTTTTTTTCTTTTTCTTCAGCGTTCTGAACTTTTCATGCTTTGCCAAAACTGTGAGAAGCGGAGAATAATAAATTAAAACAGCAATTTATTCCCATAATTGTGCTTTGCTTCAAGGCTCACAATTATAAATATACATCATACATCTGAAGCCTAATTAACTTTTGCCAAATTAAAGAGCAATAATAAAGCCTCGAACAATAACGTTCGAAAAAAATTCAGCTGTGACATTCAGTTGGATTCACAATCCGTTTTTATATAATGTCACCGTTTTCCGGGCCGCGCCGTAATTACTCTGCGAGAAATGTTCCATAAGTCTCTGTTGCTTCGCAAATCACATGAATTGTGTTATCAGGACTCTCCTTTTATTGAATTTACTCAGGTTCCTCTTTTCTGATTAGAAGAATCCATTTCTCTCTCCACTTGGATAGATCTGTCCTCCATCATGGTTAATGTTAACTTCATGTACACACTGAAGAGGGACTGCTGGGATCATCATTCTCATTAATGAAGCTCAGACACTGGTCCCTGTGTCCTCCTCTATACAAAATGCTTCTTCATTTCAGAGTTGCTCTGCTTTATTAAAGCTCATTACCATTTCTCTTTTAATAAGGCCTCTTTAAAGTCATTACCTGCAGTGGGGTTTAAAGAGTACTGCTATTAAAAGGTTACTTAGATGTGAATAATAGCCCTGCGATATACTCAAGTTAATTACTATTGGAAACTGGTTGAGGTTTAATTTAATGCTGACCCGTTCCATTGAAGAATATGTTGTGCTGACAGAATTGACGAAAAAAGAGGGAAAAAGAAAATCATTCATGGTCACTAAACCTATTTATGTCATATCGTTTTGAGTTGGATCGTATTCATGTTCACTACAAAGAGAAGCGTATGTTTGAGCAGAGGCCAGATGTTCGTATTCTTCAGCGCAGTCCATTGGAAACTATATCTGAGCCGCGATATTTTTAAACAATCGAACGGTCCTGTTAGATGTTCTTTTTGTATCAATCATATTACGTGCCTGCAATCAACATGAAAGAAGAAGAACTAATGATTTTTCCTTCTCGTTCGCTCTCTCTCCAATCACGCCCTCCTCCGCTGCCTCATTGTCACCATTGAACCAGACATAATCTGACTTCAATTGTTCTTGCTGTTCCAGACTCTTTACTCTGTCTCTGTCTGTTGTGTGCGAATAAGTGTGTAACAATCTGAGTCGTGTGCGAAAAACTGCTCTCATTCATTTGGAGACGCTTTCTAACCCATTCTCGTCTCGGTAAACGAGGACGCACAAGTTTACTTCGCCTCAACATCGATATCGTGTGTCAGTCCGGTACAGCGACAAGACACAAAGGAGAACAGCAGAACTGGGGGGGGGGGGGGGGGGGGTACTCCAGAGAACCTCCCCCCCCCCAGACTCAGATGAATGTTGTATCCCTGGCTGGCGTCGTCTCATACATAAATCTGCAAGCCTGCTTAATTCAATCTGCCTCGTGCATCTGACTTGGCACACCACAATTTGATTACCACAACTGTACTTTTTAACTCCTGTCAGGGAGCAAGTGAGGCTTATGTAAACATCTGCCAGAACACATGGTTGCTTCCGATTAGGCCGGCCTTAAATCAAACCGCAGCAATGAATCTTTACCTGACACTAATACTTTTAAACTTCATACGCACAATTAAAATGAATTGCGGCTAAAGCATACAGGACAAACCACATTAACAGGTCATCTCCCATGTATAGGATCTTTCTCTGTGTCTGTCTGCCACGGAAACTAGACGATGTGGTTAGCTTTCTCTGCTACACTGGAAAACAGATAAACACAGGGCTTACAGATACAAATCAATTCGGCATGAGGGTAAATTACCTTAAACATAAACATGACTGTATGTTTCCCAAATTTTAAATATGTATTTCAAACATTTGACAGTGATTTATATTGTAAAAATGCAATTTTATTAAATTGTGTCAGCAGAAATGGACAGACTGTTAATATGGTATTATTATAATTATTATTATTAGTAGTAATTTTAACAGTTTTTTAATTGTTTACATTATTAGTTTTATTTTGGCTATTGTTGATGTTAAGCATGCACATTATTGTCTATGTGGTTTCATGAATGGAGATCAAACTTCACCTTCTGCTTCCAAGAAAACATATTCATTGCTATTCATCTTAATGTGTTTGAAAAAAAAAAAGCAAAGTTACAGCTATCCATTTTTTAAAAGGATTTGAGTATGAAATGAGAAAATGGGGTGGTGAATGTTAGATTAGACTGGGTTTACTCATTAAACCAGAGGGACTCTTAATGACTTCAGCAGTGCTGAAACGGCACATTCATGAGAGATGAACAGGCAACAGCACTGCATTATGTATCGCTCCGCTCGCAAAGTTAACATTCAAGTTGAAATGCGTCGTCGTAGTCTAGGTTCCTTCACTTTTTGTAAAAATAGCACTACAAAAACACCCTCAAATTAATAGTACATGTATTTGCAGAACAAGTTGAGAAATTAGACTCGGCGGCCATTACCTTATTGCTCTGTTATCAGCCCATTTGATGTACAATGCATGGAAAGCTCAAGTTCCCTTTGCTTTTATTATCTAACCACAGGGTCTCCTCTCAATATAAATGTTTTAGTGTAATGTAACTTATTTGAATGTAAAATTATTCACTGCCTTGAAAAGGTATCATACACTATAGTCTCACACAGTGTAAACCTGAATAAGTTGGCATTACTCAAATCAAAAAAATTGAGGTAATCCATTACCAACCATTTTTTACAGCTCAACTTAAATATTTTTAGTAGTGGAAACTTGGCTAGTTTTAACTAGATAATTTAGTAAATGATACCTTATTGGTTAAACAATGCTTTAATTGCATTAGCATAGCACTTGCTGAATGAGCACAGCAATATAACATTAACATAGGCCTTTATCAGTTCTCAAACTAAGCTCATGCATACAAAAAACAACATAACAGAAACTCTTCTAAATTACAAAACATTAAACACTACAAAATCAACAACAACAACAAAAACATTATATAACCCTTAATTTTAGCATTTACTCTCCCTTTTGATTGTGATGACTCATGACAAAGCATGCTGGGAAATAGAAATCCCAGCCCAGTTTCAGTAAAATTTAAGTTTGTCTAAATTAAAAGAACTCACAAAACCCAAAACAATTAAACAATTCGGATTACTTAAAATGGTAACTAAACCCTAAAACAACTTTTTTTTAGTTAATGATCTTTAAGACTGGGGCTTTATTAATGCTGTTCATTGCTCTGCCCACTTTTCCCACTTTTTAAAATGTGTCAGTTTTCTGAACTCAAAAGGAAAAAAGAAAGTTTTAAATACTCATAAAAGTTAATTTGAAATAATTTTTTTAATTTCAGTTGCCTCTACTCAAACCAATTAATTATTTTGAGCATTAGGGGTTATCAAACAATCATTTAAAACCATATATAAAAATAAACAAAATTTTACATTTAAATCAACTATCCGATTCTCACTTTTAAAAGAAAACTCAGAGGTCTGATCAATATATAGTATACTATTTATCAGACCTTTAGAGTTTTCTTTTAAAAGTGAGAATTTAACACCCCTCATCTGCCACTCACTATGATTGACAGTTTGACTTAATTATGTTTTACAGATTAATTCACCAGAAAGCAGCCGAACTTTAAAATCCATTTTTTTTATCTCATTCACAAGACAGCAAGGAAAAAGTCCTGATAATATTATTCAAGCAAAAAAAAAGAATTGTTTTTTTTTTTTTTTTGGCTGGAGTGGAAATTTCCTTAATGATAAAGTAGAAATGACTATCCCTCTTAAAATGCCCCAATTTCTCTCAGTAAAAAATATGTATTGCAATTGGCCTTTTAATTAATCTTTGTTCGAAATGCGCAGCATGAAGATGTTTTCTTTTTTTGTGAGCAATCTGTTTCGCCTCGTCTCAAGGTTGTTAGACTTTACACCGGTGCACAGGAAAGACTTACGGGTGTAGGTTCTAACCCTTTAATAAATCTCCAGGCCTTTCTTGCTGGATTCTAATTAGCAAAGGGCAAAAAGTCTTCTGATCACTTTTTCACCACAGACTACATTAAAACAATGGCAGAGAATGAAACAGGTGATGTCATACATGGGTGGTAAAAAATATATTTATTCTGCACTGACTTTTTTTTTGTATGGGTAATTTTTAAATATAATTCTTTTGCATTTTTTTATGATGCAGTTTGTTCAGACACAGTGTGTTGTGTTTGAAATTATATTTTTACACAGATTTTCTGTGATTTAACCTTTTTAACTTTAATCTTCTTCAGTCTTATGTGAGACATTGGTAACATTTTTAGTAACTTTCAAGAAAGAGTCATTATGCATACATTATGCTGAATTTATTTATGTACATTCAAATATATATATTTCTTTGAACATATGACCATTTGAATGTTCATTAATGATCTTTGAATCATTATATAATATAATAAAGTTTGTTAATGTTAGCCTATTAATGAAAGTTATTATAAAGTGCTGCTAACATATCAGACAATACATATTTGGACAGTCGCCGATAAATTAAAGAATAAAATAAATGTAACAAATGCAAATACAAAAAAGTTGAGTTAAACATATTTTAAATTTTACAGTTTATTGATTGAGCAATTGGACATCTTTTTTGAAAGATGTTTTTTTGTTTTGTTTTTACTCCAAAATGCACATTAAAGCAAGGGGGAAAAGAATGTAAAGACATACTGTAATACTGAAATATGTTGTAAACCGAGTTGACAGTCATTGTGTCTTAATGTTGTGTGAATGCTTCAGTTTTAATCATTTTAACTTTCGACAGCCTCTCAATTACAAGTGATGCGGACAGCAGAAACAAAGGCAAACCCTTTCAACTCTTATCAAGAGTTGATAAGCAGCCTTTTGTGTTGCTCCCGTGGACTTCCACACATTGTGTCTGTATCTGTCCTTCTTTCCTTCAGATGCTTCAAGTCTTTGAGCTTTTGCAAACGGACATACAAAGCCCTGCTCATAATACAGAGAGCTGAGTGATCACAGGATGTTGTCACACATTAAACAAGTCCTCCTGTCTGTGGTGGGCTTTTGAAAATAACACTGTCATCTGTATCTGACAGCAGAGATGAGCAAGTTCAGCAGAGATAGCTGAGATATCGGCTGCTCACTTAGCGTGGAAACACACCACACAGCGGCACTACAGAGTGTGTAATCTGGTGAGGAGAGAGAATGTAATGGAAACAACATGACATGACTGCTGGTCTGGGAAAAATTATAGTATGTACTGTATATAGTATATATAGGCCAAGTTATAGTGTGTATGTATATATATATATATATATATATATATATATATATATATATATATATATATAATTTAAAACTTTTTCCATACAGAATCATTTACAATTAAAGTCTCTCAACAGTTCACAATGAAATCATATGGGCATTAATGAGACTTACAGTAAAATATTTGTTTTATGCAAATACTGTATTATGCTTTAAAAATGTTATGTTCATGAAAACACAGATTTTTCAGGGGAAAGGTTGTCAAAGAGATACTAAATTTAAATAAAAAAAATTCTAAGAGACTAAACTAGCATAATCTAGTTCAGCTGAATAAACAAAATCTTAGCATTCAAAACACACACAATAAAATGTCAAGAAGAACCAAAAATGCTCTTTGTTGAAGAAAAAGGTTCTCTCAGAAAAAAATGGTACAAATCTGTCACTGGGACCGTTAAAAAGGTTTTAATATGTACCATTTAGGTACTAATATGTACAGTTTTGGTATAAATATGTACCTTTGAGGTACTAATATACACTGTAAATAAATGATATGAATAATAAATATGACAACATATGTTTTTACATTGCTTCAACTCATCAAAATAAGTTAAGCAAATTGTTATATTTTTCATAAGATTCTATTTTTAAAATCATCCAGGTTTATTGTACTTTTTGTTGTTTTTTACAGTATACAGTGACAGTTTTTGTACCTTTTTTTCTGAGAGTGTTCTTTAGACTAATATGGTTCCTCAGACCAACAGTCTTAGAAAAAAAAGGTTCCAAAAGAGGGTTTTCGTAGCAATGCCATAAAAGAAGCATTTCATTCTTCTTAAAAGTAAATGCTCTTTATTGGCATCTATGGTTCCATGAAAAACCTTTAACAACCATGGGACCATGGAATTTTTTTTTTTTTTTTTTAGATTATTAGGTTATTTTCAGACCTGATCACTGAAATGTTCTTTGTGGACCATACAATGGTTCTTCTATGGCTTTGCTGTGAAAACCCTCTTTTGGAACCTGTATTTTGAAGAATGGTGGTCTGAGGAACATTTTTATAGTCTAAAGAAACTCTTTCTTCTACAAAGAATGTTTTAATGTGCCATTAAAGGTTTTTCATAGAACTATACATGCCAACAAAGAACCTTAATTTTGAAGCGTGCGGGTTAAATCTAAAAGAGGGAATTGTTTAGAAAACCATCCACAATCTGCAAGTCATCTCCCATCAGCAGCAGGATTATGCACATTAGGCTGATTAATGGCGTCCGCCACCAGATTACTTTGATTTGATAAGCAGTACAACCCATCACGAACGTAATACATCACAAATTGTTTTGTCAACAATTTATGGTACTATTTATCAAATGACCATCGCCACTCGCTGAGTAATAGTGTCATATCTGACATTATGTCAATAGAGAAGTTGAGCTAAGGGCAGCCGGGCTGCAGTGATTTAGACACACTGTGTGCTGACCTGCGTCTATGTTTAATTCATAGCAGATGAGCAGAAATAGATGGATTACTGTTCCTAGATCTGTGTTTAAAGCAGAAATGGTTAGGAGTGGCTAGGTTGGTATGCCAGGCACGCACCTGGTCCTGGTATAGAGTTAATATCTGTGAATGCACAGATGTGATAAGAGAAAGCATATACGCATCAAATAAAGAATTTGCAAAGTATTGTTTCCTATAGCATAAATACTAAACATGCATTAATACTTGTCATAGCAATCATGTTTATTGAACAAGTTAAACTTTAACGACAGAATTCATGGCATCATATTTTTATCATTTGTTTTTGTCACTTTTGTTTTAAAAAAAAATATTATGGTTTAAACGGGGAGTGAATGGGGCTATTTTTGTTGTTTTTGTAGTTTTAAAAGAACTTTCATATGATAATTTTGTCTTGTTTTATTTAAACTGTAAAGCTGTTTGAATAATCATTTTCATTGTCATTTTAGGGTTAATGTATTGTGTTGTCAGCGATTATAAAATAGGATAGAACACACAAAAAAAATTTTAGTAAGTGATTTATTTCCCCCACTAAAATCATGTTAACATTCATATTGTTCATGTCTTGTATCTATTGAAACAATGAATAACGTTTACAAATTGGCCCCATTCACTTTAAGCGCCTCATTTTAACCCAGATTTGAGATATGAAAGTGAAAATTCATCAACATTATGCTTGCAAATGCTGTCGATTGAGCTTAACTTATACTAAACCCAGAATATTTTATTCCAGAAACGCCATGCTTTATAAATTTGTTCACATAAATGACTCTTTCTAGGTCAGATAAACACTCATTATATGATAAGACTTGGCGTACTGTATCAAAAATCAATGGTAAGTATAGAAATAGGAGATATTCAGACTGTCTAACATTTTCAAATCAAGAACAGTACTAGAAAAAAAAGCAGTTCCTGGTCCAGTCCAAAATAGTTTTTCGCTTCACAGTGCAAAAAAAACAAAAACAAAAGGCAATCTGAAATCCCACCTCCTCACATAATCATTCTAGTCATCATCATGATGGTCAACAATTTCTGGCTGCTTGTTTTATGATGTTGTCAAAACAGGTCTGCACACCTTCGTAATTTGACAAGCTTTCCGGATAGCTTGCCCTTGGAATGAAGGCCGCGGTTCAAGCCGCCATCAAGGGGATCAATGCTGCTCCTGAGATTGGGCTGCGAGTGGCAAATAAATTCCACAGCAAAAACATCAGTTCCACAGGTATGAAAATGGTGAGCCAGCGCCGGCTGTATGGCTCTCGTCCAAAGCACCACTGGCTCATCTTAAAGGTTACAGTGACTACCCTGTGCACTAGTGTTAACAGAGCTTTCCCTCTCTGGGTTTATGGTCTGTGTAATAATTTTAAGCAAAGTGAAGAGTGTGTTTCCACAGGAGATGTTGGAGGAACAGCTGCAGGCCAGGGAGGAGGACAAGTGGAGAATGATTGATCACTGGGAGCGGAGAGGCTGTGTACCTCTCACCTTCCCCCTGCGAGGCTCCACGTCTGCCCCTGATCCCTTACATCTGCCTGCCCTTAGCAGAGCTGGAGGAGGAGGCCCGGCTGGATCTACTCATGTGTCCCTGTACTCTGGAATAGGGGAGACACCGAAAACACGGGCCAAACCTTAAACTCTGATGCCATTGCTTTCGTTATATGTGTGAAGGATATGTTGCATATGTTTTTCAATTAGCCTACTTGCAACAATAACAAAACTGTGTGATAGGAGACTTGAATACATCATAGGCCTACATCATAAAATATCATCATACATCATAAAATACATACGTTTAGTGTTTATGCCGTAGTCAGCTCACATGGAATGTATATTGAGTAGTAAAAAATTAAAAATTCAGAATCATTGATATTAAATTTCAAAACAAGGAGCTGCTTTAAAAAAACAAAAAACAAAAAAAAGCCATATGGACAAAAATGTTATTATAGTCTAAAATACTAGAATATTAGCCGGATAAATTTGCATTGGTTTATGCCTGTTACATTGTTACGCCAATAGGTGGTGACAAGTGTCTTTTAGAGTGAATAAATGAATTAATCGTTTACCGATTCGTAAAATAGTGATCGAGTTATTGGAACGTTCACTCAAACTATTCGTTAAAATCACCGATTTATTCAGAAACTAAACAAAAAATGATTGCGTATATGATTGAGGAATTAACTATATACTTTACCGATTCGTTTAAAACACTGGTTCATTGAGGAACGAAACAAGTATGACAGGGTGAGTCATTGAACCATTCGCTGAAGCTATTCGTTCAAAATCACTGATTCATTCTGAAACTAAACAAATGACTGCATATACAGTATGAGTTAAGAAATACTAAACATACTTTTTATTCAGGAACGACACAAACGAGTCGAGTGTGTGTTTGTGGGTGAGCCATTCATTTAATCGATTCGTTTGATTCATTAATGTTGCTCGGAGACTGAGTCTGTTTTGGGTTCGTTTGGAACTGTCCATGGCGGACAACGTACCAGACAGTCAATCATGTCTAAAATGTAAGTTACTCAATATTAACTTCTTGTTTGTGGAAGGGAGGTGTAAGCAATATTATAATTTTCTAATTATATTTTAAATTAATTTTAATCAGCTGTCAAACACAGTATTCTGAGCAGTGAGCACTCTCCACTCTGAACACGCACGTACGCTAACGTTTTTATCTGGCTCTCTTCGATGAAATGTTAAAGATCTTCTTTTACAACCCGAGGGGCCTATTTCTTTTTAACAGGACATTGTTACTAACCTGTCAAAACTGAAGCGATACTTTATAAAAAAAAAACATTTCATTTGATATTTGATTGAAATACACCATTATAGTTTCATTAGCTCATCGATTTAGCAGTAATCTCATATCAGAGACCATCAAGCAAGTTACATGCAATAACCTGGGGCTAAATGTTAAAATATGATCCAGACTAGCTAATGACCCTATTACAATCGACCCAGGAAGCTGAGAAAGAGATTCTCCAGGTTCTGCGGTACCATCATCCTTACTATTATAAACCGGCATGTAATTCATCCAAGCAACACAACTCATAATCTAGCAAATGAGAAAGGCAAGACAGAAGGGGAAAAGCCCTCCATGTCTCTCATATTTTTCCTTCCTGACTCTTTCTTTTCTTTTGCTCTATGATGTAAGAGGTGAATGTTCACCACCAATGACCTATTAAATCAGGCCTCATTCCTTCAATTTCTTCGCCAAACAGGCACCAGACCTAAATGTCTGGAGAGACCAACGGTCAGAGAGAGAGAGAGAGAGAGAGAGAGAGAGAGAGAGAGAGAGAGAGAGAAAGACAAACCGAGGGGGGATGAATTGGAACCGCCCAATCAAAAATTATTACAGCTCCATGAATGTGTCCTGTAAATGTTGGCATGCTAATTGTGCATTTATAACATTTTTAATGGTTTGTTAATTTACCTCCCACTCTATGATTGCACTTGAAATGAGTTAATGACTGTGGGGGGAGAGTTAACAACATGCCCTGGCAGACACAATATTTCCCGCTTATTTATCAACCTGGCCTGTGAGAGAGACAGAGCGGCTTTGGGTGAATGAAGGGGTTCTCTGAATGAAGAGCTTTTGCTATAGGGACATATACAGACCAGAACTGGACAAATATAATTAATGTTTTAATTTTCTTTTGCCCTTAAAAAAAACCCAATACATAAGACATAATTATGGAAATAACGTTCAGTTGGAAAACAATTTTGCCTGTTTATACATAAAAAACAAAGTTATCTCGATATCTAAACTGCACTTAAAATCACATCACGGTGTGACATACTTTTTTCCCCTAAAAGTCTAGGCTAATATTTGATTCAAAACATAGGCTACATTTAACCTGCATTAGAGAAATTGTATAGTGCAAGTTACAAACTTCTAATATTTTAAAGTAGTAAGAACATAGAAATCTCATACAATTAATTTATTGCTATTTTCAAACACTCATACTATCTTTTTCCAAAATATTTTATTTTCGACACATTTTCAGCACATCACTTTTAAAACATAGTTCCATTATTAGCTAACAGTTATTAATTGCTATTTTTATATTTATAATAAATTATTTTAGAACTCTGTGTGTGTATCATGCAGAGTCTCACCATCATTTTAATATAAGTTGTTGCCATTTTTATTATCAGTGTGTAAATGAACTGGATTGAATATAGCATGTGCTGCTGACAGTGTGTGCATGTGTGTGTAAGCTATTTCTTTCTGCAATTCGAGTAGCATTTATTTAAAAAACAAAACTCTCATTTTGGATCCCTCAATTAGGGTGACCATACAGCATTATGCAAATTTCAACAAATGATATTGTTATGATATAATATTTACTTTAACTCAATATTATGATAAATAATAAGTTAAAGTATTCCACATAGAGTTTTCTACATGGGGATAAATTAGCTAAATAAGTCTGTGAATAGTTTATTTGAACTGCTTGATTTACATGATTTCATTAAAATGAATCGGACTGGCCAATTCAATACGAAAGATAGCACAGTTTAGTCGAGCATGTTTGATTACTCGCTAGACTGTAAAGCTGCATGTGCAATAAATATGACATAAGAAATAGTGATGTATCTTTTAGTCATTATAACATTACTTGGTCAAAGAAGTTGCAGAGACACTCTACTGAAAAAATAAATAAATACTTATCACTACTTTTAGTTAGTTACTGCCCAACAATGGCCTTCTTAAACATAAAGCATGCCTGATGGTAACATTGACATATGACCGGTAAATGAATAAACAAACACATAAACTAGATAAGAGACTGGTGCTAACATAGTTAGTAACGTCTCTGGCACTGTCCGGTCGAGTCATTTCCTCCAATCTTCCTCAGCAACAGGACATGACTTGGCGACATATAGACGAGAGACTATTGAGTTGCTAGACTACTTGTGCTGTAACCCGGGCAATCAGACCGAGAGCAATGTTCAGGAGTTCAACTGGAATCTTAAACACATTGTGAAGGTATGTTTGCGTTTTTTAGGCAATTTGACTATAAAATGAAAGGAAATAAAGCAATATAGCAACACAATGTGTTTATTGTTAAATCCTCTCCTAAATTTCTTCTTAATTTAAAAAAGTAACATTTTAAACTGAGATGTAAACTTATTCTATCAATAAGTTAGCATTTATTTGCATAACTTTTCAATACTAATAATATCTTTCCATCAATTCTTCCAATCTCTGACCCGAATAGAGAGTAAAATGAATTGGGAGGCACTTTAAGGCTACACATTCGTAACTTACTCCACTGGAACTCCACTCCACCCCTCACTAAACAAGCCACTCTATCAGTAAATGCTAATCTCCTAATTAACAAGCTAATTAGGTAATTATGGCTTTGCAGAAGGATGCCTAAATGAATTATGACAACACAGTCACTGCTTTCTGAGACACCTGTGGGCCCCTTTTTGGCTGTCACCACACACACAAAAAAAAAAGTAAGGTGACAGCCTGTTCGGTTTTGAAAAAACTTAATTCTCTTGGAAATGATGTGTATGTTATGAGACAGGGGCTATTTGTTTTGAGACTGTCAATTAAACCTGTCAGATAAGAACGATTTTATGACTAATTAGCACCCCATATGCATAAATAAGCTGTATATAATAAAGTATTTATTAAACATTGAAGAGATAAATGGAAGCTATGTTGTATGTGCTGGCTTTTTCCTTAATCATTGCATTAATGATATATAAACATACATTTACATATTAATGTTATTATTTAACACAATTTTTCTTATGTAACTCATGCTTTTTGTAATATTTTAGGTTAGGCTACACTTTATTTCGATGCACTTCAGACATTCTACTAACTATAAGTAACTTGTCAACTACATGTCAACTAACTCGTATAGTATTACTCTTATAGTAGACTGTTAGGTTAGGGTTTGGGTTAGTAGAATAAGTCGACATGTTCTTGCAAATTTACTTATAGTCAGAATGTTGAGAATCCATCAAAATAAAGAGTTAGCCGATATTAAGCAGACGGTGTACTAATACTCTAATGGAGTTAGTTGACATGTACAGTATAGTTGCAAAATTACTTGTAGTTATTAGAATGTCTAAAGTGGACCATGGAAATAAAGTATTTTATTATATTATGTCTGATACGATAGAGAATATAATCTGATATTATAAACACACACACACACATACTATATGGAGTCACCACTTGGGGTGAAAAATTGTATGTGTAGGAAAAAAAGCCTGGTGTGCTCATTAGTGAAAATAATCATGAACGGTGGGCTTCTTTCCAAGAGCAATAATATCAACAGTTACCACTGACAACAGCGAGATTACCGTGGCCATATTTGGCAGAAACTTCAGCTGATATTTTCAAGACGCTCGGATTATAAGCAGTACTGCATTGCACGATTTTCAGTACTCACTGCTTAAATGCTCAAACGATTCAAACTGCTGTTGAATTATGATTTCATTACTCATTCTCCATAAATTCACCTTTTCAAGTCGGTTGAAGGAAGTGGGCAGTAAACATCCAATAATAGAAATTGTGTTTATGTCATTATGTAAGCATGGCATCATGACCACAATAAGCTGAAGTGTCTTTTTTCCCCCCTCCCACCAAAAGATTTCCTGTCATACTCGGGGAAAATGAATTATGTTGACATATGGCTGAAAACAATGGTGGAAAGGCATGCAACGCATGGCAATGAAGAATCATGCAGTGTTGTGGAGGAGAGGATCTGGAGCTGTTCCTTTGAGCCCTCTATGACAGGTATACAGAGCCACCTGACAGCACAGTATTTCAGTGATAAATGCAGTGGGTCTGGGACTTCCATTCACTAAACTCAGGAGTGTGCCGGGCTGATACTTCAAGGTCAAGTGAATATGAAAGAGTCGAGCCACACAGCTTGCTAAAAAGAACGAGAGAGCGAGCGTCTCTTGCCGCCTCCTCAACTTCGACAACTTCTAAATGTTATGTTGCTTAAATTCATGTGACGTGCTTTATAAGCACAGATGTTGTGTTACAGCATCGTTCCGTGATTATTGGATGCTTGTGATTTTAAAAATCCATAATCTGTCAGCCGCACATGCTATATTCAATCCAGTTCATTTACACACTGATAATAAAAATGACAACGCTTATATAAAAACGATGGTGAAACTCTGCGTGATACACACACACACACACACACACGCACACGCACGCACACACGCACGCACACACACGCACTCAGTCGCAGCCAAAACAATTGAATTACAGGGCTTGTGGCATGTTGTCTTACTCTGTGATATGTGTGAAATGGTTAATTAAAGGTGAGCTCATTATTCTTGCTCAGGATCCAGTAACTGTGTTAACATGATCCATGACTAATATATCACCCACTTATTGCACCCGAAGAATTGAATCAATTGCTCTGAACACCAATTCATACACAAGAGTTGAAGTAAATATGCCACTATAAATTCTACTGTTTGATCTGTATTGTTCAGGAGGATGCGTGTAAATCAAAAGCCTATGTTTGTATATTAAACATGGTATCAAACTATAACAGAACAAAATCATGTTGTGGTGTATTTAAGCGAAATCGCCTAATATCACATTTAACTACTGAACCTGATGGGGGATGTATCTCAAATGTTGCTATAATGTTTCCATATTTACCTGTTACAAATTAAAGTCGTTTAGAAATAAAGAATTTGAATGTAAACATGTACGAATGAATTCAAACTGCAAAACAATTCCAAACAAATGCAAAACAAATACATAAAACAAGCAATAAAAAAAGCCAGATAACCATATTTTGGGGGAAACTTGTACCAAATTTGCGTTACAACAATCCCCTATACACTTCTACTAATTTTCTACTTACATTAAAAAAAAAACGTGTTCAATATGTATTGATTATCATGAAGCTCTTAAAGCTCCAGGCATGCTGACAGATTCTTCAGCGCTTTTCGCATTGTTTATCCTCAACTGGATCATCCCAGAGGAAGTTTTGATTTTCTGCATATCTGATTATTCGCTCTTTAATTAGCCTGCGTTAATTTCCCGTGTTGCGTGTGTCAGTGATGGAGGCAGTCCACAGGGCCTTCAGTCAGTACATGCACTATATGGAACGGGACTTTCTGGTGCCAGCTTTCACAAATTCTCAGCATAGCATCACGTTGTTGCCTTTGGAAGGGTGTCTGATTGACTTTCTTGCTGTGCAAAAATTAACAGCTCTGTTTCCTCTGTATGTGTCTCTGATTCAGAGTAATTAGTCCCATCACATCAGAGGCTGTCATGTCACAAGTGCAACCCTGCAGAAATGCATTACCTCAACGGTGGCACCAGAGGATTTCATGATGAATATTAACCCGTAGGTAGGTACATATAGTATCTGGTTGCAATGTGTGGGTTTTCTTTTCACTCACACATGAAATGAAATCAGATCGTTTGTCTATAGGTCATTTATTGTTTCAAAAAAAGGTGTTTATTAAAAATCTTTTCTAAACTGATGAAATGCATATTTTTTTAATCGTGAACAAAGTGTTTAAACAAGTTTAATTTGTTAAATAACATTTCAAAGTGTTTAAATAATTTTTTTTGACTGTTATTAGGTCAGGCGGTACAACCTAATAGTCACTGTAAAAGCATATATGATTATGACAACATATTTTTTTTACATTGCTTTAACTCATCAAAATAAGTTAAGCAAAATTTAAGGCAACTTTTTTTATTTTTTCTTTGCTTTGTACTGTAGTTGTACCACCTGACATGGAAAGTGTACCAACCCATACTTGAAATTAGCAATTTCTTTTACCAGTATTTGAGATAGATCTACAAACCGTTTCACTCTGCCACAAAGATTAGTTGGGGTCCTTTGGATGGTTATCGCATTTACTGTTATTACCTTATACAATCACGATAAAAGAGCCATGTTTGAGAATATACAATATTTCAATTATCTCAACAGTAACAATATTTATATATTAGGTTTCAAACCTAAAATTATGCCACAGTCTTATTCTTTTTATTTTTTATTATAAAGACAATATTTTAGATATTTTTTTAATCTGTTCATTTGTTCAGGGAGTTGCACCACCTGACATTTTTGGGGTTTAAGATAACAAAAAATTATATGTATTATTTAAATGGACTAAAAATTAATTCAAACTAAATATGTTTTGTAGAATAAAGTGATATCATTAATTTATCAAATTATTTTAAAAGGAAATAATGCACTTGGACACAAAAATATGCACATCATGTCATTTACCCTAATGAAAACGAGAATAAACAGTGTCACAAATGCTTTTAACCCCTGTAAATATACATTAGTCATTACAACATGCAAATAAAATAGACAAAAATGAAATTAAAAAAAGTGAATTGATTAATAAACAGTAGAAAAATAAAAAAGTTAAAGTTTCTTATAAGGATGTACAAATACATTTTAGTAGACCTAAAATATACACATAATCAAATAATGTAAATCTGTATGGTGGAGTTGGCACATGTATTTCCCTCTGTAGCCAGTTTTGGTCTGTGAGAAGCTCTTATTTACCTCAGCACAAGAACAAAAAGCAAAACGGTTTAGGTGTATGACATTGAACAAAAGACGCGTAGCCCATTTTAAAGCTCAGCAACGGCAGAACATGAAATGTAGCGATTTGGAATAGGAAATAAAGTGATTTGGCGGGAAAGCCACCGTGGGTTTAGTACAGGCGTGTGTAAGAAGCGAGGCAACCGGAGGAAGGCGCAGAAATGTTTCAGTGTGTCTCTTTGCTTCGAGCCCACAGCGCACAGTCTGCTACCATAGCAACTGCCGATGAGTTCTGCAGCGCAGCGCCGCCTGCTTTTGCAGTAGATGTCACCCTTGGCAACGGCCAATCAGAAGTTGATATCTCTCTGTACAACCGTAGCAAAGGTATTGAGCTCTGTAGGCGGGCGTTCGTGATCAGCGGGAGTCACCCATTGGTCTTTCGGGCCGCCCCTCAAAGACGGACTCTTCACTGATTGGTTCAAGGCGTCTATTTCCAATATTATAAACATGTCCTCTGCTTTCCTGCCCCTGCAAGCACGGCTTGTTGGAGGCGACCATACTATGGTGTAAGGAAGCGAGGGGGCCCGTGCAATTCATTATTAGTTTGAATCAGACAATATAAAACTCCGACCTTTTGTTTGTTTTATTGGAAATGGGTATAATGTAACGGCATCTCAGTGCACGGGCACGCTTTTAAATGAGGCACGCGTAAAGTGGAGACTTAAACGCTGTTGATTTGATGTTCTGCTCTCATCATTATCATCACCAGCAGTATCATTAGTAGCTAACTGGCATTTTGTTTTCGGGGGCTTCGGCTAGAAGTGACAAGAATCTAAGACCCCTCCTCTGCAGGGCGGAGCGTGCATTTTGATGTCGATTTTGTATCTTTTTTTCTTCTCTGACACGTCCGCACTGAGTGAATGGCATTGGCACATTGTCAATCGCTCACTACCGCTACCATCAAACAACATAAAGCACACACAGCCCGCGCGCTCGACTCATAAATTTCCGCCAGCAGATATTTTTGCGCATCGCTTTATGGCGCGTGATTAATTTTTTCGCCGGTTTTTCTATTTGCCCTATTGAAAGTGAGAAAAACTTTTTATACATTTTTATATTTTTTTCCTACAATCTTTATAGCTCTGGTCGCCGGTGCTGATGGTTTAATTTATTTCGCGCGGCTTCTTTTATTTTCTTATATTTTATTTTTTTTGAAAAAAAAGGCAATATTTTGCCAGTTGTTCACACGCAGTGTGCTTGTTTTTAATTACATAATCATTAATTTTGATTAATTATTACTTTCCATCAGAGGCATGGGATGTTTTGTTTGCAACTCTTTGTAATACTACGGATTTGTCCAAGTTTCCAAGAAGTGCACAAGGCGAAATTATCCTAAGAAGACTGCAAATAAGAATTCCAGACATCTGCAAAGGACCCCAGCTCTTCAAAGAAAAAAGACAAATTGGCATGAAGATTCGGACAGGATTGAACGGGAAACCGCTGTCACTTGAATGCTGAAGTTTACTTAAATAATAGACAAGAAATATCATCGCTAATTTTTCTCCAATGGACATTCATACACGAGGATCAAAGACGATTTAAATCTTTTTCCATAAAGTGATTCCTGGGACTTCAATTCCACTATATTTCATCCAGCGATTTATTGTATTTGCCGCGTTGCTTCACGGTCAATATTTTGTGCACGATAGCGACCCGTTAAACACCGCACATGAAATAATCAAGTTGTTTTTGCATGTGCATTCTCCGAGTTTCTTTCACCCATCTCAGTGACTGAGCAAGAGCGCATTGATTGTGTTGCGGCGGACTATGGACGAGCAAGCCCGGATCATGCAGGCTCTCGGCGGTGTCAGCCTGGCCGGTCACTCGGTACAGGGAGGCATGGCTCTGCCGCCTCCTCATGGACACGACGGAACCGATGGGGATGGAAGAAAACAAGACATCGGTGACATTCTGCATCAGATCATGACCATCACCGACCAAAGCCTGGACGAGGCGCAAGCAAAGTTGGTGCATTTTTCTTGATAGCTAAACGTTTTCATTGTCTTGTTTTGAGAATCTTTTATATGTATGTTCTCTCCTTTTATTTTTATACGATATCTTATAGTGCTAACATTTACACGTCACAATAGATAACTTTTATTTGACAGTAGTGTCCACTTATTGAAACTCTTGTCCCAACAGTAGCATAATCTTCACAAATGTTACCATAGTAAAACCTTGAGTCACGTTTGCATATGAAATCAAGGTGGCCATATCGCAGGTTGAAATCATATTTTTTGTAGCCTATTTTTCAAGTTGTAAAGTTTAAGACAAAATATCACTTACTGTTCACTAAACTTGTGTACTGAAATATTCAAAATAGCCTCTCTGTCTTTCACTTTGAGAAAGACGCACAGGTAAAGTAGCCTACACATGTGGGCATCTCATTCAAAGTTTCTACATCACACTTTACTACTTCTAAGGCCTTGACACTTTCACAGCCCTTATAGCAACTAAAAAATAAATAAAAAAAAACTTAGTTGAGAATTAAGAGAAATATTAGTCATTTTACGTAGCCTTGTTTTGAACTTTTGTGATGAGTATAGCCATGTTTGCCACTGTACGTTTATCATCACTGTCAAACTAATGCAGTTTAAGTGTCAATTTAAACTCAATACTTGTCTTATAAAGTTTCATTGCGACAGAATTATGAGTTTTAAGTGACTATATATCAATCTCGTCTCTTGCTCCCAAATGGCACAGGAAACATGGGCTCAACTGTCACAGAATGAAGCCAGCCCTCTTCAGTGTGCTCTGCGAGATCAAAGAGAAAACAGGTAAGATTATACATACCCTAACAAAAAAAGCAAAATTACCTGCAGACATCTTAAGGGAAAAAAGAAAGAAAAAAAAGCAACAGTAGCTACAATGCCACTAATCCTTCAGACACCGCCATCTTTACTGGTGTATTTTTTTTTATTTGGTCGTCAGCGGAGTCCAGTTGTAGCTACCAAGCCATAACCAGCATCCACATTCTCTGCTTCTCACTTCTGAACATGAATAGTCATAATTGGATGTATCAGCATAGAGAGCGAAATATGATGATGAGCTTTCCCCCCCTCTGCGTTGCATCGTGAGGCTGAACTGAGTGCCTTCTTTTGGGGGCATGTGTGAGAGAGGCACCCCGGCAGTTCCCTTGTTTACAGCGCGCTATTCTCCCACCGTCCGTTTAATCTTTCAAGTTGGTTCAGTTCATTTGGTGAATTGCTAGACAATTATGCATCTTCGGGATATTCAGCATTTGTCATTGAGGATATGGTTCGTGCGGTGTTGGTATTGTATATCAGCCTTGTTTTGCTCAACTGTGCCATTGCAAGCTCAGTGAGCGTTTACGCGTGTCCGTGGTTCGGAGAGCGGTCCAATTCCTGCGCTCCTCTGCCTAATTATGCGACCAATTTACTGGATAATTATTGGCACTATCGGCGGTCCTGCAGTTAATTATTGCCCCCGTTTTATTATGAAAGACGCCAGCGCTGTGAAGGTTACATCGTTCACCGACACGTGCAGACGCTTGGCGTTATGGTGCGTTATTGTTGTGTTAAATCGGACTGTGACCAGGAGTGATCGATATGCCATTTATTATTGTTTGGTGTTAGTCTAACCTGTAAAATATATTTAGATGACTTAGTTTAGATTGGAAAATGTTTTTAGTGTTATACAGCAATTTTGCTTTATCTTGTCATGATCATTTATGCAATGCTCTCATTTGTGCCTGTTTAGAGTTTCATCTTGATTTTCTTTATCAGTAATTGAATGCAAAGTGGTTGAGAAAGTGTAATGAACTGCAGGTTGTCACTTTTTCACCACCTTACAATTTTAAAACTACAGCTAAACGTGGTTTAATCGTTGATTCGTATTATTATTTACTTTTAACTAACAATTGATGGAGATCTTATAACTAATTATTTATTTATTATTATTATTAATATTATTATTTTTTAAATTTCTGCGTTTGTCTAAAACAAAACGTTGACCCTGAGTTGCAAGCTTACTTTAACACCATTTAGGGACCTTTTATGTATTACATGTTGCAGCAGAAGTACGAAACGCACGTTATTTTTCGAAGTGTTTACTTATTACACCACATGTAGCCTATTTGTTGGAATTAGAAGTGTCAAAAATATTTTTGAGGGCATGTGCATCTCTATACCAAACAGAAATATTCCTTCCCCACTTTTTCTGACACTCAAGCACCTCTGAAATAGTCTGTCGCGCGCGCACTGTAAATGAAGTCCAATGACAGATACAACATCAATTCAGCACGTGCGTTACCAAGGCTATACCGCCTGCCCCAATGACACGGAACATTAGCATATGTCACTGTCTCACAAAAGATAGTTTTTTTTTTCTTTGAGGGAGAAATCAGCACCCGTTGAAGCAGAATCAATTCAGTACGTCCAGTAGCTTAGTGGATGTAATTTAATGTGCAGTTTTCCTTTATGCTGCGACGGTTAACACAGGCGCGTGATGTGCTCATAGGCGCGCGCGTTCTGCAATCACGCATGGCGCAGGTATAAAGAGAGAATGACCACATTACCAGATATGCAGAATCCAGAGAGACCCTTAGATAATGGGCTTTTAACAGGAATGTGCAGTATGTATTTCTGGATAATGCGCAAGGAGAATAGCAGAGCGAAATCCGTAAGGTGAGCCCAAAACACAATGGCAAACACACTGAACTTTAGTCTTTACTTTTTATGTTTAGAAATGTGATTCTTTAATAGCATGTTGAAATAGTAATGTTTTTAAAATATTATTTTAGTTATGTTTTAATCACCTTTATCATATCTATATTTATGAACTTTGTAAATTAACAAACGATTCATTTCATTTTTGAAAAAGAAAAGAGATAGTTATTTCACATAGAGCCTTAATGTAGTTTTGGGACTATGATAATGGCAGCAATGTAATAACATTTGAATATCAGTTTGTGTGTTTATCTCGTCTCTGTTTGGTTGTATCGGCAGAATAGTGCTTTGCCAGATTTGTGGCCTTTGTGGCTTATAAGCAGAAGTGACTGGAGGAAGATCATAAAACTTAATGAACTTCTCGGCTGTTGGAGGTCTCAACTGTGGGAGGGCAAGGCCCTGCTCCACCGCCCGGTCTGCTTGAGTTGTTCTTTATGCCTGTCCAAAAACAGAAAGAATGAGGAGCAAAATAGAAAGAAAGAAATTGATTACTAAATGCTGTGGCTGTATCTTAATGTAGCTGTTAATGTAAGCCGTAGCTTAATGTAGCTACCGTTGCTGTTGTGTCTTAAGAAAAGATGGATTGTTGCAAGTAGAGAGGATATTTACATATGTGAATCTGGTGTGAGGTAATTTCAAATAATATTTCAGTATATTAAATTTTATATTTACTTAAATCTCAGTACCTTTCAACTATATATATATTTGTGTGTGTGTGTGTGTGTGTGTGTGTAATATTATCTCAAAAACTTTTGTTGGATTGTGTGATATATAGTTGGACACATGCAGTACTTTTCTTTAAAATTCTATTGTTGTTTTTAAACAATTCAAATACCGTTAAATGTAAGCACATTTATAGCATTTTCATATAAAACCTTTTTTATATTTAATTTTACATTGTACATGTATTTTCATTATTATAAAGCCAACTCCAGCTGTTGACTGTGTTTCCATATGCACCTATCATGTTACGTTTAATACAGCTATGTCCCTTATTGCATTATAGCTCTAATTAAATATGCATAAAGAGTAGAGTCCCTAAGTATGCTAATTATTTAAATGAGCTTGTTTACTAGCTCAGTTGCTGTAATCTCGGTTAATCCCTTTGACGCTGCCTGTTTGAATGGTCCCCCCCCCCCCCTTAACGCATCCAGAATAATTTCCTAACAAGCTTCTCTCTGCTAATTTGTTTATTAACTCACAAGTGAAAATAAGCATGATATTTTCTTACTCTGTACATATTTGTTTGCTTTTCTTTGTTAAAATTAAAATTGTTAATTTTTTTTTTAAAAGTAGACAGTGTAGAACAACCGGTACTTACATTTTCTTGCTATAGTGTGTAGGTCTTGAGAGATGAGGAAAGCTGTCGTTTTTTTTCCCCTCAGTGCGATACTTTGTTTTTTTTTCTTTCTCCACAAGCCCGTTGAAGGACATTGTCTCATCAGAGTGATAAGAGAGACTTTCACTGATAAGCATGCTACTACTCGTTGTTGTTGTTTTTTTGTGTGTTTTTTTTTCAGCCAAACACATCTTCTGTGAGGCTTTTTTCCCCTCTAACACACCACACACATACCTAGTGAACACCTTGTGTCAGAGCGGTATGTATTTTGCTTATCGCACTCAACAGATGCGTAGAAGAAATGAGGAGTTGAGAGGTTCTTGTCAGGATTTGATGCCGTTGCAGTGAGAGGAAATCTGTGAAAATGGAAACCTATGACATGATTAAGTTCCTGATAGTTATTGGATGATGCGTGCACGATTAGCGCATGCAGTCTCTGCAACTTGTTGTACATGTCGGACATGTTCTGTCAATCTACGACTGCCATGGAGATTTTAGTGTTACGTTTAGCTAATTTATAAAAGAACATAACAAAACTTCAACGTTGCGTCACAGCTCATTTAATAGTTATTTTTTGTAAATAGAAGTTTTCATCATTGAACTTAGTGTGTGTGATATTGATATTGTACAGTTTATGTCATGCAGTCACTGCTAAATGTATCTCTCTTTTTATACAGTAAGAGAAAATGTTAACAACTGCCAGTGCTGATGTATGAATAAGTTCCAATCGGAGAGATTTCTTGGCCTTGTATTTGTGAATCGCAGCAGAGAACAGAGCTTTGAAAAGATAAAACATTGATTGTTGCTTTTGGATCTGATGCAAAGCGGGCTTAAAGGCGAAAAGGGGTAAATCAAACCTGAAGTGTTTGTACTGTAACTATGTAAACAGTGAGAAGGAAAAGCTGTGTATGTACATCTGTTTGTAGAGCGAGCGAACAGAGATGTGACTTCGGGATGCTTGAGTGTGTACCTTTGCCTTGACTATGAGAATGTCAGGGATGTACACAACATATACACCCTGAAACTGATATGTAGATACGCGGAGAGAGTCTAGATCTCTCTTATCACTCATTCCGAAGGTTGTGAATGACAACCATCATGTTGACGAGTACAAAAACGTGCCGAGTTGATTGTCAGATTAACCACAGATTACTGCAAATTCTTGTTGGGCTGATAGGTTCGAGTTGTTTTTGGGATCCCCGGGGCACTGCGGAGAATCGGCATGAAAAAAAAATTTTTCAAAGAGTGGCTGGGCTAGATGATGTGTGTGTGAGAGAGAGAGAGAGAGAGAGAGAGAGGGGGGGGGGGGGTGGAAGAGGAGAGGAGAGAGATACATACATAGTGGATAAATGGATAGAAGCGTTTTGCAATGCAAAGCTGTCTGTAGTGTTGGGGAGTTTTCTTGGCACTCCACTAACTGCTACTGGAGGCCCTGAGTAGATTTCCCCATTGCTAATGCCCTAGAAGTATTAATTCACTTTGATATGCTAATTAGAGGGCATTATGCAAGAAATGAGATTAAGTGGCAGCGTGAAGTCATTTGCCTGTCAGTAAATTGAGTGTTTTTAGCAGGAGGGGTTTGTTTTTTTTTCTTCTCCTCCACTTTCTCTCGCTTTTGCATTTAAATGAATCAAATGAAAGGAATGTGGCAGAATGCTTGAAAATCATTTTTTTGTTAGCAGATGCTGTTTTTTTTCTTTTTCTTTTTTGCTTTCTCAGTCTCTCTCTCTCTCTCTCTCTCTCTCTCTCTCTCTCTCTCTCTCTCTCTCTCTCTCTCTTCCATTTGAATTTTTTAGGTATCTGTTTTTCCAAGGTCTCTTAAGCGTGTTTCATTTACATACTATTCTGCCCCCCCCCCCCATATAATCATTATAACACCATTATACAACGTCACCCACTCCAGCTAACATGGTCGGGTCAGATTATTGGGCGGCATAATTAACAAATCAGATTATTTTAGTTTAATGTCTGCGGTGCCATTAAGATATAATGTGTCTGATCCGGGCTACAGCGATGGAGGAATCCCAGCACAAAGGGGGAAAGAAGCCTTAATGTGTGGAGAATAAACTTGTCTGGTTTGTTTCGAGAGGGAATACAGAAGTGCAGCAGCGAATTGAGGAAGACCTCTGCTGGGTTGACTGTGTGCTAATCAGACAGTGAGTGTGTGCGTGTGTGTTTGGGTTGTTTGCTTTCTCTCCGCCGGTAGAGAGCAGGGCTGGCGGCAGCAGTGGCAGATGCAGCGGGAGCAGCGAGGAATAACAAAGGTGAAAGATTACCTCCATATGGCATTTCTGACCAGGAAAGAGAGAAAGAAGGGAGGAGAGGGTTAGGTGTGCTCCGAAGCAACACTCCTTTCTGAAGTGAGGTTTAATCAATACAGAGAGATTACAGAAAACTATTACAGGGCCAAAATCATAGGCTCCTCTTTCTCTCTCGGTTTCTCTCCTCTTCTCTTGTTTGCTGCCTCGGCGGCGGCTGCCTGCCTATTGACTTGTTGTTTTTCTGACCTTTGACTCGTCAAGTTCAGAAACGGGAGGTCTGGAGGAGAGACTGCAGGAAGCTGGCAGTGTGGCCCCTGCTGTGCTGTTCCCCTCACACACACACACACACACACACACACACACACACACACACACACACACACACACACACACACACACACACACACACACACACACACACACACACACACACACACACACACGTACGCTATTTTTCAGCAAAGGGCTGTGTTGTTATTTGTGCGTCTGCGGCAAGACCCTTCTTTGTGCACTCTGAACCGGCTGAATTAATTTGTAGGCACCATCGTAATTAACCACATGCAAGGCCGGCTAAAAGCATTACCTTGAAAAAATGGAATGCATGGATTTCTAGAGTAAGCGTTTCTTAAACCCTCGGGGACCATTCATTTTGAGGCGCCCCGACAAAGCGGTAATGAGCCAACTAAATCTAGCCTGAAGTTAATTTGACATCTGCGGGGTTATTGTTGTTATTACTTGAATTGTCATATATATATTTTGCTATTTATTTTCTATTTTTTAAATAATAGGAGGAAAAATAACATGAAAGTGATATTTTCAATATCAGTTGATTGGACTATTACTAATGTGGCGGCTTATTTTAATACTCCATGATTACAGATTATTAATTAATGAGAGAACATACTCATTAATTGTTTGCTAATTACGAAATAACAAAGGAGCACTTAACCATGAAACTATGAAAAATTGACTCCGGCTTGCGATCCATATTTGTGTAGGTGGGAAGCCGTGCGTCTCAGTCTCTTTATGACATCATCAAGAGCCCGGTCGTTATGATCCAAAGTAAATATTAGTGAGCGTCGTCCTCCTCTCTCTCCTTTAGTTACAATAGCAAAAGCGCTCTTTTTTTCTTTAGCGAATGCCTGAGTAAATGTATGCAGCCCGCAATAGAAAGCCATTCAGCAGTGGAGACAATTGACTTTGGGCTGCTTTTTGTTCCCGTCTGCCCCAGCGATGCGTCTGCTGTGACAAGATAGTGTAAGGCAGAATGGCTTCTGCTCAGCAGGGCGCCTGGACTCCTGAATGCCGTGGCCTCTCTCTCTCTCTTTATCTCTCTGTCCTTCTCTCTCTTTCTCTGTTTCTTTCCATTACTAGACTTTGTGTTTGAAATCGAGGAAGAGTGACTGCTATCCTCCTTACAGTGCCGTAAAACCCTTTGCTTTTTCCTTTCCGGTAGAAGGTGGGTATGGAAAAGAAAGAGCAGATGAAGGAATTAACAAAATAAAGAGAGAGGGTACAGATGGATGTCAGGCTGGTGAAAGGTAAAAAAAAATACTGCCAAAAAAAAGGAGAGGAGAAAATCTGTAATCGCAAGGTTTCACACGTTTTGAGCATTTGTCTTTTTGAACAAATGTTCCCACTCCGTGCCTTGTCTGAAATATTTTTACATGTATGAGGCTAATCTACTTCTTGTTGCATATGGCAAAGGCTTTGCTGCACAAATAATGCTTCTATGCATAACCGTACATATACTTATCCGCCGTAGTCTTTGTCTGAGGTTTTGTGAAAAACAGCTCAAGTTCTTTGTACTTATTTTTTTTGTTTACATTTTGTGTAGCACATTAGCTATGCAAATAAGCCTTTTATGGCATCACGTTTTGGCAGGTTTATTGGGAAATGTCCCAAATGTACATGTAAATAGACCTTGAGCAATGGCAGAGCTGGTGAAAATGCTGTTTCTTATATGATAAAAAAAAAATAATATTGCTATTGAAATGGCTCTGTCATATGTTTTTTTTTATTGAGAGACAGTCAAGGAAATGAAACCAGGACATGTTGCAGGTCAGATTCAAATCCGTCTTTCCCACATGAATATCAAGGATCAGTGTGTCTAGAGCTACTGCTAACGCTTAGACTTTTACAGTGATCGTGAATCTCAATCTCCTTTGGGTTCAATAAAAGGCATAGTGTCTTGATAGAAAGTGTGACTTTAATAATCCACTGCAGTGTTTCTCAGTATGCGCTCTGTGCATTAGAGAGAGAGAGCATTCAACTCCCCGGAATCTGTACGGCTGTTTGTGGCATTGTCTGTATTTTGCTTGTCTTATTCATAAATTGCCTCTTGACTCCTCAACACACACACACACACGCACACACTGCCAACCCCTTTCCCGTTCTACCCAGTCTAAGATGAGCTCATGTTTCATTTAATTATCTCTGACTTCAGATTGCTCCTGTAGCCTGTATATGAGGAAGTGGACATGAAAAAGTTGCTAAAGATCATTTGAAACTCATGGCCAATCAGAGCAGGATTTCTACAGCCACTTTTCTCATTGTTTTACTTTTGTCTTATATAAAACTACACTAATTCAATATGCTATATGATGAGCCCCCCCCCACCCTGATGATTGACCTACACCTTAACCGGTGTCACATAAATGCTCTCTATATACATACACACACGTTCCTCAGATGCGGTGGCTGGCGCAAACCTCTGATAAATCTCACATCACCTTTGAATTGTCAGCTATCCTTTGCCGTTTAACTAAATTGTGCTCTGTATTGAAACATTAAATTTTCATTTAAAAAAAGTAAATGTTCCCACCCGGCGCTGCTGTTTTAATATTTTACATTGCACCCCCTAGCCCTGTCATCTGTATATGAAATAAGTGCAATTTGTGATGTGTTGTCATCAATAATTTTGTCACCAGGGCGTAAAAGCTGTGAAACACCCATCCACCCACAGCACTGTTTGTGTCGCATGCAGAGCAAACTGTGATGCGATGAGCAATGCTAACGTTGGCCAAACGTTCTGGATATGATATTTGTGTAACTCAATTCATATGCCGCTGTCTAACATGGGTCCCATTTGTTATTGACACTAGGTTCATGGGCTGTTATGTTCAGTTTTATATAGATATTTTCGATATTGCAAGCTGTGGTACTGCATCCAGTAATGGAAATAAAGCCTTTTTTTCTCTTGAATTATTCTCAGTGTTGTGTTACACTGATTTACTTTCAACACGGCACTAAAATAAAGCCATGGTTTTCAACCATGAACACCCTGAAGGCCCGTGAAGGTTCTGTAGGGGGTTCTTAGACTTATACAGAATATTTTAATAATAATTTGTACATACATACAATAATTTGTACATACAAATAATTTGTACATACATCTCAAAAATGTGGTTAATTCATGGTAGAAAGTCACAAAACTCTTCTAATCTGATTCGGTTGATTCGCATAAAACCACCATTTAAAATTGTAACAACACATGGACAATACACTGACACAATAAATGTAAATGCAGTTGAGAGGCTAAGTATTTCTCAAGCAATTTCATATTAGTTGGGTCCTTGGTTTGGGCAAAGGTCAAAAAAGGAAGAGTCCAAATGTTACTGTAAAATGATTGGGGGGGTCATATGTAGGTTTCAAGAACCACGTGGAGAACCATAAACTACAACTGTGCAGTACGTGCAATTATTCCACCTCCACCACTCTTACAGACCTGCAAATAACTCTGGCATGATTATTAATTTTGCAGGTGATTACACAATGCAAGTGCATTACTCAATTCCTTCTCAGACTTTTTACAGTCGCCCACTGAGGTAATGTCCAAGTAGTTGCAGAGGTTTTCTTGGGTCACAAATACCACTCTGGTCACAGGACCTCGGCTTTGCACGGCTATCCAACAGAACCTGCATCACTGTCAGGATGCTTATTAGCACAAAAAGGGTCAGGTGGGTGGGAGGGGAGGGGAGGAGAGTGGTCCTCTCATTGTAATGACATCGCTATTTATAGATCTCCATTTCATTAGCCTCCTCTGTTTCAGTGGTGAGATTTTCTCAAGGGGCAGAGGATGCAAGTCCATATACTTCCTCATGTGTGTAATATGAAGGGTTTGTCGATGCACACTCATCTTTCTAGGGCAGAACTACTGCATATCCTAGTTTATTTTTCTGTATCTTATGGTATTTTTAATTTTTTCCCCGAATCCTTACTGTAGCTATTATATGGTTGAGTTTAATCAGTGCGATTGGTTGGTGGTTATTTATTTATTTATTTTGATTCAATCTCACAGTAATCCTTATATGTATTATATATTTTTAAAGAAAGTTAAAATTGTGTTTATAATCGCATGCATATTCTGGTTTGCTAAGTCTTCTCTCTCTCTCTCTCTCTCTCTCTCTCTCTCTCTCTCTCTCTCTCTCTCTCTCTCTCTCTCTCTCTCTCTCTCTCTCTTTGGAAAATTTGAGATTATAAGTATTTTTTTTAAAGAAGTTTATATGTATATACTGTTGGCCAATGTATTTTTAGAGCTCGGATCATTTTGACTGGTGTGTGTGCAGGAATCCAAACGTTTCCTTCAATGGTAAATTAGACTCAAGTATTAGCCTGTTTTATTTTATTTTATTTAGCCTAAAGCAGCATTTCAGGGTCTTATTCTCCCCACAGCACTGCTCTATCCTCGCCTCTTCCTATTTGCATTCCTCAAATGAAGTCCCTGTGCCATTGTTCCTTCAGCATTGCATACGGTAGGATGATATATTGAAAACAGAAATGGGAAAAAGACTGCAACACAATGAAATTTTAATCATCGTCTTCTGCTGCTTTAACAAGGCAAATAATTCTTATTGGCTGGTGTGTTAAGATTTCTAATATTTAATTCATTACAAAGCTGGCGTTATTCTTCCACTGCCTTGTCAAGCCTCGCTTCGTCTGCACAGAGCAGCGGCTAAAAAAAACCTATAAGCAGACTTAAATGTCCGAAAGCTAGCGGGCAGCGTCCTCAGGAGTGGTTTCTAAAAATCGACTACTAGACATTCCTTGGATTTAATCGCTGGAGGGGTTATATATATCGATTGATTTGCACTTATTTATTTAACATCAAGAAAGCAGCCTAATGCCATCGCTCACTTTGACTGTGGCGTTTTCGGTTAATGCTCACACATTTAATGTTCCTTTTTTCCCCAAGTTAAACATACACTCCCATAAATAAATGACCCTCACACACAGTTGACTGGAATTTTTAAAGCCAACCCGCTACTGTAACCGATAAGTTAAATCCTAATGTATGTGTTTTTGCAACCATGGGGACATTTACTGTCATGGGGAAACAAGAAAAAAAATGATGCAGGCCACGCAGAGTATCTCACAGAGAGTAAACTGTTGAACTCCTGACTGAACGAGATTTACGCTACGTGTTGCTAACGGTGCTAGAGGGAATGCTCCTCTGTCCAACTCTTCCATCTTTATACATCCCATCAGTTAAACAACCCAGAAAGCCTCAATTAAATGTAACAAACATTCTTTTCCTCATAAGTCTCCAGTGAGCTGGCTACGTAGGCAGCATTTTAAGTCGTCATTCCAAGGTGAAGGCTGTTCCAAAAGATGCTCAACAATAATATGCTACCTATTTTAGTTAAGTCCTAGGGCAGCATCACATGTCTCAAAATCAATGAGAATTTTTTAATTATTCAATAATATAAACTGAAAGGTTTGGGGTAAAGATGATTTTAATGTTTTTGAAAGAAGTCTCTTATTCTCACCTACCTGCATTGATTTGATCAGAAATACAGTAAAAAAAGTATTATTATGAACTATTATTACAATTTAAAAGGACTGTTTTCTATTTGAATATATATATATATATATATATATATATATATATATATAGAAGTGCTGCTTACTATTTATTTGAGGAAACGGTGATACATTTGGTTCTGGATTATTTTATAAATAGAAGGTTCAAAATAACAGCATTTATTTAGAATATAAATCTTTTATAGCATTACAAATGTCTTTACGGTCACTTGATCAGTACTATATCCTTGCTGAACAAAAGTATTAATTTCTTTAAAAACAAGTCTTATTCACTCAAAATTCATGAACGGACGTGTATGGATAGAATTAGTTCATTGTGATTAAAAAGAAATGATTTCACCCAACATTTATCTGTGCTATTTAATTGTTTTTAGAGTAGTGCTCCATTAGTTTAGCAACATGCCAACTGCCAACATACTTGAAATAAATTGCCAGTCGAGCGATCGCTATTTATGTCCCACACAGATTTGTAGACCACGTAGAGTGTTCCAAATCAGTCACTTATGATGTTCCATGATAGTCGGAAGGCAGCTGTCTGTGTAGGCAGCAAGGCAGCCCACTAGGTTTTGGAACAGAGCTTGTCTCTTCACCCTAAGCCCTTGAAGTTCATTTTTGTAAGCTGAAGCAACGGAAAGATGGCGCAGGGCCAGCCGGAGCTAGGTGCTGTCTCATGTTTCAGGGAGAGGGGGCAGATCCTGTTCTGGGCTCATGGTGAAATGGCTTAATTGGTGTCAGAGCCCCTGGGATAGTCTCTCTCTTTCTCTCTCTCTGGTTCTCTCTCTCTCTCTCTCTCTCTCTCTCTCTCTCTCTCTCTCTCTCTCTCTCTCTCTCTCTTTCCCTTTCTCTCGGTGTGCTCTTAAAAAGCAACTTTACATCCTCTCCTCTCCTCTCCTCTCCTCTCCTCTCCTCACTGAAACCTGGCCAGTTTGTGCTGCTTGAATGAGGAGTGAGCAGCACCATAACAATACTTGCTGATGTTTGGGATGACAGAAATGAATACGCACTCAGCTCCTGGGAAAGTGGTGATTAATGGCAGTGAGAAGGGGAACATTCTCCTTTCCTCTTGCTACACTTTGATGGGGATTGAAAAGCAGCAGAAGTAAAGGGTCAGGTTTTTATTATCTCACAACGCGGAGGTCATCCTTGAGAACATTATTGCTATTTCCTGCTGCCTTTCTTTCCATTTTCTTTCCTGTTCTCACTTCTTCATCCTCTATTTTGCGTGTTATTGTCGGTTGGAGGTCCCTGCCGTGATACTTTCCCAGTGAGGTGAATGATATGGGATTTTCAATCGCTGTTCGAATATATAGCAGATATATACCAGTCAAAAGTTGGTAAGATTTCTTTTTAAAATGTCTTTGAATTAAGTCTCTCACCAAGGCTGCATCTAAAATAAAAACAATACTGTTGTGATTTTTTTTATTTTTGCAATATAAAATAACTTTTCTTATTGACTACTTTAAAATGTAAGTTATCCCTGTGACAGCAAAGCTGCCATTACTCCAGTCCTCAGTATCACACAATCCTTCAGAATTATTCTGATATACTGTTCTGTCAGGACCACTATCGTTGAATACGATTGACAATTAGCATACAGTTTGGATTGGCGGTGTGATTCTGTTCTGGACAAGAACTCCTTGCGCATCCATAGAGCCTAGCATGGAAAAGAGCATGGATAGCAGCAATAACCCCCCTTAGGTTAAACAGAACAGAACCAACATGAATGTATTGCAGATATCATTAATTCAAGACTTTTAAGTACAACATAATTTGAGAATTTATTCTGATTCAAAGGGCACTCAGAAGGCCAAATCCTAACTGACGAGAGGAGGAGCTGGGGATGGAGGAGGGTAATTCGCTCCTGAGAAACGTGATAGCTGCTGATAATACTGAAGGAGCGTAAATATGTATACAGTGATAGGCGTCGTATTCCTATAGGTAGACGTGGATCAGCTGAGAGTCAGCTGATGCGAGCTTGACTAACGTGACCTGCTAGAACGGACGCTACGCTTGATTTTTGGTGCTCAAAAAATAATCCTTTTATCAATTTTGAAAACCGTTGTGTTCTCTTTTTTCAGCATTCTTTGATGAATAAAAGGTTCAAAGGTTCAATTTATTTCGATCAATTTAATGTATCTTCTCTGAATAAAAGTATTCATTTTTTTCAAAAAGAAATATCTAACTGACCCTAAACTTTTAAACAGTAGTGTGAATGTATGTGATCTATAGGCAATTGTTCTCAACTGGTAGGTTGAGAAGGTTCTGTTCTGATAGTTACAAATAGTAGGGAAAAATAATACTAAATGAAAATTCTTAAAATTCAACTGAATGTGTATAATGCCATAGAATTGTGTATTATTACGATTACAGCTTTTAAAAAGGAGAAATGCTTCATGTGTCTGTTCTTGATGTCAGAAGTCATGTGTCTATTCAAAGTTTATGGTATTTTTCAACGTTTTATGTCACTTTATGTAGATGTCAACCAGAAAAGGTTTTATGACATGCTCTTCCATCTTTTGAAAAAAAAAAAATAGAATAAAACTAGACAAAGCAAACGAAAGACATAGGTTAAATATAGGTTACTGTGAACTAATGCGATGAAAGACAGCTAATCTAGTTTTATGGTCTAATAGTATATTTATGGCTGGCAAATTTTCTCAATTCACCTGCCAGACGTTTTGGGCCCTAGTTAAAATCATTCATATGTAAAACCACAATTCACAGACTATATCTGATTTTGTTCACACCATGTATTCATGCCTTCATATCAGTTAAGATAGTGAGGTTAATCATTGCCACACAGTTTTTATTCCTTCACTCTCTTCTTTGTCTCCCTGGCAGTGTCAGGGTCCCAGGGACATCGCCTCCGTTACTTGTTAATTCATTTAATCAGGAATCTTGGCACTCTGCTCTTCTCCTGGCTGGTGCAGTAATCTTATTTAGAGTGGGATGCAGAGGAAACCGCATGTCCGCGACCTGAGAATTTCATCCTTGTCAATACACACACTGCTCCGCTCAGCACAGCAGGGTTCCATCCTTACCACTGCTGTGAACACAATACAGATGAATTTCTATTGCTATATTTTAGGATTTATTTTGTTTGGACATCAGACAGTTGAAATCATAAGACCTTTGCATTTGCCCTTAGATTTAGATCTCAAATAACAAATGCATTTGTGATCATTTTGATCACAAAACCATTTCGCATCAAAGTTCAAATAGGTGAACCAGATTCGATTCGAATCGGTTGTGTCCTATTAGAGATGGCATGTATTTTTAATCAAGCTGTTCATCTCTTCACACACCTCCTTAGGATTCATATTAGAAGAGAAAAACAAGAGGACCAGGTCTGTTCCTGCGATGAGGGCCTTTGGGGAAGTCTTGTAGCTGCAGAAATGTAAAGTGTGGGTTTAGACACTGGCTACTCTGCTGACAGCTCGATTTTTTTTTTGCTCACTTTTGCCTCTCAAATAAGCAGCAGCTCTGACAGAATGATTGATAGCGATTTGTTTTACGTGGCACAGTTTGAGATTTTTCACTCTTTTTCTCTGCCTTAAAAGGAGTTGAGAGTTTTTAGAAGTGGAGCAATGAGTTTAGAAAAAAAATCAAATAAAAATAGACAGACGAGTGCTGAAGGTTTTCTTTTTAGATTTCACAGGGAAACTACATGTCAAATATTGATGGTAATGAACTAGTAGAATAGTTTGACTCTTGACATCCCCTTTTTTTACTAGAAAAGCTGATGTTGTTTCTAACAAATATTTCCCTTGTGTTTCACTTTTTTTTGTTTAATTAAAAACTATATAAATATAGTGTGCGGGCGAAATGAGAGGATAAATTAGACTTTCTTTTAGTTTTTTTTAGTTCATTCATTCCCATAACACTTCACAACCTTCTTAATTTGCTCTAACCTTTAATATAATCATGTAGAGTAAGGCATCCTAACACATGCAAATGAAGATGATACACCAAGGACAGAGGGCGTTTCTAAACTTCCTCCTCAAATTAAAGACCCTTTCAATGTGACACGAGGTGTACAGTAACATTCCTTTCAGATAATTTTAGCTTGTGTGGGTCTGCTTGCATTGAGTGTTTAACTGACTTTTTTTGTGCTGGAAATATTATGAGCATTAAATGTGCATATATGTGTGCATGCAGAGCACGGTCATAGTCACGCGGGTGCGCATGGATGGTAGTGTAGCAGAGTTAATTTATTTAATGACTGAACCTCTCCTGTCTCCTGAGCCCTGATTATTCTCTCTGCCTGATGAGAGCAGAGATAGAGTGGAGGAGAAATAGAGCACACACACACGCACACACACTCCATAATATGCATTTTAACATGTATTTTAGATGTTTCAACACACCCACAAAATATTTTTCATTTTAGAATGCAAAAGAATGCAACCCTAATACTAAATATAATTGTGTATATATTATTATCACTACTAAATGATCAATTAAATACAATGACAATGTATCAATTATCAATATGCATAGTGTATATACAGTAGACTGTACACAATAGTGTGCAAACTCTACTTCTCTCTCCCCCTGTCTATCCAGGCACCACTGATCAACCTGGACTGTAGGGCACACTGCTAACACACAGGGTCTGCAGTAGAATGGAAGCACTGGACCCTTGAGCTCAAGCCGAACTTGAAATGAAGTAATGAAAACACAACATGATGGCTCAGAGGATGAGGGAGGAGAGCTAGAGAGAGAGAGAGAGAGACAGAGAGAGAGAGAGAGAGAGAGAGAGAGAGAGAGAGAGAGAGAGAGAGAGAGAGAGAGAGAGAGAGAGAGAGAGAGAGAGAGAGAGAGAGAGAGAGAGAGAGTAGGAAAGTCAACGTATAGCATTTCCATAAGCCATCATCAGCAATCCAGTGGAGGGTCGCGCAAACTGGAAATTATTTCTTCAGGCATTCGCTGTCAAGTGTTATTCAAATAGCGCCAGCCTCATATTTGAATAACAGCCGACATTTTGAATTAATTAATCAGCCCGAGATAGTCCAGGGCCTTTTCTCATTAGCGGACGGGTCAGGCCGGAGAAGATATATGCTCTGGTGATGATATACTTGTCTTTAATCGTGATTTATGGAGATTTGCGATCGCACACAATTTGTCAGAGGTTCCGGGAGCATGCTAAAAATAAATAGATAACAAAACAAGACAGAGCATATTTCATTACCTGATCTTTGATTGATCTGGCAATGCTGGAAAAATCGTGTTTTTTCTTTTGCAATACACCATGAGCATCACACTTGCAGTTTTATGTTCCTCTATAGGTGCTGTCAGCTCTTTTTTTCTATTGCTGTTTAATGTCAGTTGTGGAATATTTATGTAATCTTTGTTATTATTATTATTATATATTATTATTCATATTTTTAATAATTATTATTTAATAATAATAAATTATCAATTTAAATACAATGACAATATTTCAGTTGTCAAAAATATGTAATAATGTAGGCATAATATAGGTTATAATTATATTATACTGTATTTTAAGTATATAAGTTAAGGGTCGTTTCTTATGCTCATCAAGGCTGCATTTATTTGATCGAAACATACAGTAAAAATAGTAATATTGTGAAATAGTATTACAATTTAAAATAACTCTTTTCTATTTTAATATACTTTAAAATGTCATTTATTCCTGTGATTGTAAAGCTGAATTTTCAGCATCATTACTCCAGCCTTTAGTGTCACATGATCCTTCAGAAACAGACAGTTGCGCTAATATTTTTGTGGAAACCATGAAAAAAATAATAATTTCAGGATTGTTTGATGAATAGAAAGAAACAGCATTCATTTGAATTAGATTTTTTTTTTTTCACTTTTGGTTTATTTAATGCATCATTTTAATAATTGAATGCATCCTTGCTGAATAAAATAAAATGTAAATAATGAATTCCTTTCAAACATCTCACTGAGCCCAAACTTTTGAACGGTAGTATAACTATGTGTAAATTTTCTCTCAGTCCCACAGAAAATGTGTCCTAAATTAGAGAACGAGCGTTCCTTGTCGGCGCCCTATGTAAATAACATCCCGCGGAGTTGCTGACAGTCTAGTGTTAAGCAAACTGTCACTTTTCTTGTTTTGTTTAGTACCGGACAAAGATTTCCAGAGATGCTATCTGATTTAAAACAGGGATGCTTGTCTGCTGCTGTAGCTTCAGTTAAGAAATGTAGAAAGTCACTTTACATTTTGTGTATTCATCCATTAATATGCATTATTATTTTGGCTATGTGTGTGAGTGTGTATGTTGATATAGGTAATACATTCAAATCCAGATGGCTTGTGGCCAAGGAGCCTTTCACATCTAGGATTACACAGACCTAGTTTGAGTCGTGCTTAGAGACTCGTTAATGTGCTTGTGTTTTCAGATGAATAAATCATTCCTCCTGCCGGTACTCGTGCACTGTCAAGTGGACTCTTTCTAAGTGTGTACATATACACGCTTAAGTAGTATGTATGTTTAGAAAGGGAAAAGTTCGGCGCTCTGGAAAATAAAGGCGTGCTGGTTTGCGGTTTCGTGTTTTGGGTGTTTGCACGCGCTTGCGGTGGTTAAGTGTGTAGAGCAGGAGTTTACGTTGTAATTGGTGTGTCTAGTGCTGAGCGAGGGCTGCGTGTTGGAAGTGTTACAGAGTAATAGAAGAGGCGATCTTCTAAATGCCTGAAACAGCTGCTAACTACGTCTGACTGTGTGTTTCAGCATAAACACTGCCCTAACAAGACTCACCCAGATGCTTGCCAACACACAGGCGTTTACACTAGACTTTTTCTGTTATGTTTACGGCTGTCTGAAGTAAGACGTGAAAACGCTTTTACAGGTATATGAATCTGCGCTAATAACCTGTTAGCACCCTTTCAGTGAAGTGCAAATAGAATTGTCTTCGCTGTTTTGCATTTGGTATTTTTTTTTATGCCAACACCATATGTAGGTAATACATAAGTATAACAACTTTCACGATTTCCCAAGATGCATCAATAGTTTTAAGCTTTAATTGTTTTAAACTTCTGGAATGTGTCACCACATTTCACAGGAATCCAATTATAAACAGAAACATGCTTATTTGCATCTCACTTGCATCTTATCCCTTTAGGTGTTATTATTCTTCATTAAAATGAGGCAAACTGAGTCTGTGTGGATGAGAGTGTCAATATCTACGTGTTATTATATTTGGTGCATATATGTGTGTGTCTGTGTGTGTGTGTGTGTGTGTGTGTGTGTGTGTGTGTTTGTCTGCATACTTATGGGCAGGGGGTAGACGTGTCATATTGGCGTGCGCGTGGCCTTCATATAATGCAGCACCACGCTGACAAAACATTCAAATAAATTGCTGTCACTAAGTCCAAACGCCAGCTTCTGCGATTTTAATCTGACGGGCAGAGGACTCAAAATGTGCCACCCTGACAGCCAACTCCGGGACACCTATGGCAGAGAGAGGGAGGGAGACGGAAAGACAGAGGGATGATAGAAAACATGGATATGGCTGATCCGTTACACCACAGCACTCATCAATGCTTGATATTAGGAACGCAAGAAAAGAGCAATGCATGTCGCGAGACATGACTGGGAGAGGATGTGACATCACGCAGTTTGCACCGCTGCTTGTCAACATGCTGCTGATGTCACTTTTGGTGCCACTGGACAACTGCTGTCATGAGAGTTGTTTTTTTTTTCTTCACTTTTTTGTATTTGCTACTTTTTTATTTGTAATTTTTATTTCTTTATTTAATTATTAATCAATTAATTATACATTATTAATTAGTTGAGTTACATTTAACTATATTTTCTCTCTTTTTTTGCAGACTTTTGTTGCCAATTTCTATGTTTATTTCTAAATCTCTTATAGTTTATTAATGAAAAGGCTCCCAAATATACATAATGTCAGCTTACTGACTTACTGTAATGTTTGGTCAGGGATATATATTTAAGTGCTGTCAAATCGATTATTCAAATCTAACATAAAAGTTTGTGTTTACACAAATATGTGTATATATATATGTATGTATGTATATATATATATATATATATATATATATATATATATATATATATATATATATATATATTATTTTATTTCTACATATTTGTAATTAATATATGTTTTTGGCTGCACATTTTAACAGTAATTACAGCTATGTCTATACATATTAAAGTTTGTTTATCAAAATATTAAATCAGCTCCCAGTTTTTACTGTTAAGAAGAAGCTAAACACACAAGTTGAAAATGCTGGCTCCTCGACTCAGCCACACACATTATTAAGCTATCTTGAAATCTTGCTCTGTCATTTATTGACAAAAGAGAAACAGTAGAAGGATTTGGAACTCGTGACGACGGACCTTCCTCTGCGTGTCTTACATTCTCTGTAGCATTGTTATTTTGCTCGTATGCCATCTTAATGAGAAATAGAGCCTCATTATGATTTTAAGGATGAGAGGGGAAAGCTTTTAATTAATGATATGTAAATGGTTCTGAATTGATTATGTTACAATATCAAGAGAGATGGGTAGAAGCTGTGGTGTAATATATTTTAATTAAGAATTAATTAAAAATGATGGCAATTTCAGAAAGCCTCACAGAAAATAGTGGAATTTACTCTCTGTCAGAAGTGAATTAGCCTCTGATTAAATTAATGCCTTGTATTTATAGCGTGGTTATTTTTAAGCCTCACCAGGAAGAATTACACATTTTCTCTGATATAATTAGCTCTTGTGTCTTGGTGGTCCACCAATAGCTGGAATGATTAGAGGTCACGTGACTTATGCACATTCTCGTAATCAACCACGTTCCCTAATTAAATTCAATTTTGAGACATTTTCAGATAATATTTCTTCAAAGCCAGGGGACAAGTCTGATACTCTCTCTTTCACATTCATTTTTTCTATCGTGATGGAGACTTTCTATGGACTTTTGTTGTTTTAATACTTGGCTAATGACCTTTTTGCGTTTTCTCACAGTGTATGTGATTTTGGGTTTTACTAGGGACATGTTGGGACATTTGGTCATCACAATGCAGGTAAAACTTGACACATACACACAGTGTTGAATCTGTTTATATTCATAGACGCAATCTGACACATCAAGCACAAAACTGTTAACTCAATCGAAATTTAAGCTCTTTAATATCCACATTCTGTAATACCGTCATCACAACAACAAAGCATCAGCCACTGACAGTACAGATACAGCCTATATGCATTTTAAAAATCAAAATTAAACACTGTGGACTGAGACACACAACTGACAGAGTTTATCAAAGAGTCGACACTCCAGAGAGACTGAACTGTGAACATCGGAAGACTCTGATTAACCTTTTAGCTGCATAGATCTTCCAGTCCTTTGTTCGAAAAGAGAGACGAAAGAAGATGGAGTTCTCAGGAGTGTAGGAGGCGGCGAAGAGGCCTTTGTTCTTGGCACTGTGTAGCACGCGCTTCAGGATAGATCTCCCCCGCGATCAATGGAAGCGCGGCTGGGATGGGAGTAATCGAGGTGGGGTGGGGGTCCCTCGTGGTCGGGTTTGATTGGAGTGCTAAGTTTGGTGTTGAAAGGCAGAGGGGAAAAGCCTGCTGGAATCAAATCCCGCAGGATCAGTTAGAGCTTCGCAACAAAAACACCTCCGTATTCCACAATAAAAACGAAATGCCTCACATAAGAGATCTTACATGAACGGCTCTTTAATAAACGAAGGGAAGAGAGAGATGTAGATTGCTCTTGATTTTTTGTGTGAGCGTGTGTACAATTGTCGCTAACGTGTTTATATATCGCACATATTATGCACGATTGGTGAGGCATTAGAAGGTAGACAATGAATGTTAATTTTACTCTGAAAATCATATATTTAATATATGTAAAAAAAAGTTATTATATATATAAATATATATATATATATATATAATGAACTATATATAATATATATATATATATATTATAAATAAATAATAGTTACTATATAATATATTGGGACGTTTGTATACAGTTATTTCTTAAGTTGATCATAAACCCATATGCCTTAGTCTGTTGTCAGTTTTGGTCCTGGGCATTTCTTAATTAATAAAATGAAATATAATTCATTACCTCTAAACACATATACAAATAAATACATGTTATATAAATACATTTGAATATATATAAAAATATGTAGAGATTTCTCACATGAACACTGCTTTAAGGAAACACGATGAAGAGAAAGACAGATTACTCATGATTTTTTATCAGTGTGTTTTGAATGTTTTTATACTCTACATTGTATGAAAGGATGGTGAGGCTTATGAAGACAGACAGCAAATGTTAGTTGAACATTTTTTTTGAGGTGGGGGGTGGGGTTGAAATGAGATGTCAATACTAAACATGTTTTAATAGTGAAACTCAATAGATGTAAAAAAATCCCCTCTGAATGAATAGAGCATTTGAGAAATAGAAATAGAGAAAGGCAGTAATAGGAGTCAAAGTCAGACAGCATGGAAAGCGAGAGAAGGACAGAAGAAGTGAAGGGGGGGTCAGCATGTAAACGGGGGGTATCAGTTCCATTCCCTACAGAGCATCTCTCTCTCCCCCTCTCTTGCGGTTCACATCCCTCTCTCTCGCCCACCCACCCATGACTGGTCGAGTCTCGCTCCTCTCTTCGACACCTGCAACCAGTTGCAATACATCACTGTCAGGTCCGCTTTCCCCACCCATCCGCACACGTGTATGTGCGCGAGTGTGTATACGGGGAGAGTTGAGCGCTCCTGACACACACTCCCCGGTGGGAGCCGTTGTAGGTGAGGGTGCGTATGGAGATGCCAGGTCCCCTCACCACCCTCCACTGCTCTCACGCTCAAAATATCATTCAAATGGAAGTCTGAGGATTTCTATTTTTTGTCCACTGTGCGATCTGAATGCATCAAGAGCGAGAGGTGTACCTGTGACATCGTCCCGGCTGTGTCAGACGCGGCTCTGTGGAGAAGAAGCCGCTCTGATTGGCTACCTCGTTTAGGGCTCTTTGATCTAGTTAATACACTTGGTTAGGTTTGAGTTTGTCTAGCACTGACAGACTTTCAACTGTTGGCCCAAAGTCTGGTAGACATTGTGACCAAGAACCGCGTCAACATGTTTCACACTCTCAACTCATGTTTAGGAATTTATTTGGGTATTCTGGTTTCGTGGTTTCACACCATACATCTGTAAACCACGGGTTAATGTTCTTTTTTGCATATTTGCAGAGTCAGATATGCAAAACACATAAATATTTGATGAGGAAAGCACTGTTCAGTGTATAATTGGTTGTTTGTTGCTGAAATTAAAGTGGTTTAATTATGTATGGTGTAATGATGAAATTATATGATATGCATATGAGAAAATCCTCATGCTCATTGGCTGCCGCCTCTGTAGACATGTTAGTAGGGTAACAATTTAGTTTGGAGACGTGAAGTATGAAAAATAGACAATGGATCACACCTACAATGACTTAACTAGCAGAGACAAAGATTGAGTAATATGTACAACCAAAAAAGAAGACAGAAAGACATGAGTCAGTACGGCATACACAGACAATCCTGATGTCCAAGTTTCTACTTGTTTGTAGGAAAGGAAATGTATTATTGTGTAATCCGCTTTCTAAAACTCACTAGTTTCAGTGTGTTGTACATACAAGTCAAAGATGATCTTTGTTTTCCATGTTGAGAGATTGCAGTACAGCGTCTAACACCATTGTGATATCGGTACTTAAAGCACACAAAGAACAAATATAGTAACGCTAGTTCAAAAACGACTGAATGACACTTTTAAAGTGGGGTTTTAAAAGATGACAATCTGAGGTTAAGCACAGTTTGAAAGGTCTGTAATTTACAGAGATTTGATTTTGTAAATTGCACAAATTTTGATTTGTTCATCTCTGTAGTTGTTCAGCTTGTCAACATCTACAATTGTCAAAAAAAAATCAACATCTTAATTCTGAAATAAAGTTGCCCCCTTTTTTAAGGATGGCCAAGCATTGTACTAGAAAACAAGATGTAGCAGCCTGTTAAAATGTAAACACACAATTTTTCTCTCTTATCAGAATAATAAAAGCCTGTGCACCTTCATTTCTAGAAACGTTGTAAAGCCAACCAATCAGAACAGAAATTGTTGTTTTGAGTGACCTCTTGTCATTTTTGTGTGCAATGTGAATCAGAAGGTCTGTCAATAGTTAGCAAGCATCCCATCTGCGCCTGAGAGGTTTAAAGAGATGTTAAAGAGGCTAGTATTCATTGTAAAGTCCAACACATTCCTACTTCTGATGATGGTGCACACTGACGTTTCCAACTGTGAATATGAAAGCTGTTTCACTTTTGATTGTTCATTAAACTTCCCCACATGAGTCTACACTCATGACACCTGCTATGCCTAGCTTGTGTGTGTTTCTGTGGTCAGTGGCCATACGCCTCAACAGGGGTGCGGAACATGGAATGAGGACCGGTGTGTGTGTGTGTGTTTCGTGAATGGAACAGAATTACTGCAATGTGTGAAAGCAGACTGTAATGGGGTCATTTGGAATGCAATTGGCAAGGGTTAATGTACTATGGAGAGATGAGGTGATATTGGAGTGAAATTTGAGACCCGATAATGTGTTTAAATGAAAAAGGCAGCCATGAGCAGAACAGAAGAGTTGAATCAGGAGCTGGGAAGTGTGTTTGTGTGTGTGGGTAGAGGAGATGGGACGTTTCGAGGGGGCCGTGAGAACAATCAAACTCACAGGCATACAAATGGACGTCAGGCCCTCGCTCTCTTTTTCAATCTCTCCTTCATTTTTAAAACAAGAGTCCTCTCTGTGTCTCAGCAACCACGTAGGAAGTGTTATTTTACTGAAGGCCATCTCGGACAAAGTGCTCCATTGTGCTCTGCAAATTTATGAAATCATTTCCTGTATCATCAAGGAAAACACCAACATGAGAGTATGACAACATGAAATGTCACTTTGAAGGACTGCTTTGAAACTGAGCACCATGGCCCCTATGATATTCAATACTCGGCATATGTTTAACATTACGGCCCGGATAAACAGCGCAATGGCCCGGTCTTGTCCTAAGATAAGTGTTTCAAAAACAGCCATATTGAAACAGAGAAGAGGCCTGGAGAGGACAGATCTTTATGCTTTGTTACATTGTCTAGTTCATTAGCCTAATTGCTGTGGGTAATCCTGTTTTGGAGGGGAACTTTAAGTGCAGTTCTGGGAGTTTCTCTTTGCCAAAGATCTTGAAGAAGTGTTTCACACTGCAAAAAAAAAAAAAAAAAAAAAACAGTGTCTTAATCAGTATTCTTGTCTTGTTTGCAAAAAAAAAAAAAAACCTTAAACCAGGTAAATTTACTTGAAGCAAAATTGTGTACAAATAAATTAATTTAATATTATTTGTATTCTAATTTGCATAATTAAATATATTTATAATATTATTAAAATATTCATTTATTTTATTAGTATATTTAAAAAATAAAATTAAAATACAGTTATTATTTTCTTGTTTGAAGTATTATAATATAATATAATATAATCCTTCAAATCTGAAAAATACCCTAAAGGGGTTAAAACTGTACTTAAAGATTATTTAAACGCAAGTCATAAATTATAAGAATATTTGTCTTGTTTTAAGGATGTTTACGTATTTTACTGGAAAATAAGATAAAAATACTGATTAAGAAAGCATTTTTTTCAGTACATCCAAGAGACATGCTGATCTTCTGTGCTACCCAGCTTAAACTTTGATCAAAGCCAAACTTCCTTAAGGTCATTCATGTGAATTCCCCCAGACGTGTTAGTGTGCACTGGAGCGCAGGGCAAGAGGAGGGTGTGTGTGTGTGTGTGTGTGTGTGTGGGAAGAGAAAGAGAGTACAGTTGGAGTGCCCGTGCTGGATCACTGACCACCAGCCATTGCATTATCATCAGTCCTGGCCTCCAGTATGTGGATCCCTCTGATCATGTTTAACACGTAGCTGGACAGCAGTCTTGACTGAAGGTTCCTAGAGTGAGGATGTTTTCTTTTATCTCTTTTCTTGAGTTCACCTTGTGAAACGCTCTCTCTGTGCATTTGCAGATCTCTCTCTCTCTGTCTTTCTCTCTCACACACTCAAACCGTGCCCCTCCGCTCCTCCTGGGATGAGGGTTTTGGCGAGGAGCCGGCTACTTCAGCTGAAGCAGATTTTCCCAGGCTCCCACAGGGCTATTTGAGCATGATTCCCATTGGGCTTTAACCCATTATCAATGTTCCAAATCATTTACAGAGAATCTATTGAGCCTTATACTGTAATGAACTCACTTCTCATGGCCTTCTCTCTCTCTCTCTCCATTTATATGAAAGTCAAAGTACTAAAGTACTTCTCCAATTTCATCTGACGCCACTGCTCTGTTTCAAAAGCCAGTGTTTGATTTGATTCAAAGTGCTCGAATCCAAACAATTCTGTGATTCCAATCAATGTGAGGCTTGATGTCTTCGATTTTGATGTACTGAGCTCTGATGCCATATCACTTCTTTCAAAGAGATTTACCTCACACACACACTTAAATGAAGTGTTGAATGTGCTTTAGTGGTTATTTGCAGCACTTCAGGTTCAGCTGAATCCCTGTCCTTGTCAAGAACAATTTTTCGGTTTGTGGAGTTCTTGAGTTGGCCAGATGGTTGGTGTTTCATTATAGGTTCTTCAAAAGAACTTCCTAAAATATAAAGTCTGCTATCAATTTTCTTGAATAAAGACCCAAATTCTATTTGAGAAAAACATGCAGTTTTTCTAAGTTGATTAATTGGCTTTTAGATTGTTACTGTATTGAAGCCAAAGCATGATATTATCTCAATATTATCTTGGAAATATTTACTTGAAATTAAGATGGAATTTATCATTATTCTCCACTGTCAATGTTAGATGTAGAACAGTGTTTTTTTTGTTTTTTTAACTTTTTAATTCACATTAGAGATTTTGAAAACCCCTGATTTATAGAACAAGAAAATAAAAAGTTATCCTAAGGAACTTATTAAGGTTCTTCTGTGGCATCAGGAGCTGATTGCTGACTAGTCTTACAAGTTAGTCATCCCGTTTTTTCCTTTAAGTCTGTTTATAAATGTTTTAAGTCAGTTCCATTAAAATGTATATTGGTCTAATTTGATAGGGAAAAGTAAGAATGATTACCCTTAACTAAATGATACTTGGTCATACTAGTTCTTAACGGGATAGTTCACCCGAAAATGAAAATTCTGTCATCATTTACTCTCCCTGAAGTTGTTTCAAACCTGTATGAGCTTTTGCTGAAAACAAAATATTGTGAAGAATGCTAGTAACCAGACAGTTGACGGTAGCCATTGACTTCTGTAGTAGGAAAAGATAAATACTATGGAAGTCAATAGCTACTGTCAACTGTCTGGTTACAGACATTCTTCAAAATATCTTCTTTAACTGGCTTAGACTATACAGGACTATTTTTGGTTCTAACTAGAGCCTTTATCTTTCTTATATTATTCTTATTTTGGTCCCACAGCAAAGTAAACGCACATGATGAAATTATGCGTGTTTCCCAATTTAGACTTACAGTGGTGGAGCTGGTGTTCCTTAAGACCTCTCATAAACAGGCCTCCGAGTCTGGAGTGAGTGTAGAGATCTCATTCCTGGTGTCAGGCCATGTGCAGGCTCTATAGCAGACATCTGCCCCTGTCTTTAGGGATAGCCACTCCTCCTCTTTATCTCCCCACAGCAGACATTGGTTGAGAGATGAGGAGATTAAAGCTGCCCTCTCTTTTGTGTAACACCATGTCTGCATTCATGTGAGACGTGTGATTGAGAGAGGTGAACGAGTGCTTAGAGCAGCTCTGCTGTGGATGATATGAAGGGAATTACTCTCATCCCTGTCTCCCTTTTTGTGTGTGTTGTTGCGTTTCTCTCTCATTCACTTTCTTTCTTTCTTTCTTTCTTTCTTTCTTTCTTTCTTTCTTTCTTTCTTTCTTTCTTTCTTTCTTTCTTTCTTTCTTTCTTTCTTTCTTTCTTTCTTTCTTTCAAATATATTATACTGTGTGTGTGTGTGTGTGTGTGTGTGTGTGTGTGTGGCCTGGTAAACCCTACATTATGGGGACAAAATGTCCCCATAAGGATGGCAATATCTGAAATCCTTGTTCGTGTGGGGACATTTTTTGGTCCCCATGAGGAAAACAGGTTATAAATCATACTAAGTGATGTTTTTTGAAAATGAAAAATGCAGAAAGTTTTCTATGATGGGTTGGTTTAGGGGTAGGGTTAGTGTAAGGGAATAGAATATACAGTTTGTACAGTATAAAAATCATTATGTCTATGGAAAGTCCCCATAAAACACGGAAACACTACATGTGTGTGTTTGTGTGTGTGTGTGTGGGATTTATAATATATTATATACAGACTGTATTGAAGCAAAGTAGCATAATACTACGAATGTGAAAAAACGTAATACTACATACATGATGTCCCTGCCCCATGTCATGTCACTGGAAAAAACACTATCAGAGAGAGAGAGAGAGAGAGAAAGAGAGAGAGAGGGGGCAAAGGAAAAGAAGGAAGGAAAAAAATCAATGGCGCAATCTTTTTTCTTTTTGCCTTCTCCAATCCGTAATTGAAATGGAAAATCAAATGAACGGCGAGCAGATAATTGTTTTATCAATATTCCCGGGCTGCCCTACAAGGGTCAGCGGCGAATGATCACGAGGCAGCGATATGACGAGGACGAAATGCGAAATTGAACAGCTAGGAGGCAATAAATCAGTCCTGACAACTAAGAGTGACCAGCACGTACCGGGAGCGACCTGTATATCCCCCCTCAGAGTCTGTCTCCAGGCGGAGCGTGCTGAATGAAGAATATTCATCGCTTTACCCATCTCTCTTAATGTCCTTATCAAATATTAGCTTAAGAAATTTCTCAGGAAATGTCAAGGTCAGATCGGACGATCAGTGCTGTCACTGTTCTGCTTAACTAACCTGAGTGTAACCGAGGCGAGGACACATGCTGTGGCAAAGCGACTGACTTGGAAAAGTTGGAAATGCTTTAGAAAACATTTTCCGCTCCATTATGTATTTTCAAACCAACACGTTTGGCTGACTTTACAAATCTCGTTAAACTCAAGACTAAAACTGTTGCTGAAAATCAACCTCTTAAATCAGACATCAGTCCTTTCACATAGGAACCATCCTCTAGCCAGACGTTGACAAAAAAATATGAAATTGATTTGGTTGACAGGTGTTAAAGAGTCGACAGTAGAATGTCACAAACAATGAATGGTGGCAGTCGCTGAGAAAAAAAAATCAATGGATAAAGGTACGTGCTCGGGGGGGTGGGGTGTTTAGAAAAGGACTTGGCAAGGGCCCGCCATCCCACGGCTGAAGATCCATCTTCCTGGACTTGTGATCAAAAAGGAAAGCTTGATGGGTTTAATGAAGGAGGGATCCAGAGAAAGCTGACAATACAGATATAGATTCAGCAGCGCAATGCTTCGCTCATCAGAGCAGACTACTGTCAGTCTGACTTATTGAAGATACATCTTAATCAAATGTGCATAGGCAGTAGAAAGTGATTGAATCCTCTGTTGTGCTGGATTTAGTGAGGCAGTTGATATTGAGAAACGCAAAGCAAAGTTTTAGTCAGCATGTGATGTTTATACTGTCAACTTTTCATATGATTTAGCTTGATAAAACTATTACAAATTCTGCTGGTTAAAGGAAGAGTTTATCCAAAAATAAAATGTCCTCACCCTCATGTCTTTCCAAACCTATAAGACTTACTTTCTTCTGTGGAAAACAAAAATAGAAGTTTAGCAAAATGTCCAAGCTGCACTTTTCTATAGATTAAAAGTGAATAGTGACTATGGCTGTCAATTTTAGTCTGTTCCTCACACTAAGCTGTTGTTTGGCATCAGAAGACTTAGAATATAGATTGTTAGTTTTATAGACTTTTGGTCACCTTTGGGTTTGAAACAACATGAGACTGAGTAAATTAATTAAAATAATAAATAAATAAAGTGTCGACAGTTTTGTTTAAATGGTCATTACTGTTAACCCCTCCTCTGTGAGATCCGTTACTTTGTTGGGATTGCATTTGTAAAGCCTGGGCCATATGCCGCTTCCTCTTTAGCTGGGATTATGCCACCATTACTGCTGATAAAGGCTGTTTACAGGCTTGGCGCGGGGTTGGTGCTTAGGGCGATTGGAAACTGGCACTGGTCTCAGTAGAAGTGTTTGGCTGATGCCAGCTGCTCAGTGCCCCGGCCGTTCTGTTTTGTAACAAGTCTCTCAAAGTAGAAATGCTGCATGTTCATGACGTTTATTTTGGTTTCGCTGTTCAGTGTTGGTTTTACTGGAAGCGTAATTATGTTTCACTGGTGGTCATATTTTAGGGAAATGTGCTGTTTTGCCTAAATGACCAGTCAACAAATTGATCTTAAAGAAAAGCTCTGAATAAGTAGTCTGGTTTCGGGTTCACCTGACCTGGCAGACTTGTTTTCTTGGGGGGCATATACATGAGACAAACATTCTTGTGTTCTAAAACAATTTGATGTAACCGTTTGGAACAGAATGGAACAGATTGCAGGGGTCATGTTTTTCAGTGTTGGATTCTTTTTGAACTCAACACACCTGCCTACAAATTCAATGCTGATGGCAGGACACTCAAAAACCAGCTCAAGACACAACACAAGTCCAAAAACATCTGTCTAAATATATAGCTGTATTGATGGCACTTTAAACGGCTTTTTTGAAAGAGTTAAACTGGATAACAGCTAAAGCACAGCATTGCTTGGATACTAATTAATTCATCACTAAAAATCTACAACTAGTGTCTGTTAGTGAGTAGTTGGACACTTAGTTTATACTTATGACCCCTCCCTAGAGGCTCTGTGCAAAAATCAATGAATTGCTTTTGTTGTATTTCAGTGTATTAATGCAAGGACATTAGGCCTAGTGTTTCTGTTTTATAAGTCTAGGTGCGGTCTCGTTTACCATTTGTCCAATATGTTTGTGGGCGAAATCCAGTCACTTCAGCAGGAATCCTTCTGATCAAAGTGTGTTCAGTGTGAGCTGTGCTTCATGCATTATTGACAATAGACAATTCGCTGAAATTTTGCTTATGTGACGGCACCTTTAGCAAAGGGTTAAATGTTTCAACTTTAAGAAAGACTCCCATTGGTTGATACACATCGATTGTGCTTCCTTACAATCTATTCAGCCTTCGGTATGTCAATCAATGTGCGTGATACGCTTAGCGTCGTGCTATGATAATGACCCGTTCCCATGACACCGGGGGCCACGATGGCCTTGCACGTCTCCAATTAATAATGTAAAATCAACAACTGCCTGATTCCCAAGCAATTGTCTGGCCATCCTTTACCTGAACTTGTCAAGCTGATGCCTTTCATGCAAGCTCATCTGTCTGGGAGGGAGGGGAAAAAAAACAACGAAAAAAAATTCTCTATTCAAGTTCAGCCAAGACTAGCATCCAAGACACAGCTGATTGAGTGTATTGATTGGCACCACGAGAATCAGCCTCTTTGATCAAATGCACATTGTGGCTGATGTGTCTGCACATGATATGCTCTTTTGTAGACATGCCAGACCTGTTTGAACTTAGGACAGTGAAACTCTTATTAGCTTTTTGTATGGTTTCGTTATCGGTCTGCGAGCTTGATGCTCAATCTTTTCCTGTGGAGGCGTATTTTTATAGCAGGTAAAATCGAGTGATCCGGGATATGATAGTGTATGTTGTGTCTATGCATGTAATGATCTTTTCAATTATCTTATTTATTGATTTCAACAATGACCTTGAACTTTAATAAGCTTTTAACATCACATTTTTATGGCCCTTCCATGTCTTGAGGCTTTGTTGCTTTATTTTGTTGTGTTGGGTGTCTTAAGTTGGTCTCTCTCTCTCTCTCTCTCTCTCTCTCTCTCTCTCTCTCTCTCTCTCTCTCTCTCTCTCTCTCTCTCTCTCTCTCTCTCTCTCTCCACTCTTTGGGTGCCCAGGGAAATCACACTGATCAATATTTCCCATTTTAGAGGAATTGCAGCAAACATTCAAGGAGAACAGAATTTACAGTACCTTCTGCTCAGCTCTAATCAAACTATAATTTAAATATGCCTTCCTAACAATTGAGCTGAAATTAAAACAAACCACACAAGCATCGTGTTTGGTTGGTTTCTTTTAGAGGTCAACCTAAGCTTTATTACAGCATAGAATACTGTATACGTACGGATTATCTCGCTATATTGTGTGTTTGACAGAGAAAGTGGCTCGTACTCTGTTTGCATGTCTATATTTATAATTATTTGAAGTTTGTCTTCTTAGTATATAAATCAAAGGATGTAATTTCAGCTGCCTTTTATGATGGTCAAGGGCCATTGCACAACTCTGCCTCATGCTGTCTTACCATTTCTACTGCGGGGAGATCCTTTACATACCGATGTGCACTTCCCAGCTCCTTTTAGCATGCTGGTCGTTTTCTCTTTCTGCTACTGTTCCTGAAAGAAGAAACCATTTGCGCAAATGACCACAGCTTTCAGAAAAGAGCTTGGATTACATGTTAGCGTTGTCATGTTGAAAGCAAAACCTTTAGTAGCTGTTAACTGGAGAGTTAGGCGAATTACGACAACTAAATGATTCCACTTATTTGTGAAGTAAATGCACAACTGGGTGTTTCTTCAACAATAAGTACTTTTGGCCCTGTGGACTTAGTAATAAACTTTTTGACAACACTTTTTACAGTCTCACTAGTTTAATGTGGCCATTAATGCATCACAGTATAATTATGTAATTTCTGTAATTGTTCCTGAAACGCCATGAACGTTTCCACCACAGTGTCTTTTCACCACATCTCAAATGATGTATTAATAGCATGGACGACTTCTTTGTTTTGCTAAAGCTAATTTAATTAATTTTATATGTATTGTGCACAATTTAACATTATTATAACTTGTTTTAAAGGTTTAAAAAATTACACATTCTAATTACATTTGATAAAATATTAATACAATTATATTAATTTAAATATTCCACTTGCAATAAAAATTTACCTTGATTCTTCACACATCACATGTCTCAAGGTGACGATTTTTTTTGTGGGAGGGGTGTGGGGGGGTTGGGGTCGGGGACATTTGATAAAAATCAGACATATACATATTGAAATGGTGTATTTAATTCTTTGTTCAGATCAGAATAGTTTTAAACGTAATAATTCATATTTTAGGATGGGCTTTCATAGTTCAATATCGAAAGTCTGTGATGTAGTTAAAACTAAATTGGTACATAAAAGTAATTGAAAAGTAGCAGAAATAAATGATGAAAGTATGAAAGCAATTTCCAGGGAGGACATTAATATAACAAAAATAATGTTTAAATGTGTTAGTTTTAATTGAGCTCATCCCCTGGGACATAACAGTGCCCGAAGTTGAAGGAACACACAATTACGTAAAGAGTTTATAAAAATAAAAATAAATAAATAAATAATATTTACACTGACTTTTCAGATAAATTGCTTTAATGTATAATTAAGTTTATTTGTTTATCTAATCAGTTGCGGTCATATAACCTCCAACAACATCCAGGTTCTCCACTGGGTAAAACACCTTAAGGCATTTTCGTACAGACGGCGAGAGCAAGAAAATTGAAAGAAAATATTTATACAGTCCCCTAATGTGGGACTTTTTGGCTGCAGAGATTCTTTGCTGGAGCCCGGGGGTGTTGTGTAGTGCTTTCTCACTCATGCATGTCTGTCTGTGCACTGAATCAAGCCCCAGTCCCCAGTCCCCAGTCCCTGTACAGGAAGCCCTGCTTCAAGTCTCAGGGGCCCGGTGAGCCGCAGACGAGATGTTGGCAGCGGCCGAGTTAAGCCCTGCTAGTGAGGACGGACCGTGATATATGACTCACGCACTGTGCGTATGTGTCAGTGATGAACGCTTCTGGAATTTCCCTTACTCCAACTTTTTTTAAACTTTTTTATTGGAGTGTTAACAGTAATGGTTTATGATGGCAAAGGTTTCGTTTTTCCCCATAAAGTGTTTTCACGGTACGATTTTGGAAAGGAACAAGCCAGAATGCTTTTTAAACAAGTTCTTTTAAAAGTTCCATTCTGAAATGTGGTTTTCCTTACAAGGCCCATGTGGTCATGGTGATCTGTAATGATTTGTTTGTTGTGGGTTGGTTTGCTGAAACGGAGCTCCTGGCTGGAGTTATCTGATGGTGTCAGTTACAGGGTTATTCAGTCACAGAAGCCTCGGACACTGCCAAATGGGTCGGGATGTACAGGGGGCATGTGCTCGGGGTAAGTTTGAATTTGAGTGTCTGTGAACGTCTAGGGTTCATGGAGTGTGTGCTGGATTCAGCTGGTTTCTCATGACAGGTTTCGACAAGGTTCGAGCTCCGCCTGTCACAGGTGTGTATATTCAGATCTTAGGACAGTCCTGGACAGCCATGAAATGAGACACTAATATCTTCCTCTATCTTTCACTCTCACTTTTCCCTCTATCCCTCCCGGACCCTCCCTCGCTTGAAATCAAACAAAAAACGATTGTTGTCCGTGATCGGCCTCTCCTTATTTTGTTTTCTTTTTTGTCAAGAATCTTTATTTTATTTTATTTTTTACTGAGAAAGTTGGTAACAATATCTAAATTCAAGTAGATTTAAGTGGCATAACTTAAAACATAGCTTTAGTTACAATATTTAGTTAAAAAAGTTACATTTCTGTCGGTCACTGAGGAGAATTTGGGAACAAAAACTCAAACTCAAATATGTGTGGGGAAATGTTTGACCTGTATGCAAAATTCTCAATCATGTGGATTCATATTGAAACGACTGCATTTCGCCTGTGACATTTTTTACATGTCATCTCTGATGTCAGTTCTGTCAAAATTCATGTATTCTCATGTATACTCACATGACTATTATATGGTTATAAAAGTTATAAATGATAATATTTCCATGTAGAACTGTATGTAATACATGTTTTCATATTCAAATGGGCAATTTAGCTCTTTTAGCTATTAAACTGTAGGTTTTAGCTACAGTTTTCTTAATTTTCTTTCATTTTCTTGAAAGCTATGGGAGAAAACACCAACATTTCCTGACTGCAATACAATCCCATGTAAAGCAATTACAGTCCGAATAGGGGTTTTACTCTATCATTTTTACTAAGGTTCAATTTGGACTGAATTAAAATCATAAAATACATTTGTGAAACACATATTTAGCCAAATAGGGTAATACACAGCACCACCTGCATAATACCCTCTCTTCCCTCTACACGCCATGAGCCTTCTGATGAGGTGTGTGTGTGTGTGTGCGTAGAGGAGGTAATGTTTCGGAAAATGTCACTTTCACTGGCTGGCCGTGGCTTGTCGTAGGTCAGACTCGGGGTGCGGGCTGATCCAGTTATTAAGTCCAAAATCCCATAAACAGCAGTCTCAGCCCAATTAATAATTTACATAATTAACATGCAATTTTAAGTTGGGGCTGGCAGAGCAGGAGCCGTTTAGGGGAAGGAGGGGTCGGTCGTGGGGGGTGCGGTTGGGGTAATTAGGGCTAATGCAGCCGTGCCGCTAGGAGCCCTGTTGACAATTCCAGCACATTCTCCCTCTCTCTCTCTCACTCTCTCCTCCTCAGCATGGTCGACTGACAACTGGGCGACAGGCTTTCCCAGCTAAAGCGAAAGCCCCCTCTGACAGTATTAATAGTTGACAAACTGCGCCTAAAGCCCGGGCATTGTTTCTGTCACTTGTTTGGTTTGATGTCAGTGTTAGCCGTTATAAATCAATAGTGTCAGGATTTGGTAATGTTTATAGCAGAGCCAAGGTTTATTATTTCATGTGACTGTCATGGACAAATAGTATTTATCATAGCTGTCTATAAATTACGGCCGACAGACTGTTGGTTTACCCAAACCCACTCCACTCTAGCAGGGACCATTCCGACGTCCACTTCCATATTTAAAGCAATTTATTTTCCCTGAGCCGGAGCCAGACGTTAACCCCACACTGGTTCTCCTTTCTCTCCATCGGCCTGCGTGTGGCTGTGTGTGTGTGTGTGTGTGTGTGTGTGTGTGTGTGTGTGTGTGTGTGTGTTTGTGTTGCTGCAGTGGTTTCTGCCGTCACATTAACACTTCCTAAACAGCTCAAGGGCAGACCTCGAAACATGACCTCTCTCACTCCAGGAATTTTCTTTTCTTTTCTTTTCTTTTCTTTTGACCTTTCTTTTCCTATCCAATTCGTTCTTATAGTCTTAAAAATAAAGACCCATTATTTTTTATCAATAAGCATTGATGGTGAATAACTTTTAACATCCATGGAAACTTTCCAATGCACAAAAGTTCTTTATAGTGGACAAAAATTGTCTTTAGATTATTCAAATGTTCTTTACACTAAGAAAAACATGGTTCTTTTGATAAAAGCATGGTTATTTTGGTGAACTCAAAATAGTTCAATGGCATCGCTGTTAAAAGCCTATTTTAGAACCTTTTTTTTTTGTATGTATGTATTCTCTCCTATACTTACATTTTATATGTAAGTTTAAAATATATTTCCTGGTACAGGGCAAAGTAGGTCACAACAGTATTTACAAGGTGGAATAGAATCACTATACTATAGTTATACTTATACCAGCTATTACTGGTGTCACTTTAATAGAACAATGCTATCTTTTAAAGAGACAAAGACGATTTAGACTAGAAGCTTTAGTAAAATATTACCACTGCTCTTATTTGCTCTCAGTATATGTGAATTATGTCATGTTTAGAGTAAGCCCAGACTAGGATGAAATTATATGTATGGTGAAGCAATTTAGAATAGTAAGATAAATAGGTTTGCTAACTTTTAAAAGCTTTCCATATCTTTATTGTTAATGTCAATGGCTGTATGTCCAATTAAAGTAATATTAATATCTTGGGCTAAACCGCGGGTTGCATAAAATTCCTTCATCCTCAAAGAATGTAATCGTAATGCGTTTCAGTATTCGACCAATGACATTTTTGTTTACTTTTGTACAATAAACAATTTTGAGTTCTGGGTCATCACGTAAAAATCAGTTGCAAGCCACTGCAGCGAAGTGACAAATTAGTGCATTAAGTTTATACGTCAAAACATTTTTCCTGTTCTCCCTCTCTCTCTTTAGAAACTGACCATTCCCTCTCACTCCACCTCCCTTTCTATCTCTCTCTCCCTCTCTCTCCATGCTTTTGATGATAGCTGTTCTGTCTCTGCGTGTAAGAGATGTCTTTGGCCTTGGAAATGATTTCTCGGTGGCCAGGCCCGGCTCTGTGCTATTGATCAGTGGCAGCCATTGACTATCAGTTCCACTTGCAGCAAGGAGGTCATTAGTTACCCACACACACACATTCATCAGAAGGCAGCCGTGGATCACTTAGAATGCTAATGCACACGCTAGGAGCTGACAGCTGGACCAGGGGGAGAGAGAACGAGGGAGAGCGAGCGAGAGAGAGGTGGCTGTAGTGTTGTTCCTGTGTTGAGGTGGCTGTATCAAGGGATGGCATGCTAAATTGTTTGCGTGTGTAAACAATTGAACTCCGTATTCTATTGTTAGTGGACCGTTCTCCAACGCGTGTACACTTTTTCCTTACCGCACCACTCCTGTGGCCAAGCCTGAGAAATAGTGACGCAAAAAAGAGATGACATTGGCTATCCAGCCTGTGCCTGCATTTGATGTCTTTTCTGACAAGGGCCACCATGCCTGACCTACCTTGTTTTAGCCTACGGCTGAACGTGACCATACCCTTTAAAATATAAACAAACAACGCGCAAGGAAAGCAAGGGAGAGCGAGAGAGAAAGAGAGAGAGCTTTATAATTGGGCCAAGCGAAGCTGCGGGACGTGGTCGAGTCTCCACGTTCGCCTTTTGTATATTTATGACCCCCCTGACTTGATTGATGGAAGGATAGCGTTTGGTGACACTGTCATTTGCAAGTTGAAAAGGTATCACAGTGGCTGGAGCCGCGGGCTGGGGTCCGGGCTAGGACTGTGGTGCAAACCGAGAGAGAAAGAGAGAGAGAAGGGCTCATTTCTATGCTGATGATATCCAAAGCCCTTCTCATTTCCTTTGTCTCCAGTGGAATGACATCTGCTGACAACAGACATTTTCCAAAGGGCTCCACAGTGGTGGAGCAGAAAGAAAAAAACTTGGGATTCTGGGTATGTTAGTGTATTTTATAGTTATACAACTAATTTAAAAATACAATTATTTTTAATCCTTAATGTATTCTATGTGCAAAAGTTCCACTTAGATTTATGGCAACTAAAACAGCAAACAGCTTGTTGTCGTGATTCTGACATCACTGTAACACACACTGTATCACTGTCTACATTTACATATAAATGCCTTAGTGTGAACTACAACTCTACTTAAAGGTCTGTCAGCCATAACAATGGTCATTTGCATAAAAACATGTCCTAAAGGTACAGTAGCAAAAACAGCCTGTTTACTTAACTCTTTTTTTTTTTGGTGCTGAGTAAAATAAATGTATTTAGTTCAGTCAGGACCACTTTGCCAAGTATATAAATTTATTACAATTATAGCATACAGTTAGTGTTGGCGGTATGGTTCTGTTCTGGGCAAAAACTCCTACGCCTGTCCATACTGCTATGCCTGGACAGAGCGGGGAGAGCAGCAAGTCAAACCCCCCTGGGGTACAGAACAGATCCAGTAAATGCATGCATATTACAATACTCAATTACATGAGTTGTAAAAATACAATTACATGATAAAAGCTTGCAATGTATGACTGTACAGGAAAAACAAAAAAAAAGAATGATTAAAGATTCGTTTGGGTGGAGTTGGGGTTGGAGGAGGGAGGTTCATGCGAGCAGCGATGATATGAAGGGAATGCTGAAGGAATGGGAGTTTATATGTGCCGCTGTGATAGATGTCGACACTGATTGGAACACATCATGAACAGCTGGCTAACAGCTGATGCGAATTTGGATGACGTGGCCTGCCTGAACGCGATGCTTGATATTTATAAAATTACTTTAATTTTATAATTATTATAATTATAAAATAAATCATTTTCCATCTTTATGTTGTTCCAAAGTTTTTGCATTTCCATAGAACACAAGCAATTATAACAAATGGGGACTGATGCTTTCGAACTTCAAAAAGGACTTAAAAGCACTATAAAAGTGCTTTTACACTTATGTATATGTTGATACTTTTGATAATTAAGTATCAAAAGTATGTTAGTACACTGCCATTTTACTGCAATTCCATTTAATACTGAACATGCCGCTTTTTAGATTGTATTACTTGCATAGTTTATATTTATAAGTGCTTAAAATAGTAATAATGATTCATGATCAAATTGCTCTTTTGAGTCTGACCATTTCAATTAGTCAATTGTTTAATTAGCAAAACCGGTCTGAATGATTCGTTTTGAGTTGGACTGATCCAGTACATGACAGGCTTGTTGGCCTGTTTACACAGATGTATACACAGATAGACACATGCATACACTCTGTTCGATCGGCTCGCAGTTTCAAGTTGTGATGTGAAATGTGCAGGTGTAGCTCCCATCATTGTATTTACACCAATTAACACATAAAGTGTAATTACCCCTGTGGAGTCGGTTGGAAGTCCACAAATGAGGGCACCGCCGAGGCCCCTGGCAGCTGACACACAGAACCAGAGAGAGAAAGAGGAGAAATTAGTAAGTATCAATTAAGTGACAGTGATACTGATGAATGCTCACTCTGAAAGGTGTCAGATGAAGACTGTGTGTGGGGACTAAACCCATAAGACTGCGAGATTTGAATGTGCCATGGGGTCTGTGTCACTTAATACTGTCTGTATGTGCTAAGATGAGGACAACAGATGGAAAATGAGCACAGAGGGGCTGCAAAGCCCAAATATAGCCCAAAGTTTTGCTGCTGCTTAAAAGTTTCAATGTCAAAGGTTTTGATTTAACATATGTATCATATTTGATATACACTACTTTATAATAACTGTGATGGAATTGTATGATGCTGAAATCATTACTCAAGTCTTCAGTGTCACTTGATCCTCTTAAAATCATTTTAATATGCTGATTTGCTGCCCAAGAAACATTTCTTATCATTATCAACACAGATGAGCTACTTAATATTTTTGTGGAACAGTGATCGTTTTTTTCAGTATTCTTTGATTAATAGAAGCTTCAATAGAAGGTTGAAAATATTATAAATGTATTTACTATCCCTTTTGATCAATTTAATGTGTCCTAGCTGAATAAAAGTATTATTTAAAAAAAAATCTTATATACTGACTCAAACTTTTAAAACAGTAGTTTTATTTACATATATAGTTTCTATTCACATCGTAAAGTATATGTACCAAATTTGATTGAATATCCGCATCTAGATAGTTCAGTAAATATATGCGTGTTTGTAAGAGATAGAGAGACAGTGTAGTTGCACTTGCCTTTCTCACATTGTCTTGGATTCCATGGCTATACAGAAATGAAGAGCGAGAGAAAGAAAGAAAGAGAGAGAGCGTGAGAGAGCGCAAGTGTGATGGATAAGCTCAGGGGCTGTTTACAGCAGTGTGTAAAGCATTAAAGAGCTGGCAGAAGGGCCATTAGCATAAATGTTTAAATCAGACAAACAAACTTATGTACCCAAATGAAAATGTTTTCCTGCATTAATCTGGAGCAGAAGGCTCTAGTAGAACAATTAGTGCCTCTCTCATTCGCTCTTTCCCACTCTTTCTTTTCCCCCAACTCGCTCTCTCTTTCTTAGCCTCCCTTTTATTTCACAAGTGTTTATGTTTAAAGACCTAGGACGGTACTTCTACGGTCCCCTATTAGTGCCGAAGCATCAGACACTTTAGAGACCCTGTTTCAAGAATTGGTGAGTAATTGTCAGCCTGGTGTATTATGACTGAGTTTGTCAGACAACTGTGAAGTTTCATAGACCAGCTGCGAGGCATCACACTCTCTCTGTCTTGCTCTCCCTCTCTCTGCCCGAGCTTCTAGTTTTGAGGACCAGACTGAAGCTAGGCTGATTTAAGGCCTTGTAAAAGTGTCGGCTTTTTAAATACTGTTTGCATGCCGCCTCCTGGCAGACATTTCATATTCAGCAGATTTACATGATGGCCATTATTATGATTTTATGAAGCGTGAGCTTTTAAAACTATTGCCTCAGAAACGCTGGGGCAATTTCTGAGATAGTTCACAAGCTTATGACTTGAAGAGACTGTAAAGAGCGAAGAGTGAAGCTCAGATTAGGGATAGAGAGCACTTTTCATATAGACAACATTTTATATATATATATTTATACTAGTACTGAATTAGTTAAATATATTACATTTAAATGTTTAAATTGGTTCAGAATTTTAATTGAACCTATTTGTTTTATGAATACATCAAATTACGGCAGTAAAATGTGTTGTAAATGGCATTTCTTGTTGAATTGTTAAGGTGGTTTATGAGTTTAAGCTGTGTATTGGAAACCAATGTGTGTACAGTTCTAACCAGGTTGCTCAAGATGTTCTATGTGGGCCCTCTCAGCTAGTATTTCAGCTGGTCAACCACTTGAGCTAATCTTGCCCCACCTAATGGCAGTCTTCAAGCTAGAAATTATATAAAACCAGGTACCACCTTGAGCTAGTTTTAGCTGGAGTTTGTAAGGATTTGATGTTTCCATCAAAATAGTGTATGACTGTGCTTCAGTCTGAGGAAAATCCCCTTGCACAGTAACCTTGTGTGTGATGGAATGACGTAAATCCAGCCCGGTTTTTACATATGCCCTGTCGACACAGCCTTACATTTGCTGTTTGTTTAAACTAGCTGATAAGCTCTTCAAAGTTTAGCTGCTCAATTTCTCTCTCTGAGAGCTTTTCTACTCCCTTTTTTCTCCTCAAATGTTAAACTTTCATAATTTACGGCGGCCCGTTCCAGCGCTCATGGCCTGGCTCTTTGGGCCTGCCTCCATCCATCTTTACAGTAGTGTAAGCACTGATAGCAGAACATGCTAGGTGTGACAGAACCTCTCCTCTTGTGGGTCGGACTTGACGTTTCTCTTGTGGAGAGTTATGGCTGTTTTGGTAAGACTGGCGGGCCAGGAGGGCTCTTTGCTGCAGGGTGGAGTGATAGATTCAGCTGCCTGAAGCATCCCAGTGTGTTTATCCATGGCTAGTATGGCAGCTTTCAGAAGACATTTACCCCATGATTTGCGATGAGCTTATGTGTGAATAATTAATGGCAATTAATCCTTAATTACAGTAATTAGGCAAGTCACAGGAAATTAAGCTGCAGCTGGAGAGGCCCTGCGCGTCAGGGAGGAGAAGAGGGGAGGACGCAGAGGCGAATGTGGCATGGCGGTGCTGCCGGAGTGGCAGAGGGTTGCTTGGGTGGCACGGTGAATGCCGGTGTGTGCCCATGCGAGATTGGCAGCCTCGGTGTGGCGTGCGGTGACACAGATGCTCAGCGGGCATAGAGCCGCCTCACTGAAGATTACACTAGCTGTACGAAGCAATACTCTTTCAGTTATCCCTTTCTCCCACAGTCCCACATTCATTCTTCTCACGCTTTCTTTTCAAATATAGTCATTGACCCATTGCCTTTCTCAGATCAGAGTTCCACGGAGATTAAGACAGCCATTTGAGTCATCTTCTTAATTCTCTTTTAATAAAACGGTAAATTTATGGCATTTCCAAGCACCTGGGCCATAAAGCAATCGTGCCAGGCTGCCAGGAAGACCTGGTGGGTAGAATTTCAGGCAAGGCATACTAACTCATCCGATTTGCCAGCGAGACTCCTGATGAGCTGTCTGCGGCAAAAGAAAGTACAAGCAAAATACAAAAATTATTCAGAGAGCTTAAAATAGGCCAGAGGCAGATTTGTGCTTTTATTGGAGCAAGTGGACATGGGGAGATGTTTGGATTGTGTTAGCCGTTAATTGAGACGGGAGTCAAAGGAGACGCTGGTCTGTTTTTCCCATTTAGTCCAGAGCTCATTTGCGTCGTTTCATGCCTGCCTGTGTGAATTTCCGATCCTTTCTTCCACTGTTACTTCCAATTACGCTGTTATGCACATCACTAATTTGTGTGTCAGGGTCTCTGGATGAGCCTTGGGTTTTATCTCTGCCCATTTTCAACACAATATGACCTTCATCTGTGTTTTTCTTAGTGTTTCTTCGTGCCCCGCAGTAAACTTACATTTGAAGTTTCTAGGTGTTCCACAGGGCTCAATACTGGACCCTTTTTAATATTATAAAAAAAAGAAGGGGGGGGGGGGGTACTTTGTGCTTTACATTTAAAACACCTAAATAATATTTTCATAACTTCACATTCATGGAATTTAATGCTAACTCCTGTTGTTTCATCTTATGTTTTTTGATATGATGGTATTAATTATAACTGAGAGCCTAGCAGGCTTGTGCACAATTCAGAATTGAATTGAGAATGACTCCTAAATTCCAATTCAATTCTTGAATTTGAATTGAATTTGAATTGATGTCAAAAACAGGATCTAGAATTACAATTCAAATTTGAATTAAAGGAAGCAGAATTGGAATTCAAAACAAATTCTAAGAAATTCATATAGATATTTTAAGTGAAGTGTTTAACAATGAAGCTTTACAGTATATGTCAGATATGATTGCATTACATATTCTATAAATTATATTAGTTTGAAGTACTTGTACAGATTACATTAACAGGACATATTTTCCCCCAGCAATGAATGTTAAAAGCTCTAGTCACAGAACAAATAATTAAGTTTGATTTATTGTAATTGTAATTTTGTGGAACATGATAGAACATGACTCAGAAAATGATAGAACATGACTCCCAGAATTACTTTAGTAAATCTTTAGAAGAAAAAAAAAAAAAACTAGGTGGACATTTGTATACATTTTGTATATATATATATATATTAGAACAAAATGTATGCAGGGTTGAGGAGTGAGTTAACTGTAATGAAATTATGTTATTGAATTACAAAACGAATGTAATTGTATTTAGTTGTATTACTGAGGTAAAATGTGTAATTTAATTAGTTACTAATCAAATTAAAAGGAAATTGATTTACATTGATAAAGTAATCCAAATAAAATAATCCAAACCACATTTATAATGGGTAACTTATAACAGTAAGCAATTACATTTCCAAAGTAACCTTCCTAACGCTGAATGTGAGATTCAACATATTCTTCCTGTTGTGTGAGTAGGGTGACCACCCGTCACGCTTTGTGTTGTACCGCACAGCATTTTCACCCCTTGTCCCCCACGTCGCATATTGACAAAATGTCCCGCATTTTTATCAGTCTGTTTGCTTTTAATTATCATATTAAGAAAATGTGCATGCGTTCTTTTGCCTTTTTAAGAAAGCATTTTATTTAGCCTATTCTTTTTGCGCCGTAGTTTTTCACCTATATTTAACAGCGCTTCGTCAGAAGTACAAATACAACAGGCGATTTTAAAATCAAATCCAATGGTTGAAAAGAAAGGAGTAAACACGGTCACTAATAGGTTGTCAATCAAAATGTTTAGCGGTGATTCGTTCCATGTGTTCCCTGTCAGGAAAACAAATGGATAATTTGGTAAATTAAAATTTTAATTTAACAGAATTTATCAACTTATTGCCTGCTGTAGTTGCTTAATTCACATCCTTTCTAAAAATATGAAAGTGTTTGGTGTAATATATTCTTAATATATAAGGCTGTCAATAAACTAATTTCATGTTGTTTTATATTTTATTTGTTCATTATTTATTTGGTTGGATTTTAGTTGGACTTAGTGATCTGCATGATGCCTGCTGCCTTACTCAGTGATGTTGAATTTAAATGGCAAGTAAAATAAAGACATGCTATGTTACATTGTGATGTAATTGTGTTGTCTGGAAGGGACTAAATAACAAAGTATTTTTATCAGCTGAAATGCAGAATACAAATGTGTTTATTAAGTTAAATGGACATTATATAACAGTTTCAGGTTATGTTTTAGTGTTGGTAACATGTCCCACATCGTCCCACATTTGGTTTGTTTGATGGTGGTCACCCTATGTGCGACTGTGTAGAATTTCTTTGAATTGCCATGAATTTAATTCCACTTTGTGTCATTCCAATTCAAATTCAACTTCCTGTGGGGCGGAGTCAATTCAATTCAAATTCCAATTCATGAATTGAATGGAGGCCAATTCTGAAATTCTGAATTTTGCACAAGCCTGGAGCCTAGACTCATTTTTTTCAGAATTCACTACAAGTTTTTGACAGTCTTCTCTCCTGTGCGTCATTGAAATGGCAGCGTGGGTTCATTTTTATAACACGGAGGGAGAAAGGGAGTTTTTTACTAATAGGAGGTTTAAGTGGCATGGTGAGGCGCCCAACTGTGATATTACATTAACCCACCCTGCCTCACATAGCCTGCCACCGACGACAAGATTAAGAGAATACACACCACCCTGCTCTTAGCTCTCAAATACTCCACTTCAAATAATGAGAATTTATTGAGGAGCTCAAAGATGCTCCTCTCACACCTCCTTTACCTCTTCCCCCTCTTTTATCAGGACGCACAGCGGAAAGCATGCCGTAGCACTGCCAATGTGGATGTGCATGCTCTCTAATGATGGCGCGCCTGCCTTTTTCTTTTCTGTCAATTTACAGCAGAAAAATAGTTCAGTTCCACATAACAGTCACACAGTTAAATCTCATACCCTTTTATATGATATAAAACCCTTAACCCTTTTAGCAGTCCATTATAATAGGAGCTCAAGCATTTGCACACCATTGGGGCTCCGACTTTACTGATATTCAACCATCATCTACATGCTCTCTGTAGGCGTACATTTTTCCTCTATGGCTTCTTCGGATAATCGTACAGAACCCAAGCACCAGCGAGTCCTTTAGCTCCAGACAGAGAGCAAAGGAGGAAGAGAGGCTGGTGGTGTGAAGTGACAAGGTCAGCAGGTTCTCTCGTCGCTGTACAGAATCTTCTGGATAAGTGAAATAAATGAGGCAGTGTTAGCTGCTAACGGAACGATCACCACGATGCTAAAGGCTAACTGCCGACTGCCACGCCTTCAAATCTCTGGGCAGGCTAAGCTTCACCATCAGCGAAGATGTCCTGTTAAAGTGTCTGGGAAAAATGCAATGGAAGCAGATACTCATGTAGTCCAGCTCACTGATTCAGTTTATACAGAAAGCAAGACAGAACAGCATAGGTGAAATGCTAACAAGGCAGTTATTAGGTACATTTCATTAAATACTGAGAAATCAGAAAACCACTCTGACATATTATTAACACTGTTAATCATTACTAGTCACATTAATCCTTGGCACATTAACGTTTTTCCTTGGCAATATTGTTTTAATTTGTAAACAATATAGATGCCCATCCTGTTAAGTCTTTTGTAAGATGCCTTTAACAAAAGCCAGTTTCCTAATGACATCATCTTCTTGGAAGTAAAATCATTTTTTACTAGAAAACAACAGCAACGACATCATTAAGTATTGCGTTTCTGGCATTAGTTGGTTCCATTCCGTTTTGTTTGATCTAGTAAGAAAAATCTGCATATTATCAAAATTATAATACTCAAGCTATAATCAATAAATATGAAATAGTAAAGCATTAAAAGTTCAAAAGGTACTGCATAACAGGAATGATATGTACTCACACCGGTTGCTTGAATTTCAAAACAATACTTACAGTCCTCCCCAAATATCAATAAAAGATTAATTTCAAAGTTTTTGTTTGACAGTGTCAGGTCCCAGTAAGATGAAGAAAATCCAATTGAGGGAAAGCATTGGAGACTGTACTCTGAATTTGCGTTTTCTTAATGCAGCATTTCCAAACAAGCAAACTTTATTGGAAGATGCAGCGTTATAGCTGGACGTGGACCTCAAAATGTAAACGTAATCGAATAAGGACGCAATTTGTGAAAAGTGGCCGATGCCCTAAGTCTAGCCCCCATTCTCTTTCCTCCATCCAGCCCTTGCACAATTAAACATCCAGGGCACACAGAAGAGGGGATTCGTGCAGAAAGTATGTAATACCATTAGCAGGCATTTCATAGTGGGCTTTTATCCATGTAGGTTTTTATTACGTTTAATTAGAGTCCAATTGTTTTAATAGCAACGTTTTATTTTGAGAATTTGTATCCATATACTGTACTTCATATTTATATACTCACAATGGACACAGTCTGCTTTTTTCAATCTTTTCCCGTCTTTTTCTCTCTCCCCCCCTTCTCTTTATATTTTTCGGGGCTTTAATTGTCCATTGCAGTGAGTCAGAGCCATGCTATCAGAGAACATAAGTGCAGCGTGTTGAGGCTATTTCTCCCTGAGAAAACTCTGCAGGGCTGCACCAGTGACAGCACTACTGACGGGCTAATGGAGCAGTCTGAGTGTGTGTGGTTGTGCGCGTACGTGTGTATGTGTATGTAAGGCTATCCCTTCGCCCCTGCCCTGACCCCTTTGTGGGCTTGAATTCCTCAAATGTTTGCAGGATTAAATCACTTAATCTGTGTGTCAGCTCGAACCCCAACGCAAAAGGCCTCGGAGGGAAGTAGAGATAAAAGAAAGGAGAGAGGTATTGAGATTGAGGGATACTGTACATTGAGGTCCCCGTGTTTCAGTCAGTAGGCACTAGGCAGTATGTATTATTTCACACTACCTCGTATTGTCCTCCACCAATTGTTTTTGACAGGTAAAATGGTCAGGGAATCAGCAAGGGAATTCTATGTATTCCCACAAAATGGCAGGCATCGGCATTTAATCACAGAGTCTACGGTGTGAAACGGCTCTCTATTGAAATGTACGAATTTGCTGCGCTGGGAATGGGGCGCATCCTCTTTACGTTGAAGACTATTCCGGAGGGATCGCTCCTTGAGATAGAATTCCGTTTGCGTCGCCAAACAGCACTCCCTTCGCCCGGCAATCACCGGTGCTCCCTTCATCAACTTGCAACAGCTCCCTCTTGATAGGAGCAATTCATAATTTCAGCTGCTTGTCACACGCGCACACAACTGCGGCCCACTCATGCCTAATAGCGAGCGAGTCTGAGGCAGGAAGAATAGGGGGTAAAACACGTCTGAGCCTTGAGAAATATTTGAGGATCAGTCAAAGATATATTCCAAGAAGTCGAATGCATAATATATACGGGGCCTCGTGAACATAAGCCTCTGTTTTGTTCCGCTCCTGTTTCCCGCTCAATCACAATGATGAAACAACAGAGAATGGGAGGAGGGTGGTGGGTTTAGAGGAGGGTTGGTCCTCCATGCCGGGCTGTGTGCTCATCTCCAGAGTTCCTCTTCCTGGGTGAAACGACAGTCGTGTGGTGGGGGAGCGAATGACTCCTCAGTCAGTGCGTGACAATGCTGTCAGTACATGCATTAATTATGCAGCCCGGGGCCACGGAACGAGAGCGGGAATGTGTAAGACTAGGACGGAAAGATAGGGAGGGAGAGATGAGAAACGGAGATGGATAAAGGAAACGTGTGTGTGACAGGACAAACAGTGGAACGATATGAACTGTATTTAAGAAATGGCCCCATAGTCTATTTTAACCAGGAGGATTTCTGTTGCGGTACAGGGCCATATATTACGAATGAAGTCATTAGAATTGACGTAAACCTGCCGTGACCCTTAAAGTCAACATGAAGTCAACATTAACCTGTTTGTTTTCTTACTGCACGTTCCTGGTCTTATTTTGAACTTTTCATTGATGCATGTTATTTTCAAGGATTTTTTTTTTTTTTTTGGTCTAATCGAAATGTAATTTGCTCTTTCTTGAAAATGGCTTAATAATTTAGTTGTTTTTATTATTGCTGTTTGTTATTATTAGTTTGTATTTTCAATTTAGTTTTTCAATTTATTTAGAATTTACTAGGGTTGGGTATCGTATGAATTTATATACTGTTATACACATGCGTTTGTTCACTTAAGATATAATCGACTGTTTACGAAGATATTTTGACATAATTTTGTATGTATTTGTCCGTCCAAGCACAAGAAGACACAAAAGTGAACTGAATTCATTACTCGTACACTATATTAGAGGTGGCCTTTTGTGCGTGCGTCACACTCTCTGGATGTGCCCAGCACAGAAAACAGTGTGCAGGTGCCAAATTGAGTTCTCTTTCGCATCATCTTGCGCTTGAATTGTTGAAAACCACATTAAAATATGCACACAGGAATTCATAAGCGGAATCAAAATTTTCATTTTATGACAAGTATCCGATATCTAACCTTAAGTATCCGATTCCAATTTTAACACTTATTCACATTCAATTGTGTTCCATAATTCACTGTCCAATCAATTTTGTTGGACAAAACCAAAAAATCATAATTTTCTTGAATATCTTTTTCAAATACAGCTTACAGAAATAAAATGGTTAATTGTGAATAATGTGAATAGCAATTTGCATGTTTTAGTTTCTTTTTTGCACCATGTATGCTATCATTTATGAACTACCAAACAGCTTGTGGGTGAACTGTGCAACAGTTTTATGGAAAAATACCTCTAGGAGAATAGTTTGGTTAAAGTGAAGAATCGAGTCTGCAAGCCATCCACATACCAAGACTTATTTACATTTGGACAAGTGACTGTTTGGAGAAATGCTTGCGTGTTCATGTTCATTTGGGTCGTCTGTGTTGTGTAGACAAGGCCAGCTGTGTTTGAGGTATGACTCTGCTTTTTTAAGATGGACCAAACTGAACTGGACATGCAATGACAGCGAATCGCCAAGGCAGGCAGCTCTCCATGAGAGATACTAATTTTAAACCCTGTCCTAGATTTAGTACAGCCTAGCACAGCAGTTTCCTTCCTGTGTGCGCACACATACTTACGGCTCACTGTGCTGTCACCTTTACTGTCAATCATCCCGCATCATCCAACATAATTCAGAGGTGATGCCTCATGACTTCTCTCTGCCATCAGCCTTCTGCTCAGTAAGTGTTCCAAGGTTTGAGTCCATGACTGTCAGGATCTGTTCTATATTCAGATATATATATATCCACAGAAATCTATATATATATATATATATATATATATATATATATATATATATATATTGCACGTAGGGCAATATTGCACTGGAGCTTTTCGAATCAAATTCAAGTAGTCCTAATTGAGTCAAATGCAAAAAAAAATCAACATTTGTATTCCATTGATTAGGAACTGCTACTATTATTCACTCTGAGATCTTCTGCGTCTTTATAAAGACTTAACCCTGCCGGATCCGGCATGCTCGCTTTGTAGCGCACAATTTTGATCTCAGGAAAACTGCTGTTCCGTAACTGTCACCTGTCACTTCCATTTTTCCGCAACACAAAAGAACATATCTTGTATTACATGGTATTCCACAGGGGTGTTTCTCTTTCCTTCCCCCTGATCTCTGCAGTTATTGAAAAATAAATGCTGTTAACTAGTGTTTGAGTGGGCTTTGATTCAAATGGCATGAAAAGGAGCTGGTTGCTTTACTCTCAGGGAGTACAATTGAAACCATTAACAAATTATTCACTCTTTCTCCGAATGTATTCATTTCTTTATTCTACGTGATCATAACCATATTCCTTTTCACGGCACAGTATAAAAACGATATTAGCAGCCCAACACAGCATGGAGCTACATAGACCCGGATGGCACAGTTCTGTGGAAAGAACTAGGTGGCTCGAAGGAATCTATGGATTTGCTCCAAGAGGAATGACATGCGTATACTTAGCTTTAACTTCAGCCTCTGTTATACCTTAAACAAATTCACGCCCTCCCACAGACCTCTTAAATATTTAATTTGACAACTTTTTAATCCGTCACTACGCCATGATGAAGTAATTGTCACATGTCGGGAAAGAGGGAGAGGAGGGAAAAAAAGATTAAATTATACTTTGAAATGTGAATTGAAGTGATTTAAAAGGTGCCAGGCTCTTATTTGTTTTAGGACCTCGAGTAATAAGCCAAGGCTAAGAGGAATGGCTTTTCTCATGTACTTGCGTGTTTATCTGAGGGCTTTGGCATTACAAGCCGAACTCCCTGGTGATTTGCCCAGGCTAGCGTTCCCTGTGATCCATTGGCTAGTGAGGGCTTCAAACCATAACCTGTACTAATGGAGTTCATGGGTCTGCTCACACAAACACACACACGGTTCCACACACAGCAGTGCCGTACATGACCGATGACATTTTGTGAGTGCTTTTAAAACCTATGCCTAAACTATTGCCCTCGGTTTTGCTTGGATAATGTGAAGCGGGAGGCCAAGGATTTGGCGTTTGAAGCGAAAATATTTCTGTGTACGAGTCAAACTCCTGAGCTCACCTCGGTGACTAACTGTCTTTTCTTAGCACGCCTGATCTTTTCTGATCACAGATTAGCTATCACGAGAAAGACATAATGCCCTTCTATCTCATCTGCAGAGAATGGGAAAAGGACAGATTATACTACCTATAATCTTCAGGGGCTGAACAGAATGGTATCCGCCATCTCCAATGTTAATTTGACCTTCATAATTTAATCATTTTAAACATTAAAAAGATAGATCACAACAAAACAATCTGATCCATTATCATTTACTCACCCTCATGTCGTTCCAAACCTGTATGACTGACTTTCTCCTAAGATGATATTTTTAAGAAATGACTCATTATTATAAAAAATTTTTTATCCACACAATGGAAGTCAATTGTCACCAAATCTGTTTTGTTAACAACATTCTTTTGTTTTCTGCTGAAGAAAAAGTCATACAGGTTTGGAACGACATAAGTGTTGTTAAATTATCACAGAATTTTTTTGATTTCTGGATGATCTATCCCTTTATACGTAACTATTTAATTCAAACTGTATTTGTCTTTCTGGTTTTAGCTTTTTCTCTAGATTTACCAGCTGATTTTTTTCTCACCCTCTCTGTCTGGCATGGGAGGTGTGTGTGCCTGGTTGTGCCCGGCTTGTGCCCAGCTTTGCAGGGCATGGCGCCGAGAGCAGCGGGGCAGACCCTTCAGGCTCTCTCTACCTTTCATCCACTGCTGAAGGTGAAAGTGCCCCCTCAGGGTTACTGAGCTCTGCCCCTCCCAAAGGCTGCTGTGCAGGGAGTCAGATAGAGGAGAAATGATTAAAAAAGGAGAACTGCTGAATTCGCCCTTGTCTATAATATCTAATAATGAAGGCTTTTTTTTTTCATTTCAGAAATTAACTTTTTTATTAAGGGACAGTATTTGTCCCCGGGAGTTGATCTTTATGAAGGCTTATTTTTTATTATTTAATATTATTTAATTTTTTATTTAACTATACTAAAATGCACAGCATGTCACCTGTTTACGTCAGATAGTTACTTCTATTGTAAATCTATTCTAAATTGAGTAAATATGGATGTTAATTATACAATTAAATCAAATATAAAAGTAGCTGCAAATAATACAGATCATCAGACTTTATTTTCTTCTTTTATTCTCTTTCCATCTGCCAGTCCACCCTTTCTTTTATTCTATCCATCCGTCCACCCTCTCTTTTATTACATCCATCCATCCGTCTTTCTTTCGTTCTTTCTTTATAATTTCTGTCTGTTATTCCATCCATCCATCCATTCATTCAACTGTGTTCATTGAGATGTACTGTTCAGAAAGGCAGCACACACACACACACACACACACACACACACACACACACACACACACACACACACACACACACACACACACACACACACACACACACACACACACACACACACACACAAACAAACCACTATTACCCTACCCTGTTTAGAGGCAGCTGAGATTTATGAAGTCCACATGTTTAATACATTTCATTTGGTCCATGGGATTTGTACTTGCTTTGGTTTTTCTGTGTCCACTAGTGAAATATTCAGTCCATGCACAGCCAGTATTAATAAGGGACTCCAGAAGAGAGGGGGGCACGACGTGCATAAACATTTAGTCCTTATAGACTTCCATGAGAAAATAAGGACTGCACAGTACATGTTAAGTGCTATGAAGCCCCAATACATAATGTCCCAGAGAGCAACAGCCTGTTGGGAAATGGCGAGCAGTGTTACATATTCCTGCAGGCCTTCTTGTACGTTAGACAGTCAGATATGAAGAGTGTGTCGACCAAGAGAGAGTGAGAGGCCCCAGTGTGAAATACCGCCCAGGAAAATTTAAAGCCCCTCCAGTCTCCCATTTTCAGAAGGAATCCATTCATTTGTAAACACATCCTATGAAGATGGCAGCTGGAGGAGTGCATGAGGCAAACGGGGGGAAAATGAGGAAAAAGAGAAAATAAACAGATTACTCCACTGCCTGGTGTGGTCACTAAAATATTTGCTTTGCTTAAGTGCTGTTGGTTTTTCAAAGGAAATAAAAGAGAGCAAGTTAGAGAGGAAAACAGACCCTCATCTCTGAGGTACACTAAGCAGGTGAGAGTTGTTTTTAACGGAGTGTTTGCTTATCTAATGGGCTTTCCATTTTGATGGCTCAATGTGTCATCACTTCTCTATTTACACAGCAAACAGGAAACATGAATTAAGAGAGAGAAAGAAAAAGATTGGACTCTTTCTCTCTTGACTGAATGAGTAATGAGGGCTAAAGAGAGTTCACAACCTGACTAAACAGCTAGCTGTGTTAGCCGCTGCCCGTAGCGTGATACTTGCTAGCCCTTGTGTTGTTTTGCCCTTGTGGCCGCAGATGCACTTGCAACGGCGGATGCTTTTGTTTACATGGGTAATGCGGGTGTATTTAATGTTGACAGATATGGCTTTTGGGTGAATGCTAGCCCGGGTGGATTGAGGGGCCCATAATGTGGCTGTCATCTGCGCGAACAGAGGTTGAAGAGAAGCAGCCCACCTCCGGTTCCCCCTCGGATGGAGCCCGCGCTCCTCTCACTCAGCGCCGCTTGTATTTATGGACTGGTTTTACTGGCTTCAGATATGGCGCTTTTACACAGATCCGCTCAGACTCAGGGTTGTTTGGACATTTACGTTATTCCTGCTCTGAGTTACGTTCTCATGTAAAAAATGAGAGAAATTACTTGTAAGCCAGGGGAAATGTAGAAAACTCGTGACTGACGACTGTTCTCACACTGTGAACCTATGGCATATGCACCCAAAATGTACCACGGTCATGAAAAGGTGCGAAATAAAGTGTAAAATGTAGTCTTATGCTAAGAAAAGTTTAAAATAGTAAATTAAATCACATTTCGAGATATAAGCTCTCAGTTATGAGAAATTAATATATATATATATATATATATATATATATTTTTTTTTTTTTTTTTTGAGGGGCAGAAAAGGACTTCCAATCAGTACCTTTGTTTTCTTACCCTTGTCATTGTAGCCATAATGATTTCTTGCCAAATTATTACTTTAAATCACTAATGTAAAAATGTTGTGAACCACATACTGACCATTTCTGTCATAAAAAAAAAAAACTCGAAAGATTTTTACACAGTTCAGATTTGATTCTACATTAATATCTTATGGTTTTATAATACTAAAAAATAACTGTACTTATTTTATGGTATTTTGTTAGAAATTACAGTTACCAGGGTAAGTTTTGTATGGGTACTTTACTTTTGTTTATAGCATATAAATTTACACCATATTTCACGCAAACTTTAAGGCCTCGTTGTCTATCTCCATGAATCCAAAATCCATTACCAGAGAATTTTTATCTTATTAATAAAAACCCATGCAATACACATTTATAGTCAAATCTGTGAACTGCTGCAAAGCTAAAAAAAAAACAACCAGGCAGAAGTCATCTGTGAAAGTCTCCCTCGCGCTAAGCCCTCGAGTTTATATGCACAAACACACTGAGCGCGCAAGAAACGAAAGGGAACAACGAGAGCAAGCGAGACGGCGACAACCCCTCCTCATCCTCCTCTCCCAAATCCTAAACACTGTTTACTCATTTTTTAAAATCAGCCTTTCCACTGCCCCACTGTGAGGATATCGAACTCATTCAAACACGTCATCTTTACCAAAGCTTATTAAAAAGACGGACACAGCAGCAGAGGATCCTCATTTTTCAGTCTGTGCTGTAATTGCCCAACACAGACTGGCGAACAACAATCGCAGAGAGAGGGAGCGAGAGCGGGTGAGCGGAGGCAAGGAGATAAAGGGCTTTAGAGGGCTGGAAAAAAGGAGGGAGAATGTCTCGGAATCTCTCAATGGACCATGTTCCAATAAATCCCCTTGCATTTCAAAGGGGTGTGGGATTTCACAAACACATTTTGAAAGACGATCCTGTGAATCGAGCGAGCACTTTACGGTATAAGTGCCAGCTTCTTTAAGCTGAGAGAGCGAAAGAGGACGGGGGGCAGGGAAAGAGCGAGCGAGTGGGGTGGGCTTTTTGCGCATGTAATGTCTTGTGTTTGACCTGAAACTGCACTGGCTGGCTGATCTTTTGTGGAAATGATATACATGTGGAACAGAAACATAAGGCAATCCAATCTGAAAAGGTCAGTCGTCACTGCAGTCGGCTAGAAAATGGAGATGAAGTGTGTGTTTCCCCTCATGTTTCATATAAATGAAAAAAAGGATAATAATAACAGCTTCAGCCCTCAAAACGCTCTTAAAGCTTTATGTTCTGCCTGAAACCACTGAACTGAGGTGGCTAAAAGCATCAAGTCCTGAGAAGAAAGGACGCATTGTTTGCTGGCAAGCTAGGCTAATTGTGCCGTTGTTGTGGAGAGCTTGCATGCTCTCATTAACCCTCTAGCTCGTTAGCGGCGGCGGTTGCGCGTGCTTGACGAGCCCCGGCATCTCAACCTGACGCATGTCGTGTCAACGAGCGCTGTTCCTCGCCCCGAGACAAAGGCACGTTGGCAAGACACTGGTCCACCCCGACCACAACCGACAAAACGTTATCCCCACTAATGTCTTCCCCTCCAATTAAATCTGTAACTGTTAATTACTGTAATTAGCTAAGCAAGACCTTTCTCTCTCTCTCTTTATCTCCTTATCCACCTCTCTTTCTCTTCAGCATTTAACGATAAGCTGAAAGCTGTTTTTGAGTGCAGTTTGAAATGGAAAGGTGTGATGTTGTGAATATTTGTGATAAAAAATTTAACATATTAGCTAAAAGCTAAAAGCCAGAGGCCACAGTTCAGACCTAAACCCTTATTAAGAGAGATGCAAACAAATAAGTTTTTTTTTTCATTAATTTGTGCTAAATTAAGTAAGAAAACAGTGCAGTAACTAGAGTAATTTATTTGATAAAAAATACTGTTTATTTGTATTATTCGATCTTAAAAAGTTGTTGTCTTTGTATATTATTTTGTTTACAGGTGTAGTGTTTATATGTGTATTTAAAGAACCACCTTCATCTCATTCTTGGTACTGTGTAACACTGGAGAATTTTAGCAGACTGCACTGTTTTCCAAACAGTTCGGGTTCCCATTGACTTTTACTGTATGGAAAAGAGCAGGACATTATGCTTAATTAGGGGTAGGTGAAATGAAAATCTTATTTAATAAGATGAATAATCTTTCTTCACAATAACAGTATATGTCATGGTATAGTTATAGTTATCATGGTTATTTTCTTATTAAAAGTAACAAACAACAGAACATACAATGTAATAAATAAGCCATTCTTTGTTTTACACAGGTAAAGTCTATGTATTAGAAGAATTCAAGTAAATATTTATTAATCTTTATTAAAGCTACAATAGCTATTCAGTCACCAGCACAGACGCACAGATCCAGGATATTAACACACATCCACTTTTCGCTAAACAAGCACAAAACACCACGAGCACAAAACACCACGAAAGAGATAGAATTTTGGATTGCATACTGTCTGAGAGGCGGCTTTCTGTTTGTGCTTTTCCGGTTTGTGTCAGTCAGCGCAAATACAATTGGCTTCATTTTTTCAAGGCTTATCTCACCTAATAACTTTAACGGCGATATAAAACGTCCATTGATACATATTTTGCTATATTGCTATAAAGTAAATGATGACATTTTGGGTGAACTGTCCCTTTAAGGGCTGGTAAAGAAAGGTTTACTCTCTTTTTTATTGTTTCCCAAACTGTTCATGCTCATTAATAGGCCGGTGCTGGTGAACAAACCGCTGTAAGCATCAGCAAAGGATTTTACAGGAATTTCAGGGAAGTTTAAACCATCATACTTGTTCCTTCACACCTGATTTGTGTGCTTGTGCGCTACGTAATGGATTTTGAAGAGTGTTATTGCTGAAATAATTGCGTGCGAGTTCTGTGGTGAATGCGCATCCTCTGTGATTGGAGCTCCGCAGGTTTCCTGCCTCAGGATGCAGAAAACAAGGCAATGCTAATCTGTAATTTGGAGTGTAGTTCTTTCTCGGAAAGAAAGAAGAGACCCTTCAGAGGGAGCTCTTTCTCTCCTCTCTCTCTCTCTCTCTCTCTCTCTCTCTCTCTCTCTGTCTCTCTCTCCGCTCCAGGCGGCAGAGTCTTTGCTGTGGATTCACTGCAGCCAAATTTAAATGATGGACTGTCAAGTCTGGCACAGAGGACACCATTGCAAAAAGTCATTTCTTTGGCACTGGATCACGGCCCAGCTGTATGTTTCTAACGCTGCTTTTGTTGTTTATCAACACACCCTTGCACATACACGCACATTTAAAAAAAAAAAAGGACACGCTCATGTGGGCATCTGACATGCAGGAACACTCCAGCGCGTTCTCATATCACAGCGAGAGAAATGAAGAAAGCAGGCAGAGAGGATTCTGGGATTAGTGCGCCTGCATATTATAGCAATATTCACGTCTGCCCAAAGCTTTTTATTCTTGCCTTGCATGCAGTCGTGCTCATGCGTGTATGTATAATGACACTAATACACCAGAACCTGCCATTTGTGTGTCCTGTTTTTGTGTGTGTGTGTGTGTGTGTGTGTGTGTGTGTGTGTGTGTGTGTGTGTGTGTGTGTGTGTGTGTGTGGTGTGTGTGTGTGTGTGGTGTGTGTGTGTGTGTGTGTGTGTGTGTGTGTGTGTGTGTGTGTGTGTGTGTGTGTGTGTGTGTGTGTGTGTGACCTGGTTTTACATACTTCTCCGTTGCCTAATTAGGCAGTGGCGGAGAAGGACGAGGCGGCTTGCATAGATTAGTTGCCTGTGGGTATTTCATAAGTGCCTTTCAATGACACATTTGCATTATTTGCTGGGGGTGTACATTAAGAGGCACACTACCTTGGCCACAAATGAAGGCCAGGAGCTTAATAAGACAAGAACAAATAACCTAAGCAGATATTAACATGAAATATGACAACCCAAAGCAGGCTAGAAATTGAGAGAGTCGAATTGGAAATGTACAATATTGAAGTGTAACGATGCTCAAAGCACATATACATATTTCATGGAATACTGAAAATATGAAGATATTTTTTTATTTGAACGAATGAAGAGACCACCGGCATAATTCATAGTGGAGTTAGAAAGTTTGAGTCATTTTAATGATTTGAGACAGACTCAAATACTTTGTTTTTTTCTTTTGCCAAATACATTGCAATACAATACTGCTGTTTATCATTAAGGTTTGCATTAAGTTAGAAAGATGATAGAGCTTTATGTGAATTCAGCCTAATTATTCAAAAGAATCCACTCAAAACAAAGATTATTTTTCAAATTGGATCAACAAATCAGTAGAGATTCATATCTTATCAATACTTTTATTTTATACTTAAGTTTTCAGTTAGGCTATATATTTCCTCTTGGTTAGACTAGAACGCTTTGCGAAAATGTTTCGACAAAAGAGAGAACAGGTTCAAAACAGTGATTTGTTTTCAAATTGGAAATCTCTATCTTATTGGATTCATATCTTAGCATTGCTTTTATTTGTCACTATGTTTTCTATTAGATTCGAATATAGAGCAATTTGTGAATCGGTTTTTTATGTGAGTGCATATTTCAGTCATTAAAAAAGTGGTTCAAAATTATGATTTATTTTTAATTTGGACAACATTAATCTGATTTAATTAGTGCTTCTATTCATATTTTTGTTTTTAATTATGTTATAGGTTATGTTATGTTATTTTCATTTGTTTAGATTATAGAACACTTTGCAAATCATTAAGGCCAAAACAAAGAAAAGGTTCAAAACAACGATTTAATTTCCAAATTGGACATCACTAATCAGTAGAGGTCATATTAGGTTACAAGATTGCATGGTATATAGAGCGCTTTGTGAATCAGTTGGATGACTATAAAGAACCTTTTAAAAGTAATGATTTGCTTGTGATTTGTACTTCACTATTCAGTAGAAATTCTTATTTTTTTTTTTCTTTTAATATTATTAAATAAAGGCTGGCTTTTTAATTGCATTGTGAACAAGTCCTGCGCCCATCACTATGTGTACCAAAAAAATGCTGGTTTCAGCATCATGACCAGTGACTAATTATGCATACAGGCTAAACAAATGATTGAATAAAGCTCAGCCTGGCCAGAGCCAGTGACCCCGTGAGATCCAGCACAGGAGCCCATGCTGAATAGGTCCCGTCAGGTCACTGTGTGTGAGAGAGAGAGTGTTGATCTGTGTCACTATGGCCTCGCTCTCTGGTTTGGCTAGCCTCCACACAGACACACAAGCAGGCCTGCTCGCTGACCACTGTGGTTCTTGGCCCCAAGCCGACTCCATGTCCAGGAGGGCACACAGACACACACACACAAACAAACACACAAAGAGGCAGTGACAGAGGCCCTCTTGTTTAGACACTCTCACTCTTTCTCTCCGTCTCTGTCGCGCTTTCTCCGTCCTCTCCCTCTGGACTCTCACGCTGCGTGTCACTACAGACAAATGTCAGCTCCTCAATGGGACAGTGATTAATTTTGGTGTGCTTGGCAAAATGTCTACAAGATGTTTGTTTGGGTTATCTTTTCCCACCTCTGTCTTCTCTCCCCTCCTCCTCTCCCTCACCCTGTCACAAACCTCTTTCCTGGGGAGAGGAAACACATCATCATCTAGGGACATCCAGGCTACCTGAACTGACAGGAAATCCTCTACTCTTGACTGCTGCCACTTTTGGTCACGTCTCTCTCTCTCCCCCCGCCTCCCTCTTTCTTTCTCTTTTAAAATGTAGATGTTTAAACTTGAATGCCCCATCTCAGCTCTGAGGTTTGTGTGTGTATTGTCACGCATCGCTGTCAACAGTCCTGATTAGCTTATCATTCCGTGCGGAGGGAAGAGATACCGCGTATCATCAACATCATCTTCCTCCCAGTCGAAGTTGTACTGCTCCATCATTTCTCTTTCCTCCTGCACTCACTGCCACGATGTCTCCCAATCATTTACCAACCTTGTAGTGCATTTTAACATTCCACCTTCCTCAGCAACCAAACAATAAGATGTTCATTAAACGCAGTACTAAGCTAGTTAGCTAGATGACACCACCAAATGTGATTGGTCTATCCAGAATGCTTTGTGGAAGTGGTTATCACTTCAGAATTGTGGGTAATGTAGAATGTTCCTGGAAATGTCCTAGAATTTTTTTTTTTTTTTTGAATTTGAAAGTACAATGAAACAGAAGTAGTTACAGAACTTTTTTCCCCCTCCATATTGTGACAGCTGGGTGTAACGGATTATCAGAAAGAAAAAGAAAAAAGTAGGGTGGGGGGGGACTTGATTCTATTGCAAGGGCGGAGTTTAGGCGCGGGTAAATGATTGGAGAAGTCCTGCATATGTCACCAGAGAGAAGTCTGTCAGTTCACTGGAAGATTTAAAAATACAAGATTTTTTGGTCACACTTCAGATTAAGGTCCAATTCTCACAATTAACTATGACTTTTGTCTCAATAAACTCCGAATTACTGCATATTAATAGTTAGTTTGGTAGTTTAGGTATTGGATAGGATTAAGGGATGTAGAATATGGTCCTGCAGAATAATGCATTGATATCTGCTTTATAAGTCCTAATAAACAGCAAATATCCTAGTATTATGCATGATAATATGTAACTAGTTAATAGCCTAAACTAAAGTGTTACCATTTTTTTATTTTTGAATATAAAAAATAACACCCATGCACAGATCAATCATTCAATTTAAGATCAATTATATGCATTTAGAAAACGCACTGAGTGAAATTTCACTTTATGCCTTCACCTTGAAATTGCACTGATGCGTGTCTCTATAGAGAAAATAAATAGGATGTGTATGTCCATAATCCAACTGTTGCGCTCTATAAGCATTCCAGACTTTATCCCAATAGCCTTTCTACATAAAACTCGCTTCACGATCTCTGTTGTAACATTACATTTAGAAAATGTCCAGCATGTTAAGTCTGTCAAAGTCGAGTCTGGGCAGGCAGTGAGCGTGGTCTCGCGGTACACCAGCCCCTGACTGTGGGGAAATAGAGAGCCTCTAGTGTGTGACTGGGGCTCTGATTTGAGCTGGCTGATTCGATTTGGTGGGAGGGCGCAGTGCGCTGGCCTCCCCAGTGCAGTCTCAGGTATGGTAATTAGTCTGTCATTAACATTGGGAATAGCTAATGTGTATTAATGTGTTAATGGCATGTTAATTACCCTACATGTGAGAGCGAGAGAGAGAGCCCGGAGGCGCTTTCCCTTAGTGTTTTCTTTGCCATGTGGATGTAGGCCAAGACTCATATATGGACACGCAGAGAAAGACACTTGAAGATGCATTAATGTGGCTGATTTTGTGGTTGTTTTACAAAAGATTTTTACCCACTTTGATCTTAAAGTTTCTTCAACAGACGTGACAGAGAGGTAGATTGTGTTGTTTAAGATGAATTTGTGTGTTAGTGTGTATGTCGATGTCCAATGCGCATCGTATTTGCAAAGCTGATTCGATTCCAAAGGCTCTTGTAATCTCAGTTTAGCATTATCCTCATCCAACCTGCGATCACCAGCTTGAGGATACACACAGTAAACACTTTCCAGTTTGTTTTTAGACTGAGCTAATGATGTTTTCTATTCCTTAACCATCACTCAAACCTTTTACATTTTATTTAACATTGTGTTTATTAAGCCATTTTCCTTCCGGGGACATTAAGTCGGCAATACTGCCCCCGCATATGCACTTTTCATGGTCAGGAACGACTGAGCACTGAGCTGTTCAGAGAGAGATGACCTTTCTAGATATTGACAGGAAATAAATTCCCTTTCGATTAGTTAGCTTTGGGAGACCTGCACCGGTCGATGCAATTAGACGTGCCATGGTGTCGATAGGCAGCGGTTTGCTGCAGAGCAACTCATTGAACAGAAAGAGAAGGGATGAGGGGTTATGGGGTCAGTCGGAGGTGTATTGAACTGAACCCACAGACCGTGGATGCGTGAAAGAGAGCACTCGAGAAGAAATCACTGTTGGACGGCGCTTGCATGCAGGGATAACTGAATCGTAACATTTTTTTTTTTCTGTCTCCTCATGTTGCTTCACAAAACCAGATGCTCTTTCTGATATGAACAAACACAGGGAAGTATTTCTGCTGTCAGCACATCACAGTCGGATTTCAAGCCTCCCGTTAAATGGATAAACTGAAAACAAAGAATTTAGTTGTATGTAGTGTATCCTAACCTTCTGTACCGGCAAAGCTTCAAGAACTTTTTCATCAACATGAACCAGAAATATGTTCTTTTAAACTTGCGTTACTCTATTGTTCAGAAGTTTGGGGCCAGCTTGCTTTTTTATTTAAAGAAATGAATACTTTTATTCAGCATGGATGCATGACATTTATCAAAAGTGACATTAAGGGCATTTACAATGTTACAATATTTTTCTATTTAAGTTTAATCGTTTCAAAGAATCTGATTTTTAATGATGGCATGCTTTCCACAAAAGAACAAATTAAGCAGCACTACTGTTTTAAAGGAAGCGTTTCTTTAACACCATTTTACTGTATTTTTATTCAAATAAACGCAGCCTTGGTGAGCATAAGAGATGGCTTTCAGAAATATTAACACATCTTACTGACCCCAAACTTTTAAATGGTAGTGTATATTGGATATGATTATTATTTTCATTCATTTACAACAATTGATTGTGACAGTGAAAATAACAGACTGCAGAAAACAGTTACTTCAGTTTGAGAAACTAGAAATAGAATCACAATAGAATTTTATAATTATATATATATTGACAAAATACACGAATTTTAATAAGATTGAAGTAAATTGTTTTGAAATGTTAAATAGTAATATATATATATATATATATATATATATATATATATATATATATATATATTAGGGCTGTCAGTTAAACACGTTATTAACGGCGTTAACGCAAAAGCATTTTAATTCGATTAATTTTTTTATCGCGAGATTAACGGTCTTTTTGGTCTAGCAAACTTTGTAGTTTTTTTTTCACATGCTTTTGCAACAGGACGCGGCATGCGCGGCGCTGCGCTATGAAACCCATTCATTTCAAGGGCTTGCGCCGTGCGAGAACGTTTTGTTGCTTCGTTGACGAAAGCGCAAGTGGATCTAGCTAGACCGGAAACAAAACAACAGGCACGCGCACACACACTTGTTTGGGCTTGCGAGCCGGCCAAATTGGTTAAAGTTACGTTTTGAGTGGATGACGAGCGCGAGACGCCGAAATGGATGCCAATAAGATTCTGAATGGAAAGTTTACTTTTAAAAAGTTGGCAAATGGTTCCATTGACTAGACCAAAGTGATCTGTGTGTTTTGTCGTTATGAACTGAGCTATCATCATCGCAGCACGTCCAGTCTGAAGTACCACTTGATGATGGCCAAGCACACACACACAGCTGATGCGAATTCTCCGCCCCCTCGTCAATATCAGTACCTCGTCAGTATTTCTTTCACCCTTTTATTGATGGACAGTGTTACATTGTGTTACAAAGAAATTATTTGCTCCAAGTGAGAATGTTAGTGTGAAATTGAACACAGTATTGCCTATGTTGTTTTCAATAAAAAAAAATGTGCACAAAGCAAGCAATCCACTTTTTTCATGTTGATAAGAGCATTAAAATGAGAAAAAATAATGAACAAAAAGAAATCAAGAGACATTTAGAATAGATAAAAATGTGCGATTAATCGCGAGTTAACTATGACATTAATGCGATTAATCGCGATTAAATATTTTAATCGTTTGACAGCACTAATATATATATATATATATATATATATATATATATATATATATATATATATATATATATTACTTTATATGAATATTTGTTTAGCAAAGCAAAGTTGAAATCCCTGGTTGGGAATCACTAGTCTGAGGTTTGTGTAAGTGTAAACAGGCACACATCCTCACCAAGTCACTGACCGTACCAAAGGGGGAAAAAACAACTCAGTGGTGCTTGTGTGTGTGTTAAGAGCTTGGCACGCTCCAACACTGCACATTAACTCAGCGGGGATGAGTCTTTATGGCTCTCATGGCCACTCTTAAGTGATGGGAGTAAACAAGGTATAGGTCAGAGGTCAGTCGTAAGGGCATGCCCAGTGCCTAAGGGACAGATTGAGGAAGAGAGACAGGAGAGCAGGTGTAAATTCACCATAATTGTTGTGACGGCACACAGTTGCCTAATCCTTGTCTATCACAGAAACATTGTGTTTATCTGGTGATTATACTAAAAGTAAAAGGCCCATTTCACACTGCATTGTCCGTGTTGGACGTGCAGGCCTAAGTGTATAAAGTCATTTTTAAAAGATTCGTAACATGCTGGCAACAGTTCCCCCTTCATCGTGTTGTTCGTTTTGAGCTGATGAAATCGAGTGACAGGCCTAAAGCATGCGTTTAATTGAGGCTGGTTCTGCGCCGTACTGTGTATTTTTAGGGAACTTGTGAAGGTGAAGCTTGGCCTCCATTCTTCAAACGAGCTCCCAACCCCCTATTGTCCATTTACTATGATACCCGCAACGTTGCATCAGACCCAGCTGCTTTTTCTGTCGCCTTGGCTCAAGGTTTAAGTCCTAAGGAACTTGCATCAGACGGAAAAAAGTTTAAAAGGCAGAAAACAAATGTTTCGTACTACTACCACGGATTGTTGCGTCAGTTCGAAGGTAAAAGGTTTGGATAAAGGTGCATGGTGTTTACACAAGCCGTCAAGCTTATGCCGAGAGAGTGAGGTATTAGGTAAATCCAGTGCGGATATCTGTGACTGAAGCAGTGGAAAATTCTTCGCTGCTTATTTGCAGCTTTACTGCCAATGAGAGATCTAATCGCCACAAAGCCTATTTTACCAGTATCATGGCGCGATGTTTACATTGCTCATCCTAAAAGTGTTATTAGCTGCGTAGCTTAAAGGAAACCACAGGCCTCGGGATAAAATAACCCGCTGTGTGGATGTGATAGCACTAATTCATTTCAGACATATTGGGGTTTAGTTTGAAGTGATAAAAGTGTTGTTGCAACTAAGGAGATTTGGTTGTTTCTTATTTGTCTGGATCCTCTGTGAGCCGGAAGTTATATTAATAGTGTCGGTATAATAAAATGGATAAGAATAAAGATTAAGAGAAGTGAAATGAGGTAGAATTTTTCAAATGGAAAGGAAGGGAGATATGGTGAAGTTACTTATGAGTGTATAAAGAAAAGAAACAGTTCTGATAAAATTACAGTTTAAAACACGTTCTTTGAATGTAGGCTACTCTTTTTATTCATGTTGGTTTCGTTTGGTTTTGAAAACTTTTAGACTTTTTCATAAGGATCTTGCAATCATTTTCGAATTAACTGGTTTCCTTTTAAGGACTTCATTTTTAATAATTTTTTTCCATTATGATGAAAAAAAATCTAAATTAATTTCATTGTTAAAATTTAAAACATGCTTGTCATAAAGGCATTGTTTATATATATATATTTTTTTTTAATAATGAATACATTGAATAAATTTGAAAATGAAATTACATGTGAATTAACTTGAACAGATTTGGTCAAAATATTACCCTTACACAAGATGGGAAAATGTACATTAGCTGAAAGAGAGAACTGGAGCACCCAAAAAGACATGTGGGAGTGAACGGAGTAATGATACAACAGGAAATGACTTGACTCTTATTTCTGTTGTTAAAAGAAAGTGGCCCCATAAACCACAACGCTGTTTGCTTGAAGCTCTTGCAGCAGGTGGAGATGGAAGAAAGGAGGGGGAGACGAGGAGGGGGTCCTTGTCTACAAATGTGCCCATTATGGATGGCTCTCCTGGGCTGTCGTGGCACCAATGCACCCGGTCTGCAGCCTGGAGGGGCCCGGCGCGCTCTCCACACAGCCGAGTAATCATTTTTATCCCCGCCATTTCCCAAATAGAAATAGACACGTATGATAAAAGTGTCAGGGCCAGTGTGGGCGACAGGACCTTCTAACTGCATTACATGTCACATCCTCACGTCCCTCTCTGTTTTGCTTTGCCTGCGAACGGCCGTGTTATTGCTCGCAGGAACTTGGCGGTAATATACAGTGCGAGACAAGCAGCTCTTTATGGCCTCAGATTATTTGGTTTGAATGAAAGTGCTGATTTATGTCTGTTTAAGTGAAAAGCTCTGTAAATTCCCTCAGCTGCGTTTCCTGTTCTGGTCCTTCAGGAGCGACTGAGCGGAATGGTAGTGACAACTGAGGCTGGTGTGGAAATGTGTCAGTTTGTGGTATATTTAATATACCTGACAGAATCGTGAAAATAAACCAACTTCAAAAAACTAAGCCTTTACCTCCTCTAACGTAACACAAATCAAATGCAAACCCAAACATATCCATACTTTCATATACTATAGTGAGACCGCAAATCATCGCATCATCTGGAAAGAATCATGCTTCTTAAAAAAAAAAGAAGCCATATTTGTGTACAAACGTCTGATAAACATCTGAAACCGCAGACAACATCTGCTGTCATTCTAACATCCGACGAGGAACATTTCGGCTTATCCAGATGAAAACGTACACATCAAATCAGGCTTGTATTATAGTAACTGATAATAACATTTTAAAAATCTTAAACTTTTTTTTTATTTCAGCTAGTTGCCAAAGCAACATTTCTCGTTTTCTTGATGTACTAAAATAACAAACAATTGAAAGAAAAAAAAAGAAAAACCATGGACAGAAAACACTCTGCAAAATTACTAAAAGTTTAACTAAAATCAAAATGAAAATATAAAAAACAAACTAATTCAAATTTGACCAGAAACTTACTACTATTAACTTGATGTACTAAAATATCAACACAAATCAATAAAAACTGTATAGATGTATTTAAAAAAAAAACGAATAAAAATGACAAACGTACAAAATTACTAAAACTTTAACTAAAATGAAATAAAAAAAAAAAAATATATATATATATATATAAGAAATAATTCAAAATATTAATATAGGATCAACTTGATGTACTAAAAAAAACTAAAATAAAAATGTAAATAAAATCAATCAATAAAGATATATATATATATTATATATATAATATATATATAATAAAGCCTAATAAAAATGACAAAAACACAATGAAATTACTAAAACTAACAAACAAACAAAAAGATAGTGATGTAGAGTGTTGTGATGTAGATGTAATATAGTGATTCTGATTGGTTGTGTGTGTGTGTGTGTGTGTGTGTGTGTGTGTGTGTGTGTGTGTGTGTGTGTGTGTGTGTGTGTGTGTGTGTGTGTGTGTGTGTGTGTGTGTGTGTGTGTGTGTGTGTGTGTGTGTCTGCTCTTGGAGTCAGTGGAGCAGGGTCATATTGTCCCTGGTGTGGCCTTGGCTCTACACGCTGACACTGCATTGTCCAGCACGGCCAGCTGAGCGTCTCACACAAATGACCTCATTCATCCTCTGCCTCTCACACCATTACACCCCATGGCCTAATATCAACAGCACATACATGCACTAACACCTGATCAATACCGCATGGGCCACGCAGCTCCTCCATCCGCAGCCTGGGCTGAAGATGCCGCTCTTTAGATTTCTTGTGTTAGCTGAGTAAATGGTCTCTTCAAAATGACAGCATCTTGTCTTTGTTTATTTACAAAGTGGGTTAGCTAGAGTGTCCGTGTTCGGTAGGGGTTTGTTTGTACTGTTGGTTTGCTCGCTGTTGATGGATAGTAGCTTTTTTTGTGTGTGCGTTTGTGCTTTATGGGAGCGAGTCTTGAAGTCTGTTTACAAAACCATAAAACGAATGTGTTAATATTTGTTTATGTTGTAATGTGCACAGGAATTGGAAGCGACTGTAGCGTTGCAAATGTATGGACCTTTAGTCAATTATGTTAGTGTGTATATATGTATTCAAACTTTTTTTGAGTCTGAACCACATACAGTAAATGAACTGGGTAGTTTTCCCCCCCTCACTATACTGTTCTTTTATTTGTAAACTACCCAAATTAAAATAAATATCTGAATATCTTTAAACGGTTTGGCCATCAAGAATACGTGTGTGTGTGTGTGTGTGTGTGTGTGTGTGTGTGTGTGTGCGTGTGCGTGTGCGTGTGCGTGTGCGTGTGCGTGTGCGTGTGCGTGTGCGTGTGCGTGTGCGTGTGTGTGTGTGTGTGTATGTGTGTGTGTGTGTGCGTTTGTGTGTGTGTGTGTTTGTGAGAGAGAGAGAGAGAGAGAGAGAGAGAGAGACAGAGAGGCTTAGCTGGTTGCCAGGCTTCCACAGTGCAATAATAAACTCCGTAATCTCCTCATTTAGGATTCAGCATCTCACAGTATCTTAATGAAGCCTGTAATGAAGCTCTCAGAAACTCTCAAAACCCCCAAATCACCCACTAGTTAAACCGTCCAAAATATCCAGACCAAACACAGCATACACATTCTCGTCTTAGTCCTACATTCATGGTGATTCTTCACCCCCTGACTTATTGTATGCTAATAGTATGTTCATTTCTATTCAGGTTTAATGGTTAATGTTGTTGTATTACTTTTTTTTTTTTAAGTCTGACTTTTTAAACTGCATAATGCATGGCGTGCCAGTACAGGTGCACATTCTTATGTGTTTAATGAAAGCTAATTAGGATCCACTGAAATATTTTTTACTCTGAAGTGTGTATCGATGGACTTTTTGCATTCCCAAAGTTATATATTATTTAAAAGGTCAAATAAAATGTCAGAGAACTGTGATCTGGCCGGCTCTAGATACAAAGAATGTTGCTCCTTCTGGTTAACATCACTACTACTATGAAAGTAGAATTCGGGATGTGTCCAAATAACAAAGACTGAAGGCCGCAGCTTTCTTCATATTCTTCTTCTTAAAGGCACCATTACAAATACCTGTTAAGATTAAATCTTTTGATTAAAATCTTTCACTAAAAGAACTTTTTCTGCTTCATTATTCTCCCATATGAATGGAATTCATTATGCAAACACACAGAGAGAGGCAAGCATGATGAGGAAGTTTGTAATCAATCTTAATGGCTTTTTACTGCTCTGAGGTTCATTATGAATATCAGGCAAACACAATGAGCTATCTTTCACCCTCATATCGATTGCTATGCAAATTTACATACATTTCAAGCAGCCTTGCCTCTGCGGAGAGCAGAACCGAGGTTGTATAATAAAACAGTTTGTTAACAACAAAATATAACGGCACTTGTGAGAACACTTTCTGCTCATTATTACGCCGTACTCGTGATTTCGGACAAGCAGGCGAGCGCGCTGAGACACGTGTACATGCATGCCTTTCTGTTTAGCATCGCCTCAGCATGGAGAGGTGCCATCATGCTGTTGAGTGTGTGTCAGTCGGTGAGTGTCCCTGTCATGTATGGCTGTGAGTACACACACCGTGTGTGCAGTGTGCTGTGAAAATTCGAGAAGGCAGCACTGCAAAACAGAGGAAAAACAAATTCGTACCTACGGGCCTTTTCAGCACTCTCTCCATACCCCCAGCACCCTGATCCGTCTCACTTTAACTCAAGCATAGTGATGGGTCGGAATGGACGACGTATTTTTTCTCTAATACAGTCTGGAGTTATTTTCGCCTGTTGTGACAGATAGTGGTATTTGCTGCCAGACAGAGGCTTGATTGCAGAGCTCACAACCCGTGTGATAGTACGTCAGTGATTAACGCCTGTATGGAATTCAATCATTCGGCAATAATTAATTCACTCTTTCATCATTGAGCTCATGAGGGCAGCAGACAGGCACAAGCGAGGCAAATATGTCTTTACATTATCTCTGCTTTTTCAAGAGCACCAAGAACGTGTTGCTGGACGGTTGTCGCGTCATGTGACAGTGTAGTATCCATTGCATTCCTTTACAAAAATAGTTTTTTCAAGGGTTATAGTGATCATGTGCTTAAGGGGATTTAAGCCAAAAATGCAAAAACTCATTATTTGTTGTTCCAAACCTCTATGGCTTTTAAACGTGTCAATAGGGTCCAATGGTGTTTTGGGCCCGACTGACTTTAAATCGATGAACAAAAACATTCGTTAAAATCTAGTATTTTGTTTTCCACAGAAAAAAGAAAGTTACACCTCTTTATGATAAATTGATTTAAGAATATATATATATATATATATATATATATATATATATATATGTAAAAAAGCCATTGTGGTCTCACTTCTACCTCGTCATGTCACTGACCAGTCTCTTGTTTTTGTTTATCAGGTCTAAGTATCCGCGGGGCTCAGGAAGAGGACCCACCCGATCCACAGCTGATGCGTCTTGACAACATGCTTCTGGCGGAGGGTGTGTCAGGACCGGAGAAGGGCGGAGGATCGGCGGCGGCGGCAGCGGCGGCGGCAGCGGCCGGCAGTCCCACTGACAACTCCATTGAGCACTCTGACTACAGGGCCAAACTCTCCCAGATCAGACAGATCTATCACACCGAGCTGGAGAAATATGAACAGGTGAATGTCAGTACACACTATAGATCAATAAGGCATTAATAGCTTGCAATGTATATTTTCTTTCTGAAGGTCCTGTATGACTTCTCTATAAGTTTCTCAAAAAAAAAAATTCATTTTCATATAATAGTTCATGTACATATAACTAAAGCCTAAAACCTTGTCAGCCTTGTAAGCACTGAAAACAGCTATCTAGTTGTTACGAAGCCCAATCTGATTGTATGGTACAGAGCTAAGAATAATACAAAAGGACTTTTTATCTGCCTTCACACATTTGCATTGATCCTATGAGTGTGAATAATCCCAGCTTGCTGTTCTGTCTGAATAGATGTTTTCCACTGAAGCTTAATGACAGGTTTAAATGGAGACCTAAGGCCTTCATCTGAACTGAAGGTGTCAGAGGTCTAAACCTGAGCAAGCATTTTGCATTTTACAGTCCTGTCTATCATGATTACGACTGAGAGCAGATGTGATTTATGGTGGTATTCAGGCATTAGGACATCTTCAACTTACCTGACCCCTGAACAGCGGTAGTCTAGACATCCTCTTATAAATATTGAGCAGATGCTTTTAGTTACAGTGTGGAGAGCAGCCTCTGATTGCATAGTGCATTTGAGAGTGTCGCTATGCAGGACTGGCTGCTTCATTGAGGTCATGTATTGATTCTTTAATGGAGCTGACATTAATTTTTGATTCAGCGCTTTAGTTATTTTCCTCATAATCAAGGGCAAGTTGAACGATGGCCTTTCAATCTTTTTTTTTTTTTTTTGATATACGATATAGTTAACATGCTGGATGTTTTGAAGAGAAATCTAGAAAAATTTAAGTAATAGCTGTATAAATATTCTGTTGTCCCTGGGTCAATGACATGATGCTCATTTTGCCCAGATCTATCCTTTTTTTTAAATGATTCACATAGGGTTGCCAAAAGTAACCAAGTACCAAGTCGGTACTGAAATTTTGAAAATATGACGATACCAGCATTTCTGTACTACCGGTAGTCAAGTCAAGTCACCTTAATTTATATAGTGCTTTTTACAATACAGATTGTTTCAAAGCCACTTTACAGTGAAGCAGCTACGGGTAGTATAGAGTACCGGAAATATTCGGTTCCCCTCTGACAGGCGCGTGCTTTCAGTCGTTCCCGTGTTTATCTAAGCGTAGTAAGCGCAGTGTTTCAGACTAACTGACCACAAAAAGACTATTTAAATATGAATCCTGGATGTTCTGCGCATCTCTGTGTGAATGGTGCAGACGTGCGGTTTTAATTACCACACACACAGACACGCACTGAAGCACGTGTGGCGTTCGCTGTGTTATCAGCCTCTTTCACCTCACTATATGAGGACATGAATGCATGAACTAACTTCATCTCCAGAGCTGCTCTGGGTCTGATTCACTTCATGAGCATTTTACTGTTTCATATGAGAAAAAAACTATCTTCATATCATACACCCACAGAAACTCAAAGGTCTACACAGCATCCCGTCAAAATAAAAGTTTGGTTTAACTTGAAGAAATTGACAGAAAGATAACCCTAACAGCATGTTGCCTTAAAATATTTATGCATTATTTACTTATAATGATTTCCATCATAAATAATAAATTAATTTAATTTAATATTTTTTTCAAATAGTTAAATAAAATAGTTAAATAGTTCCAACATATTTTGCTGTGGTACTGAAATTGGTACAAAGAACCGTAAAATTTTAATTATATTGGTACTGACTACTGGAATTTTGGTTTCATGACAACCCTTTTTGTACACCCATGTATTTATGTATGAATATCCAGGTATCTTATTGCTTTTTACTTGATAGTTACAGGCCATGACATTTTCATTTATTAAATTCAAACTTTTGTTTCAAACCATATACAGTAAAACCAACATATCTTTGTAAGAACTTGTGTTTTAGATTTTACTAGTTTTTCCTTTTCTTCATGGTGGACACTCTTTTTTGTCATTGACCCTACTACTGTTGTACGTTTCACAGAAAACAATTAAGAATGGTTGAGAGAACACTTTTATTTGTAAATAACAATCCTCTTAATATGATGGAAGTTGTTTAGCTGATGGCTTAGTCGGGCAATGGGCTCAATTAGTCCGATTAACTTGCAAGCGTTTAAAAAGGGAGCATGTGAATAAGGTTGCTCAACCCTTTCACCCAAAGTAAATGAATCTTTCTTAAGGGTGTTCCCCATTTTAATAATCTAAATGTAAATACTTAACAAATTTTACTCCGAGTAATGAGCTAAAGTGTGCACTACCTAAATTAGTTATTCTAATTAATCATGTATGAACCACTGCTTTAACAAAAAGCTGTTTAAATTCTATGGGGCTGGGCAAGTGCCAAATTGCAAATCGGCATTTGCATTCATAGATGACTTCACCTATTAAGCCGTTCAAGTCCTCAGCACCACTACAAACAGTATGGATAGTATTTTTTCCGTGCTTTCAAGAGCAGCAGCTTTGAACTTGCTTCAAAAATTGCTGATTGCTGCTCCAGAGAGCTTCAAACGAATGCAGTTGAACTGATGTGCTTCTTTTGCCGAATAACGTCAAAGAGCATTTCTGTCACTGTGCTGAGAGTATATAATGATTTTAAAAAGAGTGTCAATCTCTAGGATGTTTTTTGGGATGTTAGGTGAGAACATAATGACAGAATTGTATATTCAGAAATGATTTATTACATTTAGTCTCAGTAGCGTGTCCTAAAGACTTCAGAGTAATTTAGTTTTGCGTGATGCATTTTACACCTACTCCCTCTGTGTCCTCAGATCAAAAATGTCTTTCTCCACAGGCATGTAATGAGTTCACCACCCACGTCATGAACCTGTTGAGGGAGCAGTCTCGCACACGACCCATCTCGCCCAAAGAGATCGAGCGCATGGTCAGCATCATCCATCGCAAATTCAGCTCCATCCAAATGCAGCTTAAACAGAGCACCTGTGAGGCCGTCATGATCTTGAGGTCCCGCTTCCTCGATGCCAGGTTAGTATCTGTATGTGTGATTTGTCTACATTATATGACATGTAATTACAAATGATTCTCGGTTGTATCTGAAAGAATCCATCTTCTGCTATATGCAAGAAAGTGATGATTAGAGAATATGATTTCAAGTTAACCATGATGGCCCCAAATGTATTTAGGGTGTGGTCACATTTATTGTGTTTTGGGAAATTTTAGAGGTCAATCCAGTCATATTAATAGGAAATCTGTGCATTTGGACATTTCATGTGCAGGCAAAAAAAGTTCCTTACTCTGATTTTGCCCATAGTCTTAAAGAGACTTCTGTGTTAGCGGTGCTCCATGCATTGCTACACTGTAAGCAATGGACCATATTTGCCTGTGAAATGTAATCAAAATTTCACTAATTTGACTGCTGCTTCAAGCACACTTAAAAATGTATAAATGTAATTTCATTATATAACAAAATATCAAACCAAGTGATATTTATTTTAAAGAAAAATAGCTATTTGTTCAAAACAAGGACACAAAGTTGTTCAAAATGAGGATAGAAGATTCATAATTCCAATAAGAGGAACTTTGGATCAGTTATTTTACAGTAATGGCTTAGAAAGGTGAAGTTTGCTCTGAAAAAAATTGTCTACAGATGCCACTTTGATGTTTTGTTTAAATAATTCAGACATTTTTAAGTACAACTTAACATAATTGTCAAGGTGCCATTGTTTCTTGAGGTAGGAATAGTTTTCAGCATAATTTTGAGTTAATTTGACCCATAATCTGTGCAAACAGTGTTCAGGCACCTGTTATCAGTCGAGCACAATAACACATTCAACATTATTCAACCATTAGTGGTTGTGTGGTACTGCCAAGACAACGGTTGTAGAGCCTAGAGGCCATCCACTAAACACAGTCATACTAAGCACCTGAAAGCAGTTAAGAGTTTTATAGAGTGGAAATGAAGTCATTTGCATTTGGTGGGTAGGAGGTCATCGGCAGGTGGTCTAGATTACTGTAATCACAAACAGTTGGTAGAGGAGATCTGGAGAGGCATAGAGGGGAGAGAAATGATGCAGTGAACACGAGAAAAGAACAGATGAGGTCTCGAGGAGAACGCTCAAGTGAAGCGGAAGCACAATCATTTGGCCGGCCACTCGTGTGAAAGGCATTAAACAAGGCGAGAGAAAGAAGTCAGCGCTTAACTGTGGCGGGGTGGGTCGCAGTGAGTGGCGGTAAGTGCAACTCCATCAGGCCCTGCCCCTGTACTTGAGGAACAGTGTTCAGCTGGCCATGGCCTGATTTCCCTAATGTCCCAAGATACAGCTCTGACTGGGAATGCTTGAGCAACTCTAAACGCCCCCATCAGAGTGAAAGAAAGCACAAGAGAGGGAGAAAGAGAGAGGGAAAGCTCGCTGCTCTAAACACTGAACATTTCACGCTTCGCTTAGAGCTCAACCGATAACGTAACAACTCTCCATTTGTGTGTCTACATATGTATTCGGATAATAGCCTTCCTGACTTCATTTCCTGCCAGCAATTCAATATGAGTTTGGCCATCACACATGGTTTTATTTGAGTTTCTCTAATTGCCTTCCTCCACTTGTTTTCCCCCCGCTTGTCCAACGGCAGACGGAAACGGCGGAACTTCAGCAAGCAGGCGACCGAGATCCTGAACGAGTATTTTTACTCACATCTTAGTAACCCTTACCCCAGTGAAGAGGCCAAAGAGGAGCTGGCTAAGAAGTGCAGCATAACAGTATCCCAGGTGAGACCACACCACCCATCCATGTAGCACATCCCCCATTTTTGTTGGATAGTCTGGAAAGAATTAATAATGACAGATCAAAGCCTGAAGACTTAAAGTCACCATGCCCAGGGTTTAATTACGTAAATCCAATGCCATCCCTGATTTAAAAAAAACAAAAAACATTTTAGAACAGTCTAAGCTATTTTACAGGTCTATCCTGGTCTTAGTTGATTTAGATGGTCCTTCAACCTGGCTAAGCTAGTCTTCAGGCTGGTCTAGCACAGGGATCTTAAACCCTGCTCTTGGAGACCCATAGAGTTTAGTTCCAACCTGCTCCAACACATATACCTCAAATTTTCAATTGATCCTGAAGACCTTGATTACATGGTTCATATGTTTGATTTAAGGGGCGGTCACACTACACTTTTCGTTCCATTGACTTCTGTTTATACACATACTAATGCAGGAGACAGGAAATGCTTTCCAAAATTCAAGTTTGGTGAATTCTACTCTGCGAATTCGTATCACGTGAAGACATGTGACCAATAGAAGACTGATATGATAGAAGACTGAACTCTTAGCTCATTTAAAAGCAAACTTTAAATCTGCAGGATTGAAGAGTTGCAGTAAAGTGGAGTAGACTGCATATTGTTTACATTTTGGATGTATAATATGTTGAATTGTGTTTTTGTTTTTTTAAATGCTACAGAGTGTGACATCAAATGACCGCTGCAGTGACTATAGACATTTTGCTCAAAGTCTAGTGTATCTACAACTTAATGTTGGAGCTAAACTCTGAAGGACAGTGGGTCTCCAGGAGCAGGGCTGAAGACCCCTGGTCTAGCTGGTCTCCCATCCTGGCTAAGGTGGTGCTCAGCTGCTTTACATGGTTGGCCAGTTGGTCTACTAGCCTGACCAGCTGAAAAGTTCCCAAGACCCCTCTAAAATCAGCAGATTAGCTTGACAGGCTTTGAGACCATCAAACTATCTTAGGCTATTTTAAGCTGTTTTTTTTTCCAGCCAGTAGTACAATAATCTAGGTTAACAGCAGATAATTGGCAAGGTTAGGTCAGATGAGGCAAACAAAGGCCCTGTCTCAAATGGTGCACTTATTGTGGATCTAAGGTCTCTTGACCTTTGCTCGTATGGTGTCCAGTTTGTCATTTTAGGTTTCCAAACCTACCCATGCACCCACTTTGCAGCAGCTATGCATCCTTGAATGTTACCCAGCAGCCCATGCGGCAAAGTATGGACTCGGAGGAAGATCGCGAGGGCAATGGGTGCCATTTGGGACAGGGCCAAGATTGATCACACCAGAAAGGCTCTTCAGCATACTGTCTCTCATTGTCCTCTTCTTTTCTCTCGTCACTGTCTAGCATGCATACCTGTTTGCTCTAACACATCAGTCTGATACTTCCACTGAGCTGAGTCTCATGCAGGGCCTGAAGACACAGCGTGTACCCTGTTGTGGAAGGATGCCACAGTTTGTGGTGATCTGTGTCAGTCATTGTGTTTTAGAGTAAATGTGTGTGTATGTGAGTGTATGTGTGTAAGAGAGAAAAAAGAGGGACAAAACTTTTAGTCGCACAGTGTGATTCATTATTGCAAAGCAATTAAGAGTATAGTGTTTTCCCACTCTAATAGTGAAATTCAGAATCCACCTGAAGGCAAGAGTACCCACCCACACCCATCTCCCCACAGACAAAACTCTTTTCCTTTTTTCAAATTGTCACAGAGGTGGTCAAGGAAAATGTGTACTGTTAACCTATTGGTCTTAGAGCATATTTGCATACTCTGTGATGTAATAAATGTTTATTTTTCTCTGTGGGGAGGGGCTTATGGAGGGTTGTTCAGAGTCAGATCCTGTAAAAGCCATTCTTTTTTGCCTTCAGGGGGTGGGAACCACCATCACAGTGGCACAGGTATGTCATGACTTCTGCTCCACTTTTTTTGTGCCATTTGTTTTACGTTATTGTTGATTTTTCCTTTATTCTGTCACCCCTTTATGTGTGTTCAACAATACCTTAGAACATGTTTAGATATACTCAGCACTCTGTTCACCAAAAGTCTACCTTTTTCTGCACTTAGTGACAAACAATCTGCACACTGAACAAGTGTCGAATGGGACTGTATTTGGAGTGCTCAGTAATCAAACTAAATATCAGACAGTATTTATGTAATATAAATATGTTTACACCCCCCTCACTCTTCCCTAGAGTTATTTCACTCGATTGTCAAACTTCTAAAACTATGTGTCCCTTTGGATTGTGTTATGTCTTGTCATTGTATATTTTGACATTTCTGTGATAGACATTTACCCCACATCGTATTTAATAAGTGTGTTCTGCATATGTTCAGGAACTTAACCTTTTTTATATATATTTGGAAATATATTTCATTAAATTTATAATATGCTGGATTTTGTTTTTCAATCTTAGTGTTAAAGATTATATTTTTAATTAAAAAAATAGGAAAAAATTTTGCGGTTTGTTTAAAAAAAAAGTATATATATATAGTATACATATTTACATATCTAAGGTAGTAAGATTATTTTCACTCTTGTAACACATTCTAGAACATGAGCATCCCAGAGACTGCCTGCTTTGCCTTTTTCCTTGTATCTGAGACATATGCTGATTAGAAGTGATGTGTGGTGTTAATGGTATTGTTGATGAAATTTAGTCGCCTTTATCAGGCACCACTTCACTCAGTGCACAGAATCAACCTCATTATCTGGGCACGATCTGTGTGCATGTGTGATGTTCTGCCTTCTAAATGAGCACCATGGCATACTGGGTCACATGATGCTTCTTTTTGTTTTTTTAAAGAGTTTTCATAACTACTGATTTTAGGCACTGAGTCTAGAGGGGATAACATGCACCCTGCAAATGAGCGAGCACAAAGTTTGGTGCCCATCACCCAATTAAGTGCTGTTCTTCCGCTTCGATCTTCCTGTGGTTCAAACGAACGACACTTATCAATATTTCAGCTCATTATAAATGTAGCAGAGCTCTGCATTAATAGTTAACACATTAACCTGAGGCAGACCGCTTCATTATTGATAATATCAGCAGCCCTGGCCACTGCAACCGCCAATGACAGGAAGTGTGTGTGTGTGTGTGTGTGTGTGTGTGTGTGTGTGTGTGTGTGTGTGTGTGTGTGTGTGTGTGTGTGTGTGTGTGTGTGTGTGTGTGTGTGTGTGTGTGTGTGTGTGTGTGTGTGATGAAGCCAGAAGTCTGAGTCTCCATTTAAGCTCCACTCTCAGCAAGAGAAGCAGTATAAATCGGGAGGTATTGAGACCTGGGTAAGATCATCCATCCCATTTCAGTGACACTAGTGGTGTATTGACCCAAGCTTGGGGAGGGAGTAGTGGTGAATTATTTACTACACCCACACAGGCTTTCCTCTCCATTGGTTTAAAGCAAATAAACCAGGTATTGGGTTCCAGGCATAGAAGTCTACTACATTTCCAGTCTAGGGTGTTCTCGCATAAATATGAAGACCACATATGAAGTGAGGCAAATATTAGTATTTAAAAAAATGTGTCTAGTGAAAAAAAAAAAATAATAATAATAATGTATGAAACCAGTATGAATACAAAGATTACATTTGAGAGTTACTGTACTAGATTTTTTAAAGAAATTCTTATTTTAACCTCTCGGATATCCTTATTTGTTATTGACAAAAAAAATACAGCAAAAGAGAGAACAACCATTTAAATGAGTTATGTGTTGTTGTTTTTTTTTTTTAAATATGAAACGTTAGGGTTAGGAAGAGCTAAAGGAAAAGTTTAAGGAGACTCTGCATGCCTTTATTCCATGGCCTTAAACTGCTTCATAAGCAGGTTAAGTAAAAAGGATGACGGCTAGTGCTTTCATTGCTTCCAATTAAACCTTGCTTGTTAGTTTAACCTCTAGGTAAACCCATCAAACAATTGATGTTAAGGCAAAAGCCTGCCAACGGTGGTGGCTTCAGCTGAATGGTCATTAATTTTAATTGCCTAGATATTAAAGATTTAGAAGCGCAGAGGCATGGTGGGGGTAGAAATGATCTGATGTCATGTAAATTCAGCGGCTGTAGCATAGTGTGGCTCGGGCTGCTGGAGATATTAAAATGGAAGCAGAGAGGTGGAAATTAAATAAAGCATCATTAAGGGGCTGAGGCTCTCTGGTCCTCCAGTCCAGCCAGAGCTGGAATAAGGCAGGAGAGATCGCCACGGCGACAGGCCACCGTAATTTATAGGGCTATTAAGAAACAACCCTTAATCTCTTTATTATTCCACAATTATGCAGTGCTAGCATTTGCACATCTACCACCCCCCATGTGACCCAGATCATATTGTTTTCTGGCTGCTGTTTTTAGTAGAATTAGCATTATTGTAATTATTAATGTATTGGGTTGAGGCGGTGTGGCTGCTTTTAGGTGTACTATGTGAGTTGTGGTTATTATGTCTATTATTTGTCTTCAGGCAAGAGCACAAAAGTGGTTTTATGCAAAAGAAAAGAACATTAGTGTTATTAAGATGCATAAAAGCCTTGCCTTTGAAATCAAGGCAACGAATGTTTCCAAGTTACCTTTAAAGAAAGCTAGTAAAAGTAAAAACAAGAGAAAGATGTTAAAACAATTATTGAGAATGTTTTTATTTATTAAATGGGGTCAAGGACAAGAACAAACGATTTTTAGCAAGATCTCAGCTTGCCTTACAAGGAAAGTTTGGCATTAGCCACCTGATCCCATAAGCACAATACTGATCCTAATTTTACCACAAGACGAGCAGCCCCATGTGTGTTGGTTTTGTCTAGAGACAAACAGAGAGCATGTCACGCCTCCATCCGCAATAACGCACAAGCCCTGTCTGATAATCGCTTAATTAGTCTGCATGCCCAGCGGATATTACTGTGGGAGGCTGGGGACTGTGGACTTGATGGACCCAAACATGACATCTTGAAACAATCACTCTGCTCAGTGCACAGTGCCTCGTCTGCATTGACGTCTGACACCCCTTCCTCTTTTTCCCCCTCTTTTTTTGCTTTTTTGATCTTTCCCTCAGGTATCCAACTGGTTCGGCAACAAGAGGATCCGCTACAAAAAAAACATTGGCAAGTTCCAGGAGGAGGCCAACCTGTACGCCGCTAAGACAGCCGTGACTGCCGCGCACGCAGCAGCTGCCGCCGTCCAGAATAGTCAGACCAACTCACCCACCACACCTAACTCTGGTAAGCTTGCATCGATCCCGGACGAGCCCCCAAAAACCGACCAGCTGTACCCTATCTCAGCTTGGTCCCTTCTGAACTTCTGCTCCCCCTGGCACGCTGGTTGGCTGCTGTGACAGTGAGAGGTCCCAGCCTGGGGGATAAGCATCACTCTCCTGCCTCTGAGACTATACATGCTGAACGAGACGAGTAAAGTCAAGCAGAAACTGTGTGAGCGGGTTCCACATGCTGAATATGTTTTAAGTATTGAAGGGTGGGAGGGTGGTGGTGTTGGTGGAAATAGAAGAGATAATCCTCACCCACTGTACTCCCTTCTTATCCATAAATCTGACAGTGTTGCCCCTGTTGTGAATTTATAGAAATATCTTGCTCGGAGCATGTTACACTCTTAAAGAAATGTACAGTATGGAATAATAATCAATATTTGATTAGCAGAATGATACAGTGTTTCTTAAACTGATGCTCTTCAGACATAATAAGCAGAATATTTGACTGTGATATGGACATAGCATCACCCTGAGGAGTTGTGGGTAAGCAATTTTTAAGGGGTCCCCTTTTTCTTGCACCCAGGATTCCAGATGAAAGATGAAGAATTTCAGCTGGACTCTGCAGAGAACAAAAACACTCTATTAACCAACATGTTCACTGGTACTGGCCTTTTCCATAAGCTTCTTATTGTCCTTCTTTTCATTGGCATATAATCCCCCGTATGAACTAGTCCACTAGAGTAGGAGTAGGTGTGAACCCCCGTGGAAAACTTAGACTTCCAATTCCATATACCATCTCTGTCCTTTTTGTGACCCCCCCCCTTGTTTTAGCATTTTTGGTGACCCCCAAGTGCCCTTGTAGAGATGTATTGCAACCTAGCCGCCATCACCATACCTATCCTTTCATTTCTCCCTTGTTTCTTTTGCTTTCCTTTGTTGCTTGCTTTCTGAGCATCACTTCCTAGCGTGGTGTGTGGTGCGCGTATGTCCTTGTACACATTGTGTGTATGTGTGAGTCTGTGATAGCCTCTCTTTCTCTTTCTCATCCTCTCGTTATTCAGCTCCTTACATCTTTCCTTTCTAGGTTCGTCAGGTTCTTTTAACCTCCCAAACTCGGGGGACATGTTCATGAGCATGCAGAATCTGAATGGGGATTCTTACCAAGGGGCACAAGTCGGAGCCAATGTGCAGTCACAGGTAGGCGCTACGCACAGGAACTGGGGCTGTGAACCAGAGCAGACCTGTCAGCTAGCCTACCATCCACATTAAAAACTCAACCCCCTCCCCCTCAACATATAGACAGTGATAAAGATTTGATCAACCCCCTTAACAATTAGTCTAATTATAGTCATGGAAGATTAATAAATAGTCTGGACATGGATGGATCCTTTACATTTCCAGTCTAGACCCCCAACCAAATTACCATAACACAGCCCATAAGAGGTCCTTCTGAATAGAAATTCATTATTTACAGCAGTATGCTAGTATATTGATCCTGGAACAGACCCCATATTGTAGTTGATGTTGTGAATGCATTTGGCTCTGACTTGAGCTCTTGGGTTGGTATTGGTTGTATGGTACTGTTCTTTCCTCCAAACCTCTATATCCTTTTCTGTCCCCTGTTCATTATGATTATCCCCATTTTTCCATGTTCACATAAGCTCATTTCATTCTCATGTTAAAAGACACATTTTGAAGGAGAGGGAAATAGAGAAGTTAATGTGTTTTGAAGATTTATCAGATTCTCGATATTTGCTCATGCTCTGTTACTGTGTTGTCACATACCGTATTCTCCTCGAACTGTTGTCATGTGCGAATACAATTGTGTTTTGTAGCAAATTCCAAATCAAAATGATTCCCTTGTTATTATGTTTCAGGCTTGGAAATAAAGTAATCATAGCCAGACAGCAATAGAGAGGGGAAACGCATATGTTGTCCTAAATGTTGCATTAAACCACGTGTATCCCATTTATCTGCATATTCCATTTAGAATGATTCATTTAGTAAACAAAAAAGCCGTCAAATTTTCGTTTAAACACCATTGCCTTTGTCTGTTTTAGCCATACATCACTGTGTTGATGTTTGCATGCGTTCCTGAAACACAGAATGTTGACAAGCTTGACTTCCTGTTGTGTGCTCTGCAGGTGGATACCCTGCGCCATGTTATCAGTCAGACGGCAGGATACAATGATGCCCTGGGGGGGAATCCGATGTATAGTCCACATGGCTTGAATGTAAGTACAGTCACAGTCAGTATAAAAATGTATAAGTTGTAAGTTGTAAAATGCAAAACGTATGTTTTTGTAACAATGTAAACGCGGTTCGATCTATTTATACAACTCTTAACTGTCACTTTTGATCAATTTAATGCATCCTTGCTGAATAAATCTTCAAAATATAACATGATGTTGCTATACTTTTGTTAAGAATTTGCTATGGTTTGTTTTTTAAACATAATTATGTGCTATGGATTGGAAGACATAAACAACAAAATCTTTAGCTTGGCATTTACTAAGAAATGCTGTTGTTAAACTTGTAACGTGCACTACATATAGTTATTATAACATAAATTAGAAGGATCAGACAGCAAGAAACCACTATAAATCCAAACTCCACAACAAACAGAGTGATGATTCAGAGGATGACATGAGTATCTATCCCATAATATGCATAAAGCGGAAAATATGGCAATTTTTAAAGCGGGAATAAATGCTTTGCTCAGTAAAAGCTCAAGCGGCTGAAGTATTTGGGAGTGGTGTGAGGAAAATGAGATTCAGAAATATATTAAGTCAGTTTGTTGCCTGTGTAAACAGTTCCTATTACAGTAACCTATAACGTGGTAAGATGAAAAGGCGTTTACTAGCACGTCTTGCCTCTGCTTGCCTGTTTTGCAATGCTTCAAAGAATTTGCAATATCCTTATCAACGTGATGAAATATGAAAGTATGATTGCCTGCAGCATTCTGCAGGCATGAATTTTATCTTCCTTGATGAGGTTTGATATGATGTGTTTTTTTTTTCCCACTATGCACTGCGTAATCTGAAACCATCAGAGTAAAGACTCATTTATTTGATGAGAGAGAGAGAAGTGTGAAATACAGACATTTATCTTCCTTGAGCTAAACACAGGTTTAGATGTTATATCTGTTCATAAATATATAAACTTAGATGTGTTAGCCTTAATCATAAAAAAAAAAAAAACTGCTGACTGACAAGCCTCTGTGGCTGCTGAGCTGATAAAATAGGAACTTTTAAACTTTTTCTGGCTTTGTAATACAATCAAATGAGCCAGTAAAACGTGTCTTAAAGAGTATTATTTATTCATAATAGAAAACAGCTTATTTATCGGTCCAAATGGTCCTTGTACATTATCAAAAAAGATAAATGAGCTTTCCAAGAGCTAAACAAATCACTTTCTATTGGGAAACAGATGCAATCAGATGGAGGAATAATTCGCAGTGAGGTAATTAATAGAGCATAGCTGTCATATGTGTATTTTCTGATGACTGTTAGAGCTCCATTTGCATGAATTAACTCTAGCAAAGCACACAACGATAAATGTCATAAGTCAAAACGTATGCCGGATTTTTCACAGCAGTGAGGCCCAAACGTGGCAGTGTATCTGTGGCTAATGCTGAGACGGCTGTGTGTCTGTGTGTGTGTGTGTGTGTGTGTGTGTGTGTGTGTGTGTGTGTGTGTGTGTGTGTGTGTGTGTGTGTGTGTGTGTGTGTGTGTGTGTGTGTGTGTGTGTGTGTGTCGAAGGCCTCTTTGGCCTGTAGCTGTGCAGATGAAGTGTCAGCCTCTCGCAGACTCAAAAGCCACACTTTCACACTCTCTCACTCTGGTCCACTGCTCAAGTCACTCTATCATTACAACAAGTGTGTGTGTGTGTGTGTGTGTGTGTGTGTGTGTGTGTGTGTGTGTGTGTGTGTGTGTGTGTGAGTGAGGCTGAATGCGAGTGATCCATGTCATCAGGGTACAGCAGACTTCCTTATAACGGTCGCGTTTCAGCATTAGTCCAGACATTGTGGCTGGAGGAGACCAGCACAATCTATTTATTGACCTGTTCCAGGAACTCTAAATCGGCAAAATCCTAATTCCGCCACTGAACAGTTCCCCATGCACAGGCACACACATCTCCCCATGATTTTTATAGAAACACAGACAGATTGTTCTGATAACCAAACACCTCATTAGTAAAATACGCAGTAGTTCTCAACAGTTTTTCTTCAGGATCCACATTTTACATGAAGTGTAACTCCATCAAACGAACATTGTATTAGATAACAAATTAATTATAACAAAATTATAATTTTTTACTTAAAGACAATGATTCACCATATTCGTGTTATTATTATTATTATTATTATAAGTTATTTTAATTGATTTAAATTAAGTCAATGAGTCACCATGTTCATTAATATTATTATAATTCATTATAATGTATTACCTTAAGCCAATGATTCACCATGTTTATTATTGTTTCATAATTTTGTATATTATATTAAGGCACTAATTTACCATGTTTATTTTTATAATTTATTATGTTTATTATATTAAGCCAATGATTCACTGTGTTTATTGTTAATGTACTTTATTTGATTATATTAAGCCGATTACTCACCATGTTTATTTTGCAATTTATTAGGTTTAACTAAGCCAGTTTTTACCATGTTTATCCTTATTGCAAATTTGCAAGTGAAGCTGTATTTGTAGTCTCACATTTTCTTTTTCCTTTTTATAGTTTTGTTTGTGATTTTTGAGAATGAGGGCATTTCCTCAGGTTGGCATCTGCTTAATTGTACACACTTTTACAAAATAAATACTGTAGCATTTGTTCTGATCCATTGCCTTTAATACCAAAAATCTTAAAATATTCTCCAAAACCCATGATAAAAGCACAAAAATTTGGTATTTTTTTCTGCGGCCCACAACCCAGATTTTCAGGTCGTGACCTACCGGTTGGGAACTATGGCTTACCTTAACTATCTGTTGTGGTGATATGGAGAAAGAGAGGTAGAATTAGTTGGGGGATTTACGTGTTATTTTGTAGGGAAAATATCCAGCAAAGGCTAGTCTCCGATGAGAGCCGAGCGATTGAATCAGAAGCACTCAGGCGAGCAGGGTGGAGGAAAGGCCTGCACCGTCACTTCCACTCAGCATCCTTCGAGCTTCCCCCCTCCCTGTCCCGGCCTCCCTCCCCTTGACTGACATCAAAATATGGAGCGACAAGCTGTCGGCCCACCGCTGAAATCTGATTAGACATTGATTTCAGCAATCGTTCCCATTGGCCACAACATTTATGCGAATTTGTTTTCTGAGAGCGAGGGAAGCAGGAACCGAGAGATAGGGAGAAGCCGATGTGGGTTTAACGTGGCAAGATGGCCGTCGGCATGTCAGACAGTAGATCAGAGGAGACACTCTCTCTTATTAATTTCTTAATACATTAGTATGCATGTGTATGCATGCTTCGCACGTACAAACCAGGATTAGGAACCACACTTCACTGCAAGCAGAGAAAACAAACACACCCGCAATTCTCGCCACACATGCTTCTGTGAATTTATGGATACTGGAAATTTATATTCTTTTACATAGCAAATTGCACAAGATTTATGGGATGTCTCATAGTACATATTAATACATATATATATATATATATATATATATATATACATTTACTGTATTTATATTAGATTATTTACAAAATGGCATATATATATTTTTTTTAATTTAAATTTACACACACACATTTATATATATATATATATATATATATATACAGGTCCTTCTCATAAAATTAGCATATAGTGATAAAGTTCATTATTTTCCATAATGTAATGATAAAAATTTAACTTTCATATATTTTAGATTCATTACACACCAACTGAAATATTTCAGGTCTTTTATTGTTTTAATACTGATGATTTTGGCATACAGCTCATGAAAACCCAAAATTCCTATCTCAAAAAATTAGCATATTTCATCCGACCAATAAAAGAAGTGTTTTTAATAAAAAAAAAGTCAACCTTCAAATAATTATGTTCAGTTATGCACTCAATACTTGGTCGGGAATCCTTTTGCAGAAATGACTGCTTCACTGCAGCGTGGCATGGAGGCAATCAGCCTGTGGCACTGCTGAGGTGTTATGGAGGCCCAGGATGCTTCGATAGCGGCCTTAAGCTCATCCAGAGTGTTGGGTCTTGCGTCTCTCAACTTTCTCTTCACAAAATCCCACAGATTCTCTATGGGGTTCAGGTCAGGAGAGTTGGCAGGCCAATTGAGCACAGTAATACCATGGTCAGTAACCCATTTACCAGTGGTTTTGGCACTGTGAGCAGGTGCTAGGTCATGCTGAAAAATGAAATCTTCATCTCCATTAAGCTTTGCAGCAGATGGAAGCATGAAGTGCTCCAAAATCTCCTGATAGCTAGCTGCATTGACCCTGCCCTTGATAAAACACAGTGGACCAACACCAGAAGCTGACATGGCACCCCAGACCATCACTGACTGTGGGTACTTGACACTGGACTTCAGGCATTTTGGCATTTCCTTCTCCCCAGTCTTCCTCCAGACTCTGGCACCTTGATTTCTGAATGACATGCAAAATTTGCTTTCATCCGAAAAAAGTACTTTGGAACACTGAGCAACAGTCCAGTGCTGCTTCTCTGTAGCCCAGGTCAGGCGCTTCTGCTGCTGTTTCTGGTTCAAAAGTGGCTTGACCTGGGGAATGCGTCACCTGTAGCCCATTTCCTGCACACGCCTGTGCACGGTGGCTCTGGATGTTTCTACTCCAGACTCAGTCCACTGCTTCCGCAGGTGCCCCAAGGTCTGGAATCGGTCCTTCTCCACAATCTTCCTCAGGGTCCGGTCACCTCTTCTCGTTGTGCAGCGTTTTTTGCCACACTTTTTCCTTCCCACAGACTTCCCACTGAGGTGCCTTGATACAGCACTCTGGGAACAGCCTATTTGTTCAGAAATTTCTTTCTGTGTCTTACCCTCTTCCTTGAGGTTGTCAATGATGGCCTTCTGGACAGCAGTCAGGTCGGCAGTCTTACCCATGATTGCGGTTTTGAGTAATGAAACAGGCTGGGAGTTTTTAAAAGCCTCAGGAATCTTTTGCAAGTGTTTAGAGTTAATTAGTTGATTCAGATGATTAGGTTAATAGCTCGTTTAGAGACCCTTTTCATGATATGCTAATTATTTGAGATAGGAATTTTGGGTTTTCATGAGCTGTATGCCAAAATCATCAGTATTAAAACAATAAAAGACCTGAAATATTTCAGTTGGTGTGCAATGAATCTAAAATATATGAAAGTTTAATTTTTATCATTACATTATGGAAAATAATGAACTTTATCACAATATGCTAATTTTTTGAGAAGAACCTGTATATGTTATATATATATATCAGTATTGGGGAAAGTTACTTTTAAAAGTAATGGATTACAATGTTGCATTACTTCCTAACGCAAGTAACTTTGGGTTAGTTACTTTTTTTATGGAGAGTAATGCGTTACATTACTTTTGTGTCACTTTTTCCCACGTGGGCTGGGCTTGCTTGTTCTGAATTTGGCAAAAGTAAAGGACCTTTCACACCAAAAGTGAAATGACACAGTAGAAGAATGTCCAACACTCTTACTTGAGCAAAAATAAAAATACAAAAAATAAACTCAATATTTCCTTATTAGTATGGTTAAATTGGATCATCAAAGGTCAACAGCAGAGACACTGAGGCAGTGAGATGAATTACTTAAAGTATATTTGTGTTATTTGAAATATCTCATTACTGCAGTTGGCATTTCAATGTTTTTATTCGTTTTCCGTTACCCCCAACAATATTAATAGCATTTCTTTTTTCCTGTGTTTTGTTTTTAGGGTAATGGGGGATGGCAGGATGCTACGACTCCATCCTCTGTGATCTCCCCTACAGAAGGCCCTGGTAGTGTGCACTCTGATACCTCGAACTGATCTCCTCATTGACACGGCCCCTTCTCAAGCTGTGGATAACCAATCACAGAACTACAAAACCACAGACTGACCAATCAGAGACACAGAATAAACTCTCACAGCTAATCCAGAAACATCCTAATGGAATCATCCACAGTGCTTTTCCACAGTGTTTTGGAAGCTGGACATTTCTTAGCCGTAACATCAGTCCACTGCAGTTTTTACTAACAATCTCTCCAATAATATTAAACCAATATGTTTATTTTATCATTTAAAGTGTACAAGCTCAAACTGTTTTTTTTTTATTTTAAATTACTGGTCATAACCCTTCTCCATTGTTCTAACCGACTGTCGGCAAAGCTTTAGTGCAGGAATACAACTGATACTTACAAAGGTATATTCATATGATGCTAACCGATGCATTTAACAGGGCTAAATGCTACAGAAGGCAGCTTGGGGAATTCATTGCTGATTTTATTTTATTTTATTTTGTATTAATGTCACACCTAGCAATGACCTTAACAAGTCCACCTACGAAAGGCAATCCACTCCATTTTGGGGGGTGATTTTTAAATGCCTGGCAATTTATGTCTTTTTTTAAAAACACAAAACGTTATCAATATTCAGTTCACTACAATTATTGAAGAAAGTGTAGAAGACTTAAAAAGGAAATATGGGTCATCTAGTCGGATGCTTTTCTGAAAATTTTTCATTCAAAAACATTCTTGTATATGACATAGCTTGAGAGTATTTATACATCTCACAAATAAATACTCAGCTTTATTACCTCATTGAAACTCATAGAAAACCAATAGATTTAAAACATTTCTTTAGCTTATAGTGCTCTCACTGACTACCTCTCAACAAAATCACCACCACCGCTTTTTGTCTATTACTTTCTGTCATTCTTTTTTTTTTTTTTTTTGTCTTTTTAAAAATACTTTTTTACTTTTGTTAGTTTGGATTGGTTCCATCTTGTAAGAAATTTGCTCTCTCTGTCTCTCGCTCTTTATGTAATCTAATGTATATTTTAACCTTCTAAGAAAACTAAGTTGCTTTGTTGCAACTTTTAAAAGAAAAAAAGAAAAAAAATGACCATAATATTAATAATACAGATAACACGGAGAGTATGGAGAGTACAGTGGCTGTTGGAGGGGAATTTTGTGCTGGATTTCGGGGGACGGAACAGGGAGGGGGAAATACGATCATAAAATTAACACCAAACAGTAAAACTGTTGTAAATACTGAAGAACATTTTGAATGTTGCTCATCTTGTTACTAATTCATGCAAAAAATAAATAAAAAATTAATAAATAAAAACCCATGATTAAAAAAAGAAAACCTGTAATGCATAGAGGTTTCAGTATTCAGAATTGTACATTTCAAACCCTGTGTGACAGGGTTCCAACTTTCTTTCTCTTTTTTTTTGTATCGTATGTGATTCTGAAACTGATAAAAAAAAAAAAGTCATACAAAATTTATTTGTGACAGTGGTTCTAATGTATTAAAAATGTTTCGTGTTTCTTTCTAACCAGACTACACCCTGGACTGAAAAGTCTTCCTTGTGGTAGTTATGTGTAATTTCAAACATGAATAAACGGTTTTCCTTTCATGACAGTTTTGATATTGCCTGGTTTGTTTTAATTGCACTTGAAGTGATGATATTAATAATAATAATATAATGTAAACAGATTGAAATAAATTGATTTAAAGTTATTACATTGGTTTACATACTTTAGTATTACACACATTAGCACAAACGTTACTTTTTATATGAAAACAACTGTACTTCTGTTATATGCATACACATGTGTATCCACGCACATATCAAAAAACAAGGTCTTGTTCATTTGCATGAATACCTCTTCATGCCAATTTCAACAAAGTGAAAAATTTATTCTCCTCCAACGCGCATGTATCAAATCAAGCACACACGCCGAACTAAACACAACACCCCATTTTGCTAACACGTAAGTGCTTGTGTCACATTACTTAGACAATCATACGCCAATATCTTAAATGCATTAGTGCACGTCTATGCAAACCACACATGCGCATGACAGAGCTTCTAAGAAGAATTGACAGTCCCCTCATAGAAAGCATGGTTCCCCCTGCAGGCTTGTTCTCTGTCAAAGAGAAAGAGAGGGATTTTAGCATAGCGAGGGCTGCTGGGGCCAAATGAATTATTTGGTTTGATAGGGATCCATGGAACAGCTTGTGAGAAGCTATTCCATGTGGCATGGCGACATGTGACAAGATTGCATTAATAGTACTAATTGTTGCCTGAGCCCTTTGACAAATGCAACTAAATTAATAGCTTCCTTTAATTGGCTTGTTTGTGAATTCGCACTTCAGCCAAAATCCTTTTTATTTTATTTTAACAAATAAACAGGATGTGATCTCTAGACAATGAGTCAAGATTGAGCTTCCTATGGGAGTCTGGAGAATTGATAAAGGCTAAAACGAAAAAGGAAAAAAGCTGAAAAACGGAACATATGCTAGCTCTTTTTTAAATAATAAATAATAGTGACAGTTTGGGATGATGTGGTGATAAGGCGTAGTGGTTGGTACACATTCCATAGGGTATGTAGCCGTATTCAAAGCGAGCGCTTTCCACTCTTCCATCTGTCTTGTTGTCGACAGACTCAAGTGCTTGGAGTACGTCAAAAACTGAACGCGCATCTATATACTGTATTCATTGTAGACAGCGTTAGTGATTATAATGGGTTCTATTTTCTTTTGGTGCGGCGTGACGCTCATATCCAATGTAAGCGAATGTCAGCCATTTAGCGACTGAATGCCAGTGGGCAGAGCATATGGTGCAATGATGCATAACTTTTCGTCAATGTCTTGCACTGGAGGCAGTCATATGCAAATATATTTGCTTGTGTGAATTCACAGATCAAACATCATCCTTATTTTTTACAATAAGAGCAAGTGCAGCCATTTTATACTCTTAAGCCGTTTCCTAACCAGATGCGGTTTAGAAAATGTTGCGTTTAAACCATCCTACATTTGATCTTATGATCATTCCTCCAATGTGTGTACATGTGATTCAAAGAACAAGCATATGCCAAAAAAAAAAAAAGTGTACGCCTCTTTTAATTCTTTCCCCGCCAGCATTTTTGAAAAAAGTTACCAACCACCGGCTGCATTTTTCATCATTTTCACAAAAGTTTCGTGGCCCCCAGAATATTTTGTTAACAAAAGAAAGAACAGATCTGAACAGAACAGAAAAAATAACTATTTTATTCTAGCTTCTTTTTTATCAACACTTGAATTGAAAAAGCAACATTTTGAGCAAAAAGCTGATAAAATCGTGTTTTTGTCAAAGACTATGTCTGGATGGGATTCAGAACAATAGAGGGTTTGCACCTTCATCACGATTTGGTCAGTTACCCGAATGTGCGGCCATATTGGAGATACTCGGATGAAAACAACATCATGGATTGCACTGCTTATGCAGTACTGAACACATTGTTAAACTAATTTATGATGTCTAAACTATGGAAAAAACACATGATGCTGCAAAATCATATAGAGAAGGACTTAAGCTGTAAGCAGGAAAGAGCGCGGAATTTTGACGAACAAAAGTTAATATGTGGTAAAGATCTGAACGAACTAGCGTCTCTAGCCCTTACTGCTATTCTTCCTTCTATTTCTTATCCCGACATAGGCTACATTCAGATTGTTAATCCAAAAAAAGCACATGAAATCCGTTTCAAGCTACATCCATATGTGGTTTGAAATCCTATTAGTTTTTTCCCGGTGCGACCGATTAGTACAGACTAAAACACGACCATTTTTCAGCAGCAATAATCAGCCAAATATGAGAGTCCATTCAGTTCAGGGGCATTGTTTACGTTCAGTGCCTCCAAAATGGCCGACTTCCGGATTGATGACGTGCAGTGAAAACCCTTTATATTCAAAACATAGATGGAGTAGATCAAGTCCATCAACACCCCAAAGCTTCACAGTCCTATAGCTCGTCCTGGGTCGACATTTCATTCGGTAACATTAGGCAGTTTTAATTTATATGCTGTTTGATGATAACGTTATTTAACATGTATAACATGTGTCTGCTAAGATTTCGCTTTTTTCCGCTTCTTCTTTGCCTGTGTTGCTTGGATCAGGAAATTCAGTAGGCTACTCTTTCAGAAGATACCTAATACCGCCCTAGCGTATAACAGTGAAAACACAGAAAGATGGAAATTTCCATCAATGGCGAGGAAGCGGAGTCTCACAAATGACGTAAATTTCCATCAAAGGCAGGGAAAGAGTTAAATCTATAAATCGCAAATGATCTTGAAATTGTGCGCAGCTAATTGGCCTTATAAACACCGCCTAAGCTTACCGCACGCATAAATACCGAATGTGTTTAATAAATTCGGCTCGAGAGTTTGGATTGGTTTGGAAGTAAGTGGATCAAAATGGCCATAATAACGGATATTCTCACCCTAAATCAATGGTAAAATATGCACACTAGATAATAGAGCAACAGTGCAGTGCAAATACTGACTTTCCCAAGACAACTTCATATTAGCTGAAAAAAGATAGAACCATTACCAAGCTCAGTGTAAGGTCATGCACTGGAGTTAATGTGCCACTTTCAACCTAAAGTAGTGCTTACTTAGACCAGGAGTTTTACAGCACTTTCTGTTCTGACTAATGACCTGATTGGCTTTGCAAGCAGAAAAATATATTATGGTACAAAGGGAAGAATGTCTATTGCTGGAAGAAACAGGACTAATCATTTTGCCATGAGAAATGACACACTCTTTTTTGATTATTTTACCACCAAAATGATCAGAAACTGTTTTCTGTTCTACTGTACTTGCTCCAATAGCTTGTCAAACCATCTGCAAATATCAGCCTAGTTTCAAGTCATCGTCATTTTGCCTTTATATAGTGTCTTTTTTTTCTTGGATGGCCAGGGGAGAGGCACAGCGATAAACAGTTTGACCTTCAAATCTTGTTGCAGGTAAACCTATTTAGCATTGCCTCAGTGAACTGCTCCCAGTGGTCAGTACCTCTAGTAATTAGAGGGGCAGCGCAAATCATATACAGACCTTGAATAATGAAAGCCAATTTAAACAATTCCCTCTCTGATCCTACAAGAATGATTTACCTGCCAATGTGGGCCTTCAATAGCCTCATTTGTTGCATTTGTGTTTTTGTATATTAATGTAATGTGGGCGCTGAGAGGGGTTTGACTGCTAAGAGAGAGTGTGTGTGTCTGTGTGCGCTCATTTAAAGGGAAAAATGTCTTTTTATCCTGACTGAAAGCTGATTATTATGGAAGCCTGTTTCTGCCTCAAGAGTAAAAAAAAAGGGTAATTGCAACATTATTTCTTGTAATTGCGAGATATCTACCATTTGTGATTTTAGGTCTCACAATTTGCATTTATATTTGGCAATTCCATTTCTCATCATTTTTAATTTATAATTTACAATGTGACTATATCAGAGGATGTGAATTTAAGAGTGTTCACACTTGTAGTTCGGTTCTCAAAAGAAAATGATACATTTAGTCCTGGTTCGCTTAGCGTTCATGCTGTCAATTTTAACACCAAACCTAAAGATACAGAAAGGCTTTTATGACATGTATTTTGCTGCAAAACTTGTCAAACTGTGTGCTGGGCTAAATGCACTCACTGTATGTGTGTACATATGATGGTATGATGGAGCTGAGAACTTGTGAAGAGCTTATAAAATGTGTAAAAGTGTCAAAACAGTGGCAGGAATCACTCTGTCACACACAATTCTCAATAATCAAATTGATGCTTCCTCAACTGTATTAAGGCGAGACACTACAGGTGAATTTTTTTAACTAGCAGATATCACCATGAAACTTTTGCCAGTTGATTACCTACATTAAGATGAGAAAAAATGTATTACAAGTTTTCTGTAATTTAACGTTTAAATATGGAAATGAGGCATTGTCTAATTAAATATGCACTAATTTGCATATATTTTAAGAAACGAAATCTAAGTATTGGATAAAGCCAAGTTTAAAATTCTTTTTTCATTGTGTTCACATATTAGATGGGGAAAAAATTACAGAAGGATTTATGGATATCTACTTGTGTTATACTGTAAATCAGAACTGCCAATAGCCTTAAAAAAATATTTCCGCCATGTTTTTTGGAATAAAATGTTATATAAATCAGGCTAGGAATAATATATTTACAAATCCCTCTGTAAATGTCTTCATGATTTCCATTACACGAGAGTAGATGTTAAAACTTCATGCTGATTTGTACTCGGCTTTCGCCAAGATAATCACCAACTAAGACGTAGCTTTACAGTAACCTATGCTTCTCCATCCATTTACGCTTCTTTCCATCTAGTGACACGAATCTTCTGTCTGGTGTTAATACAGTGTATTGCGCGTCAGCACACACAACGGCTGCAACCACAGTGCGGTCCCCCCATGACAACCGTCTGGATTGAGCTGAGTAGGGGACATCTCTAGGGTCTTCAAGTGGGCACCTTCCGTCCTCAGTGTTTCGTCGACTAGCCCACGACACCTCAAGAGGGCTCGACAGTGACTCTGGCGTCCCAGAGTCACCCCCCTCCGTCCCCCACTCAACTCAGCCCAGCTTACTGACCTCTACTTCCCTCTTGCTGCTGAGACCTAACCACAATCTCACAATCTCTCCGCAACCCAACCATACGCGCCAACCCGTTTGACTAAGGCTGTCGAGCCCCACTGGTGCGTTAATATGCAGTTTCAGTGGCAACGGTTCCGTATGGCATACCACCTACCGGAAAACACAATATCTGCCCAACCACCCGTCATTCACGCAATATACACAGGAACGTAATGACTGTAAATACTATACAACCTATACAAATAAAATATAATAAATAACTAGGTACAAGACTGGAAAGTTGGGTATATATAGGTGCTACTGAAGTGGAGATTTCGGAGTTGGAGTATGAGAGAAAAGTCATTTTGAGAAAACGGGCTATAAATATTTAGCATCAGCCAATGAGATTGCGCATTTAGAGTAAAATCCCCCCTTTTACTTTCACGATTGGTTGCTGATAAAAAGGAAATTACCATATTTGGATCTTGCGGTATTGTACAGGAGAGAGAGAGCTTTCTAACAGTGTGTGTGATGACAGGGTGCAGACAGCGATCGCGGAGCACAGGGATGATTTATAACGACAACTTTTGATGAATTTATGAGAAATCTACAGACGCAAACAGACAAAGTGTAGTAAAATAAGGACCTAAATGTGTATTTCGGACTTTTTTTCACCACAAGTCTGAAAGAAGACATGTTATTGAAGACAAATATCCTAAAATCTCAAAATTGACCAGTGAAAAAAAACAACAATGTTTTGCCTGCTGTGTCGCCTTAATACACAATCTGTAATACCCTTATTATTAAGGGGGTGTAGCTAAGATGGGAGGAAAGGAGACAAGGTGTCACAAATTATAAAAGAGAGTAAAGTGTAACCAGTCCTGCTCGACCCTCTCCAAGCAGGATTCAAACTGAGGTCTTCAGCAAGGGAGGCGGGGGGCGCTAACAAGGACGCTAAAGAACGGAGCCACTAGCATGCCTTTTGATGCCAGCAGAGCGAGGTTTGCACATCTCTTATTGGCTTACGTCCATACACTCAACCCCCTAAACCTCACTCCCATCCGGGTCATGGCACCAAATGTAGCTGTTCCTACTTGACCTGCTCCAAGCGAGATTCAAAATGGGGTTGCTGTCGTGGGAGGCGGGCACGCTAACAAGGGCGCTAAAGACCGCGGTCTCTAGTGCCAGGCGCTAACATGCCTCTTAAGGCCAGGGGAGTGAGGTTTTCTTACTGGCATGTTCTTTACAGTAGCACCCTATGATGAGAAAAAAAACAGGTTTGCTTGAGCATTCTGTCTTTTAAAGTGGTTGCATCTTGTGACAGCATGTCCTGTTTTGGGTTCGTTCACATGTCTTTGGTCCGTGTTGCGTTCATATTTCTTTCGAACCGCACCAGAATTTGTTTGGAAGTGGACTGAAACACATCTTTTCAGTGGTCTCAATCTACTTGTTTGGTGCGCACCAGGGTTCGGTTGTCTGCGTCCACACTTATTCAAATGTACCACACTAACAGAGCAATCGCATCAGGGTTTGTTTTAATCTAACCAAACATGCTAAATCTCACAATTACAGTTTATATCTCATAATGTGACTGTTTCACAATGTGAATGTCATGCTGTGTTTCTCTTTCATTTGTGGTTTGACTTTGTTTCTTGTAGTTAAGACTTTATATTTTACAATAGTTTAGAAAAATGACTTTATATCTTGCACTTGTAATATCTTTCTTTACTTTTACTTTTTGCCATGAATAAAATCACTTCTCAAACTAGAAAAAAAAAATTGATGAAAGATTACGAGGACACATTAATTTAAAAATAAAGATGTGCACAGATAAATCTTTTATAATACTCCAACATTCCATTAAAAATAAGATTAGTCAATTTTGAATTCATTTTGAATTTTGATTTTAAAGCAGTGCAATCGCTTATTAAGCATAATCGATGGTGCAGATCTTTACAACGTGATTGTAACATGACAAAAACTGTTCCATTACTGCAGCTTGCACCAGGGAAACATCACAGAACCACGTATGGATAGTCTTCAACTTCACTCATGTTGGAATTTTGAGAACTGTGATGAAAGTTGTTGTGTATTAAATATGCTGTCAAAAATATCAAATGTGATTAAAAAGGCTACAAAAATTCAAGACATCAGTTTTTATCCCCACCCAGAGTCAGCCCTCTGCCAAAATTCACACGTAATAACAACTATTGAGACTTCATTGTGAGTTGTCAGCATCCTCGGTCTGAGCATCACTCTTCCTCACCGTCTTCCGTCTCTCCTCCCCTCCAAACACTCTCCAAAAACGGCTGTAAAGGTGAGGACTTAATTGAACCTGGTTTGGAGGTGACTGCAGAAGCCGGCCACACTCACAGCAATTAACTGAAATGTCAGCCGCTTCTAATTCGAGTTATTCTGTCTGTCTGTGGTGGAAAGGGCTTCCTCCATGGGTCATTGGCTACCAATTTAAAATGGAAATTGACATCCATTTATTCCCATTTTCGCTGCAGACTCCTCCAAAATGAACCATGCCTTTCAACCCAACCGAGGAGATGGCAAAGCAGATCGCAAGAGTCTTTTTTATTTTTATTTTATTTTGCACTATACTCTAAATAATGGATAATGCCGCAGTAATACAGCAAACAAAAGCAGTAAGGAGAACATCATAATTCTCTGGTCCTCCATAAATAGCTAAATGTGTTTAAATCAGCAGAATCAACCAAAGGACCTTTAATGTAAGGGAAATTACATTTGTTAAAGACAATGTCTATTAGGATTGTCTCTAAGGTTCATTAAAGACAACATTTCCCCTGTAAAATTTAGCACGAAAAGCATGCATCATTAAATATGGAAATCCTGAATTTTATTAGCAATCTGCTAGATCTGAGCTGACGCCAATTAAATTAAAAGAAGATATCATTTATTAAGCTAGAGTTCATATTCTGTTAAATATGAAATGTAATTTTCTTCTCGTATTGATTAATTGCTGCTGGTGCATTGTTCAAAGACCCATGTAACATTTCAGCGAAAGGACATTGTTTATTCATTAAAATTTTAAACCATCCCTTTTGCTCGATGCTCCATCCATCTAGTTGCTCCTCAGCTAGAAATAAAATGTCTGTAATTTAAAACTATAAATTAAAAAATACATTTGAAAGTGTAAAAAAAAAAATGAAAGAAAACCTCCTATTTTTCATTAGAGGGCTTTAATATTTCATTCACTCCACTGATGCTATTTTTTCTCGTCTACTTCTCTCTCTTTCACAAACCCACACATATTTAATCAGTCAACATTTTCTTTTAAATGGGCAGCCCTCTGATATTAACATCTAAAAGAATATTAAGATAGCTTCATGAATGAAAAAAGTTACACAAAGCATTTATTTAATCAAAAATACAGTAATATTGTGAAATATTATTACAATTTAAAATAACTGTTTTATATTTTAATACATTCAAAAATTTTATTTATTCCTGTGAATAAACCAATCCAGTTTTAAGTTTCACATGACAGTTTTAGCTGATTAACATTTTCATGGAAACAATGATGTGGTAAGAGAGAAATGATTGTGGTATAGGAGAAATTAATACCTTTATTCATCAGGATACATTAAATTGGTCAAAAGTGACAGTTAAGACATTTACAAAAGTTTCTATTTAATGAATGCTTTAATAAATGTAATAAAAAACATTTAGTACATGCAAATAAATTCCGTTCATTCTGTTCATCTTTTTTAATCAAAGAATCCTGAAAAAAAGTATCACCATTTGAACACAATGTTTCAACATTGATAATAATAAGAAATGTTTCGTGAGCACCAGATCAGCATATTTGAAAGATTTTCTGAAGGATCATGTGACACTGAAGACTAGAGTAATGATGCTGAAAATGCAGCTTTGCCATCACAGGAATAAATTACATTTTAAGACATTCAGAATAGAAAACAGTTCTTTTAATTTTTAAAAAAAGTTCGCAATATTACTATTGTTACTGCAGTTTTGATTAAATAAATGCAGCCCTAGTGAGCATAGAGACTTCTTTCAAAAACATTACAATGTTGTAATGCTTTTGACAGGTAATATAAAACATGGCTATTGACCAATCAGCAACAAATGGATCTGTTATTGATTACTGTAATCGATTACTCTGACTTTGTTTTATTTTTTTTTCATTCGGCTATTTTGTCTAGACAGATCGAGCGGATCTTTGATAGGTGCTGATTCACCAATCGTACGATTTCATTGAACTATAAAAACATCAACAGCAATATGACACCCAGGACACTAGTCAGACTTCCTACTTGCCCACATGTAAGTATTCCACACGCAATTTTCCAGAAGCTACCCTGCAGCCTGAGGAAGGACAGAGTGGAGATGTGTTGATTGGTACATGTTAAAGTATGATGTATGGCCCTCTCGGAGAGTACAGCTATCTGGAAGTCATTACAGTGGTCTCTCTTATTCTCCAACCAAAGTGAACTCTACATTTTAAAGGAGAATGTCCAGCCCTTTAATATCTGAATATAAATGGAGTGGTTATTTTAGAATGAGTGTGTGATTTATTACAGATACTTTGTCAAATTAAGTATACTTTGGGGTTGGGAGTTCGACTGTGCTCTGAAGTTTGCCGCTGTGGTTCAATTCACACTTTGCTCACTGTTGTAGCGTGTCTCTGTTTGATTAATGTGACGGAGGACATCCTGGCTGCTGGATAAGAAGGATAGGTTGTGATCCCGGAGTTTCTGTCATGGTTGAATGTCTAATATGATCATATTTGGGTGGTGTGTAGCTACAGACACTTGGAAACACATGGTTCCAGAAAGCATTATCCGAAGAAGACTATAGAAGGGGTCATCCTTGAGTTATCATTTTACCCTTGATCAATGACAGTTAACCAAAAAACATCCTCATGTCGTTCCAAACCTGTATGAATGTCTTCTGTGAAACACAACAATTACTGTACTTTTGACAATGACAATGATTTTGTACTTTTATAGCCCTTTTATTTTAGCTGAATGTGAGCAAATACCTTTTTTTTTTTTTTTATCAGCCCTGCAAAAAAAGAATGAGTTAAGAGTACATTGTGTTTACTGATTGGTCCTTAATACACTAAATGAGGCTGGAGGACTAAATGCCACTAGGTGGAACAAACTGTAATTTACACAATTGTCTGTTCAAAATAAATGAAAAGAAACCTAGCATTGGGGATTTGTTGATTTTTCTGGTGTAAGAAATTGATTTTCCTGCTAAAGACAAAAACTGAGATAAAACTCCTCCTGCAATAAAGCCATAAAACGCACTCTGGACAGAAGATCGCAAAGACAGAGCAACAGGACATTGTCCTGTCCAAACATTTGTCCCTCATCTCTGCATCCCCCTCTACCTACCTCATCCCCTCTCCCCCTGAGTCAAGTCACCAAAAGTTCACTGAGAATGCCTATATATCACACATGATGTATCTTGTGAATCTATTGTTTTTCCTTTTCATGTTTGGTTTCATTTTAAATGTCTCAGTGCGATTGGTAAAATGGTCTTAATTTCATTGCAGTCATTGAGATCATAAGAAACACTGAGAACTTAAGAGAATCCTGTTCTCCTCCAGTGATGATGTCTTTTCAAGATATCTCCCCTCTCCCTCGAGACCAGGCGCTACCCCCTGGGGTACAGGAATTGACCCAAAGCAAACTCTGAAAATTATTGGTACAATCCTTTTGTTCTGGTCTGGGTATTCAAGGCTAGGTAACAGAGCCGTCTTTGGGGAAACTGTAACCAGGAAAACCTCCATGCAGTGCTGTGTCAGTGGCTTCTCGAGTCTTGGACTCAGAATACACTCACACACAACTGTGTGTCTCTGTAAGGAATGCATTTCTTACGCTTAGAGTCATTTTTGAGCAATTGATGTTATGTATTTATTATTTTCTGAATTGGCTTTTAATCATTTACTTGGCTACCGCAGATCTGTGTCCAGGATAGGTCAAACTAAAGGCGTATATGAATGGAGCAGCAGGCACATCATCTGAAGACCTTTTGATTACTGTCTATCACTGACTTGGCAAGTTGTACGGAAATGGCTAAATAAACTACACTTTTTTGTATGAGTGAGCAGTAGGCAACCAACTTAAAAGGTATTAGCAAACCCTGCACCCTCTGACCAAGATCAGACTGGCGAGACTGTGTCCGTGATATCCACTTAAACCCGGGGGGTGTGACTGTGTGGCATGTGGGCCCCTTAATGAATGAATAATTGAAATTATGAAATGCCCAGAATAATCAAAGATCTAAATTAAGTCATAATCAAAATGTATGATTACTTTCTAAGATGAAATACAGTCCAAGTTTGATTATCATTCGAAATTTGAGATATTAAGCGTAGAGCTAAGGTGATAGTGAAACTACTTCACTTGAACGCTGAAAAGACATACGCGCATTATTCCTTCGCCCACACCGTTGGATTCCGTCGTTGGGCCAATGGGTGGCCCTTACACTGGTAACACTTTAGTTTAGAATCCAATTCTTTCTATTAACTAGTTGCTTATTAGCATGCTTATTACTACTATATTGCTGTTTATTAGTTATTATAAAACAAATATTAATGACTTATTCTGCATGACCTTATTCTACACCCCTTAATCCTACCAAATACCTAAACTTAACCACCCTACAAACTAATAAGCAGTAACTAGGGGTTTATTGAGGCAGGGTTGACGCCAAGCCAGACTAGGACTTCAGATGTCGCCAACTCTGAATCAACATACACAAGTTGTAATAATTTCTATAATGAGCTCATTGTTTCTGCCTAAATGAAGACCTGAAGTGGGACGGTCACATTTGCTCTATTGCAAAAAAGGCCCAGCATAGGTTGTACTTCCTTCACCAGCTAAAAAGATACAACCTGCCACAGGTGCTGCTGATGCAGTTCTACACTGTAGTCATTGAGTCTGTTCTCTGCACTTCAATAACTTAACTTACTCGAGTTACATTACAATCTAATTTTCATGTAAAGCTATATCAAATGGGTTAAGGTGATTTGAAATATAGAGTACAAGTTGTATGGACGACGTTTATGCTTGTTTTTGTTTTTGAAAGATTATGTCCCCATTTATTGTAATTACATAAAAAAGAGCAACCTGTTAGATTCTCGAAACTATCTATTTTCATTCTGAAGTTTTGGGTGCATTGTTTCTTTAACCTCATGTTTCTGCACGGTTTCTAATGAGGTGCTATTCAATTGTGATGCAATGTGAAACTAATTCCCCAGGATTTGGTTCTGTGGTGATAAATAAAGATTCGACTGATGTATTTTCCAGGTGTGTTTTTAGGCATTCACAGCTTCAAAATAAAGGCTGCAATACAAATAGTTATGAAACACTTGCTAATGTCCACACAATTAACATGAAGTTCTTTTTTGAGAATCCAATTAAAACTTTTGAGCTCTGAAACTCCACGCTTTGTTTTCTTCACGCTTATGTAAATAGCTGGACTAATTATCACATGCCACAGTCCCCCTTCTCTAAACGCAACATTTTCAACAAAACCCTTCAACAACAATCCAGTATCTCTCACCTCCTACCTTGAGCTATCCTACATGCTATAAGGCTGCAGACGTCGTGTGAGTGAGAGGAGATAGTGTACACCGTTCATGAGGACTTATCTGTGAGTTTTGGGCAATGGCAGATCTGTGAAGACTGGTGACAGTAGACAGGTGTTCACTTTACCTCTCAACACTGGGTTGTCAGGCAGCATAGCAACGCCTTTGTGTTCTTAAAGTGCAGTGACATCACAGACACATCACTGAATCTGACTTTTCCCCCTTTCTATCTCAATTTTGCCCTATATTTGCTTAGATTTTTTTTTTTCCTCAGCAAGGATTAGTTGACACCGAAAATAAAATTATGTCATTATTTACTAAACTTCGTTTCAAACTTATGCTGGTATTTTTCCATGGAACACACACACGCACGCACGCGCGCGCACGCACGCACGCACGCACGCACGCACGCACGCACGCACACACACACACACACACACACACACACACACACACACACACACACACACACTGTTTAACTGTTATTGAGGACATTACATAGACTAATAAATATAATGCTAGGCAACGATTAATCGTGATTAATCACATCCAAAATAAAAGTTTGTGTTTACATAATATATGTGTGTGTACTGTGTATAATTATTTTGTATATATAAATACACACACATGCATGTATATATTTAAAAAATAAATTGTTATTTGTTATTTGTATATACAAAATGATAATATATATAATGTATATCAATCTTCACATATCTTTTTCATATAGTTCACAGTGGCGACGTGATGTCAAGCTGCCTCCAAAATATAGTACTTATGGTGCAGATATGATGTCAATAACATCACAGACTTAAATTTGCACAGACATTGTGGAATGAGCAAGTAATTTTCATTTTTAGGTGAATTATCCCGAATATCAAATCTATCATTCTATCAATTTATTCCCTTTCCTAAATAAATAAGGACACTGACATTTTTTGTACCAGGAGTGTCTGCATGGCAATATAATGTTTCTCAAAATTTGGCATGTTTTCATATTTTGTAATAAAGAGATATTGGTGGTAGGATCGGTAGATTTGCTTTCCGAATTCCCCTTGCGCTTCATTTATATTTCATATTTTGTGTTTCACGTGGAATTAACAGCTGTGATTTGTTTTTGCCATCTGTAAGCTATTACTTGGACTTTATTTGGCTTTGTAACGATGGCGTGTTTTCGTCTTTGCATCTCTCTCGACAGGCGTAGCAGATCTCTGACAGGTGCTGAGGCTTTTGCTCAGGAGACTTGGAGAGTTGAGTTACTACTGCATTATTCAACTGAGCTTGGATAAACAAACAAGGCTCCTCCGCCAAACAATGCACTCTAACAAGGCAACACTGTGTAGTACAGGCCCCTGTGCTATATACTGTACTCACAATTTTCATTTAAAAATAAAGTCCTCCCTTCTCTGTAGATATTACTGAAAGTCCTCCTCCCCCCACATCCCCATCTCTCCCCACATCCTGGCTTCTCTGGCTTTGGTCACACTGCACCCAATTTGTTTTTTAAATCCGATCTCTAGGACTGGCTGTCCACACTGTCATTTTGCAAGTGATTAAATCCAATCTGTTTGTTCAGACTGTGTCGCTTATATCTGGTATATCTACATGGGTTGCCATAATGACTTAAACTCAGCATGGTGCTAAGAGACAAACAACATATGAGAGTATCTGTCATTGTGGAAAGAGAAGACGGAAAATTTGCAATCTGCTTATTTGCATCATGAATGGAAAGCTCGCAAGGTGCATGCAACAACATAAGCTAGAAGCTGTATTTTACATATTCATAGGTCTGTCCTTGTTTTTTAAATGCAGAAATAAACTATTTCCAGTGAAATATAAGTAAATAACTAGAGTAACAATGTGCAGTAAACTGTAAAACTATTTGCACTGTATTTATGATTACAATCATAAACTAAAATAATATGATAACAAATACTAGTCTGAAACATCAACCACTACAACAGACTGTTTTTATATCACAAAATAGTTGTCAGTCTTCTCTGAGTGCTTAATATGGTTACGGTTGTAAAGTGACGACAACCGCATTCTATTTTCAACATGGAAGTAAGATATTCATATGACCTCACTCGTACGATATCGTAAGATTTTTGCCAAATCGTACATATTTTACGAGTTGCCCAATTCGTATGAATTCTTACGAATGTCCTACCCCTGACCCAACCCCTATACCTACCCATCACTGGGGTTTAGACAAATCGTACGAATTTGTACGAGTGAGGTCGTGCGAATTTGTATAAATTATTATCCACCTCGTACTCACTCGTATAAATTGTATGAATTGGTCGTGAGATAGCGTTGGATATTTCCTGTGAATGTGTGACTTTCTGTGAAAGTTCAAGATTCATTAGCTGCTAGGTAAGAAAAGTAAACAATATCACCATTTGCACTACATACCAGTGTCTCTGGTTACAGTAAAACATTAAAGTGAAACTATATGTAACTTTACACTTTTGAGCTACTTCCGGAGGAACATTGCTTTGGTCATTCGTGAGTTTTGCTTCTGCTCTTCTATTCTGCGCGGATGAATCTGATGGTTTGAGGTGCACACTGTACCTATGCATTACTAGCGACATCAAAACTTCCCAATAATGAAAAATAGCCATATGTCTTATGATCGATCATAGGCTTGAGGAGGTAGGAGTGGGGAAACAAGGAAGCATCAATTTGAGTATTGAGAAGAAACCCTCTTCTCGTTTGTGATGACGTATTCACCGGCGCGAGAATGGGACAACCTGTCCTTCACTCACATGAGATCACAGCAAAAGCAAACTCCATTGATCCAATAAATTCCCAATGGACAAAATCCCAGCACAAAAATGTTTCTTGTTCGAGAAGCCATTTCACTCGGATATAGGCTTGGGCAAAAACGTAAGACATAGGTCAGTGGAACAAAAAAACACAAGGTCTAAAGAATTTTTTGTTTTTTCACAAAAGTTGAATTATTTTACCTTAAGTGTTGTATTTTTAGACCACAGTTATGTGCAATGGTCACACACTCCTGTCTAGTTCATGTTTACATAGAAATACAATAAAAAGTAACAAAAAAACATGTTCTATGTGTGTACGGCATCCAAAACTTTCTTTAAAAATAAATTGACCTTGCTTTTTTTTTTATTCCACCTTTCGTCTTACAGCTATTTGAAAACTGTTTTTATGTTACTGTGTGAACAGGGCAGTTTGAGAGTCAAACCTGTTATATGGTTCTTAATCTCAAACACTGACTGTGTAGGGACCTACTTTAAATCTGATTTTAGAGTTGTTATTTTGGTTCTTATTTGTAAACATCCAATCCTCTGTCTTTTAATGCAAATAACTAAACAGATTTGAGACTAATACAAATATTTTGCTTGAACAAAGCCTTTTTTTCGGCTTCCTTGTTCATCTCTCTTACTCCTGCCCGTAGTCATCAGGTAGCAATTCCACCTCCTTCTAATAACATCTCAGTGATACTTGTCCTCTTCAGCGGCTCATTTGTTCACTCTCTCTCCTTCTTCAGTGACCTTCTCTTTTTCCTCTTCCTTCGTTCCGCTTTTCTCCTTCTACCTGACATCCCCGCTTACAGAGCGCTGGTCTAGTTTTCACCATAATAACTTAACACTTCAGATCGCATTAGTCCGTGTCCCCACAACAAGGCAGCATGACCTACGAAGTCAAAGAGCACACTCTTCCGTTTGCCTGTAGTAGCTATTTATCAAGACAGCCCAGGGCTTGCTATGATTCAGCCCAGAATAAATCCAGATGAGAGCCCACAACGGTGACCTGTATCTGCAGTTCCTCTGCAAATGCCACATGAACCTGCTGACATGTAAACCACAAAGCCGAGCATTTAGGTGGAATGTAGTTTGGATGTTTTTAGATAATTTTAAATACTTTTATATATAGAAACAAGACAAGCAGCAAATGTATTGTCTTCAAAGGTCATATTAGGCACTTTTCATGACTACACTTGTTTGAATGAATGATTTTGCAAATAATTGAATTCACAACATGTTTTTTTTTTGTCTCGAGAATATTAAATATGTTTTACTGTACTATGCAGTTTCAGCTTGATTTGTCCAATTCAACAACATTTTTGTAACCCAATAAAAAACTTGATTTGCGCCCTTTCTATTGCATGACTTTAATAAAAATACTTACAATTAATGTTTTACTTTTTCATTTTTTTATATAATATTGTAGTGTTGTCATTCATCAAGCCATTCAACCCTGTAACCCAAGCGCAGCCATTCAACTCTGTTGTTGTATAAATAAATATCCAACAAATATGTATGTTCAAGCTTGGGAAAATATAAGAAATGAGAATTTGTTCCAAAATTAGCTAGCCCCTACTGATTGACAGCTTAACTTAGGCGACCCTATTCGGTGTTTGATTTTTGTTACATTTTATTTTATTTTTTCATTTAATACACATGGCCAAAAACATTCAAATTTTTGGGGTCAGTAGGATTTTTTTTTTAAATTAATAAATTAATTATTTTATTTAGCAAGGGCACATTTAGATCAAAAGTGACAGTAAAGACATTTATAATGTTATAAATATTACTTTTTCAAATAAATGCTGTTATTTCAAACTTTTTTTTTTAAGAATCTTGATTTTTTTCATGGTTTCTAATAAATAACATTTTAAAAATATATGAAAGTTAATATTCTAATGCAATAAAATCACAGTTTTACTGTTTTGTATGATTGATCAAATAAATAAAGCATTTGTGAGCATAACAGGGTACTACTTTCAAAAACAGGAAAGAAAAAAGCTTACTGACGCAACACTTTTGCCATGCAAGGTGTACAAATGAGGAGAGCATCGTAGCTGGATAATTATTTCGGATGACTGAATGACAGAGAGAGAATGAGATAATAAGGAGAAGCCCAACACCTACAAGAAAAGAGAGACAAAAAGGCTCGGTGCTACTACTTCTGCAGCTGCTGCCGAACCCTGAGGAAGTCATTACAGGACCTGTGACCTCACTGGTGCAGTCCCTCCGACAGGCCACCCACTGGCATGATGTCATACTTCACATGTCAGGCCTCATCAGCACTCTGCTGGCCATTGGAGATGATCGAGCAGCACGGCACAAACCAGGAGGATGCCATTATGACAAAGACAATGTGTTAATATCAAACACGCTGCAACTGACAACAGCTTCTTTACTCTGGCCCCGAGACACAATGTGTCAGAATCTAAACAATGTGTGAGACAAAGTGCTGGGATTTTATCAAGTAATTTTTTTGATAGCTAGCACATGCATTGTGTGTAAAGGTATACACCAATCAAGGTGCAATTGATAAAAAAGACGTCTATTTCAGTATAATAATATCATATTTCATATTCAATATACGAAACATTAAAGGCACAGGAATAATATTTGTGAAGTTATTATGAGTTCCTTTGAAAGGTCGTGTACTGATCAGTACTTGTGGGAGAAGTCTCGACTCCTTCAAAAAAATTCACTTGACTCACTTCACTGCCCATTTCTCTCTCTTTTTTTTTTACTCTATCTTGCTTTCTCCCTGTAAATCCTCTCCTATGTGATCTGATACATATGTCTACATGTGACTGCCAGGCTCCCAAGGATAATGGAGTGGGGTCCAGGGTCTGCCAGCCCTGAATCCAATATTTAAACTCATTTGTAGTCAATGTCACCACCCCTGCATGTGCAGCGGTGCAGAGCAGCAGGAAAACCCTAGAACCCGTGCTACTTACTTCAGCCTCGGTTTAGAGACACACATAGTACAGCACATAATGTATGCTAAAGTAGTGTAACATTAAATTTACATTTTGGGTAAAATACAACTTATTTTATCTTTGGTGCTTAATTGATAGCCAGTCGCAAATGCTATCAATAAGTTTTACACTGCATTTTGCCCAGAATAAAAGAGATAGCAGAAAAAAGGATTCAATAAATTACTTTATAATGATTTAACCTGTTAATCTAAAGTATTTTTTGAAGATTAGCTGAATAACTGGCTTTGGGACGACATATTTAGTTATGTTTAGTTGTTGCAATATGTGCTAGTATTAATGTTGCATTTCCGGGGTTCGTCATATGGGTAAACCTCTATAGTGGAAGTATAGTAAAGCATAGTATTGCGTTATAAATGTATATTAAATAAAAAATAAAAAATTAAACTATAAAAAACTTTACTAGATTCCCAATGTTGATAACTGTGAAAATGTGTCATCAGTCTGTGAAAAGGGTTCATTTAAAATAGCAAATGAGCTGATCTAAAATCCATTCAAGATGTTTTTACTATGAAATTGATCATGGACATTGCATGAAAATAATACATAGGGCTGTCAGTAGATTAATCGCGATTAATCACACACTTATCATCTGGCCACACAGCAGTAGGATGTTTTGACGTTCAGTTCAGTCTGTATTTCAGCGCGATGCGTGAGGGCTCGCACTTTTCAGAAACAATCACAGAATGTGACAGAGCGCATGTTTTAAAGCAAAACACACACTGGACTGAATAATTCACTGAAAGTGCAACATGAGTCTTGCACTGCGTCATAGTATTGACGCCTTGGGAATGATTCTGTGTGACTGCGTCTGAAGCACGTGTGTGAAATCAGTCCAATGGCAAAACATTGGACCGCCATTAGCTTCTGTAACTCAGCAAGCGCTCTGTGTTGAAGCTATTTGTCTTATTTAGAGTTGTTTGTCCCAAAATAGTACAGCAATCACCATACATTATTATGGTGAGCAAACAAGCATTTAAATTGTGTGTTTCTCCCTGCCCTAACTACATCATTGGTGTCGTTTGTTTGGGAGCAGAGCATGTTGAGATTGCGGGGTTCGCGGAGGGGTTAGAGACGGGTTCTGCTTTATCTCTGCCTATACCCAAGGGATCCAGCGCTCTCTCGCTGGGATCAGAAGCCCGTGCTACGGCTTCTTCTATCCTCGATTGCCTGGCCGAGAAGCAGGGCACTCGTCCTAAGAGTAAACTGGATGAGCGCTTCCATTTTTTCCCGACCTCCATAAAGAAATTTCCAGGTTGTGGAACAAACTATTCTCGTCCAGGGTCTTCAGCCCCCAGGTCTATACATTCTCAAACATTAGGGGATTGAAAGAGTACGGGTATGGGGTGATGCCCAAGGTAGAACAGACGCTTGTAAGATATCTGTCCCTTAGCACGGCATCATCTTTGAAGGCCCTCCCGTTACCCACCCAAGCTGTGCAGAACATCTTCGGCTCTGGTGGGTAAAGCATATACGGCGTACCAGGCGGACTTGCTAAGAGATCTCAACGAAGGTGAGGTGGGGCCTGATGCAGTTGAAGAGTTACATCGGGTCGCGGATTTGTTTCTCCAGGCCACCAAGGAGACGGCCAGAGCAATTGGCCATTCTATGACAGCCAGTGGCATCAGACTTCTGAGGAAGGGCACCTCCAGAGTGGAATGGTTTACACCACAGCATACAGTGCCCATTCCTCCTCGGTGCCCTCAGGATGCCATTCTGCTAATCCCACCACCCTCACTGCTTTGGGCGCAGCGGTTTCCAGCGAGCTTATGTCTCAGTGTCTGACACAGGACATTGAGTCATACTAGAGGACGACAACAGGATACTAGAGCAGTCAGTTCTGTTGTTCCCTGACGATTCGCTTTAGGGAACCGAGGTGACTAATCAGATTATACCAAAGGCCAGTCTCGGGAGACTGGTTCCCCTAATAGACCATCTAGCAGCATGGGAGGTTCTGCCAAATGTGTCACAATGGGTCCTGCAGGCTGGAGAAAGAGGCTACAGAATCCAATTTGGGTCCCGGCCGCCTCGATTCAACTGTGTTCTGTTCACAGTGGTAGACCTCGAGCAGGTTCTGGTAATTGAACAGGAAGTAAATACTCTCTTGGGCAAGGAGGCTATAGACAAGAAAACCCATAAGAGAGTCGGGGTTCTACAGCCAGTACTTAATCGTTCCAAAGAAGGAGAGGAGGTTGCCTCTGATTTTAGATCTGTGCCATCATTCAGTATCATTCGGTGAAGAAACTCAAGTTCAAAATGTTGGCTTTGAAGCAGATCATGACTCATATCAGATCCAACGACTGGTTTGTCACAATAGATCTCAAGGACGCATACTTCCACGTATCCATTCTTCCACAACACAGGAAGTTCCTGAGGTTGCTTTTGGGGGTGAAGTGTACCAATATCGGGTTCTTTCCTGTGGTCTAGCTTTATGACCCGCACTTTCACAAAAGACGATTGGCTAATCTTAGCTCAATCCAAACAGATGGTGCTTTGGCATTGAGATGTTGTTCTCGCCAACGGGAAAGAGTTGGGGTTAAGGCTTAACTCCAATAAGAGTGTCCTTTCCCCAACATAGAGGACCACTTTTTTGGATGTACTGTGGGATTCAGTGACGATGCAGGCCCGGCCAATAACCTGCTCGCATTGCTTCTAACCTCACAGCCGCGAAGGGGATAAAACTAGGCCAGTCACTCACTTTCAAACAGTTTCAGAGACTGTTGGAAGAACAGACATCCTGTCGAAGCAGGGGCTGAGGCCCGGTGAAAGGAGACTTCTCCCCAAAGTGGTGGAGCTCATATGAAGGGTGTTCAGTCAGGCAGAAGTGGACTTGTTTGCGTCTTAATACATGACACACTGTCTGCTCTGGTTCTCACTCACGCATCTAGCTCTGCTGGGGTTGGCCGAGGTTAAGTCTGTACATATTTCCCGTAATTGCTGTGCTCATGGGAGTTCAGGAGAGAGTCAGAATGGGACAGGCTCCATCTATTACTTGTAGCCCTGTTCTGGCCAGCCCAAGTGTGGTTCTCGTACCTTGTGTCTATCCTTTACGTCTCTCCCTTGGAGATTCCGGTCAAGAGGGACATTCTGTCAAAGGCAGGGGGTGCAATCCTTCACCCCCGCCCAGAGTTGTGGAAGCTGTGGGTTTGGCCTCTGAGGGGGCCTAACCCCTAGACTCCAGTCACACAACTGAGGTTGTTGAGACCATTCTTCACTCCATTACCCAGAGTTGCATGAAAAACACATACAGAACCTATTTCGTGGTAATCAAATATTTTTTTGGCCATCTGTAGAAACATTTCTCTTAGTTGTTTAAGTGCGGAACCGTGCGGAACTCAGAACGAGGAAATTAACACAACAGCGTCAATCGGAAGGGCTGGTGTTAAGATCACATAATATATAATTGCGATTGATCGCATCCCATGTGAATAACTCCGTAGGGATATATTGTTTACATTCAAGAGCGTCAACGTGATGTACATTCACTTCACTTAATCACGCACAGTCTGAAAGGCCCTTTACAGTCGTACCCCAAGATGTTTTCTTTACACTAGCGCTGTTTTGGGCTGATTATTAGAATGAATCCGATTACTGGATCGTTGGACTGAAAATGAACTGATCACATACAGAGAAGCAAAATCGAGTTAAAGGGTTAGAATAGAAATTTTCGCCTACCAGGGCTACAGGTGCTTGCGCCATTGTAGATGGTCAGTGTGATAAACCCCTGACTTCTAAGATAGTATAACTGACGTAAATTACGTAAATTACACAATTTCACATACTTCAGTAATGTATTTGCATTAAATTATTTTAACATGTAAACGATATTGAATTAATCGCATGCATCAACGCATTAATGTTGACAGCCCTAATATACAGTATACAATACAATATTTATAATATATATATTTTATATTTATCTAATAATACAGAATGCTTTTCTCCCTAACATTTTTTAAAACTTCTTCTGTTCTGCTAAAATCCATGAGTCTGTGTTCATGTACTGCAGATCTGCATATTTATGCGTGTCTGCTTTTGTAAGTGTGTGTGTGTGTGTGTGTGTGTGTTTGTGTGTGTGTGTGTGTGTGTGTGTGTGTGTGTGTGTGTGTGTGTGTGTGTGTGTGTGTGTGTGTGTGTGTGTGTGTGTGTGTGTGTGTGTGTGTGTGTGTGTGTGTGTGTGTGTGTGTGTGTGTGTGTGTGTGTGTGTGTGTGTGTGATGATCGGGTCTCTGGAGTTCTGCTCTGTACTCCGTCTGCTTCCTGGTGGCGTCTGGGACTTCAGGTTGTAGAGGCTCCAGGATCAGGTTCCCTCTGTAGCCATTGTCACTTGCATGGATTTCACTAATTCATCTTGCTAATGGCTTGTGGCTAAGTTGAGCACTATTAATGTTTTTTACCTTCTCCTTTTTTTCCTTAATATTTTCAACATAAGCAACTGTTCACCCCAATGTTTTACCACTGATATAACACATTGTATCACTATTACTCCTAAAAACATTTTTTTAAGGAACCCTCAGCAATCTAAGTAGTAATTTTAAACTGTCATTGAAAACTGTTTGTGTGTGTAGCCTCCAATAATGATCAAATTATGCTTAAATAGTTTTTTTCCTAGACACTTCTGCATGTAATGGTGCATATTAAAAATTCACAAGTTACAACTCAACTCAGGATGTTAGCTTGATTTTGCCTTGCAGATAGTTACAAAAAGTCTTAAAAGACTTATTAGAAGTCTAAGGGTACATTTACACAACAACAATGTACATAATAACGGAAAAGTTTTTCCTTTGAATGTTCGTGTACAGGCACACTGTGAAAATGATTTCCATTCACACAGATCCTAGAAAATAACTAAAAATGCTGTATTATGCTGCCAGGCCAGTAGTTGGCAATGTTACTTTGTGAAGAAACACTAAGCACATTAAGACTACTAAACATGTAATATGCATGCGCATGATGTTAACGCTTTCAGAATTACCATTTTTGTAGTTTACACAGAGACGACAACATTATTGTTTTCAAAAACTTGCACCTTGAATCCCGTTTTCAAAAGTTTCTCAGTATACAGTAAATATAATCCCTCATGTATCTTCAAGTTTTTTCATTTCACTGTCTCAAATGCACTGTCAACCTGAATAAGTTGGAAAAACTCAAAAAACTTGAGGTAATCAGTTACATCAACATTTTTAAGTTAAGAAATTCAAATTTTAAGTATAAGCAGAATTTTCATATTTTTATTTTGTACTCAGACATTTTAATTGCTCTTAACTTGAGATATTTGAGTAAGCTAATTCATTTATTTAACTAAAATAATCATCTAATCTCAACTTAACTTACATACTTTTATTAAAAATGGAAACTTGGCTAGCTTTAACTACATTTACATTTATCTGACGCTTTTATCCAAAGCGACTTACAATTGCTATATATGTCAGAGGTCGCACGCCTCTGGAGCAACTAGGGGTTAAGTGTCTTGCTCAAGGGACACATTGGTGTCTCACATTGGATTCGAACCCGGGTCTCACACCAAAGGCATGTGTCTTATCCACTGCGCCATCACCACCACCTAACTAGCTAACTCAGTAAATTGATGAATCAGTATGGCAATATAGAATATTTAACATATATCTTTCTGAAACCAACCATGCTCCACTTGTCACAATGATGGTAACCTCTCAAAAACCCAGTATAACTGAACCATTTCTAAATTAGCATAACAAAGCATTACACACTACTAAATCTACCACTTCACAACAAAACAACATTATATATATATATATATATATATATATATATATATATATATATATATATATATATATATATATATATATATATGTATATATATATATATATATATATATATATATACTTTCATTTCAAATGTTCCATCTTTAATTATCAATTTAAGAAGAGAAAAAGTAGAAACATATTGAGAGCTGCATTAAGCCTTCTTAACAATGAAAGTCCAACCTCTTTACTTAAAGTCCAAAATTCACTTTAGAGTAAGCTTGCCTGTACTGTTTAACAAAATAAAGTCAGAAATGTACTCTATAAGTGAGTTTAACTGTTAAATGCTCCAAATTTAAGCTAGTGTTTTTTTCTTCTTCTTCTTTTTTAGCAGGGGCCTATTCCCAGAGGAGAACCTCACTGAGTGACCTCTTGCTTGAGTCCATCACCGCAGAAGGTTGTCGCCGCACAAATGAAGAACATGAGAAGTGGTCCGGGGTCTAATCAAGTCCTTTGGCTGCACTCGCTGGGAGCAATTAAGCCTCCTCCGCTGCTCCGATTCCACCTAAGTAAACAGATATGCTCCATCGACATTATGAATCAAAAGGGTTTTATGAGATGGATAAAAGAGCCAGTCTCTCGCCCTTATAGACCTTTTAAAGTCTTTCGATCACACATGCTTTGTCTAAAATGTACTTTTGAGAGTGATTTGGCAGGGTAGATGATTATTGGCCAAGCTGGAAAAAGTGAAAATGGGTGATACTTTGCAAGCATGACACAAGTATATGCTGTGGCAGTGATGCTATAGGGAATTACAGGATCGTGCAGATAAAATCTGAAATGGATTGCAGAGATTGACTGGTACCACTTGGACTTTCTGCTCGTCAGCCTCTGTTTCTCTCAGTCTCAGGTTCACCACAGAAATTCATTACTATCATGGAGCGTCTGACACAAATGAAGTCCTGGCACTTGCAGCCTACCTTCTCAAACCACAATACTTTATCATCAGCCATCTTAGATTTGTTTCTCTGTCAGGGAGCCGGAGAGGAGAAAAGAGAGGTCAGCTTCACCTTTTCTCATCATGCGAGAGCGGTGAATTCTGAAAAACTTAAAAAAGCACAAACTGCAATAAATAAATATCATATACTGACAAAACACATGTTGTTGTCTGCCTTGAACTACTTGTCTTAGGAACAACTAGTCAGTACAGTAATTTAACTGTAACTTGCGAGATGTACTGTAGACATATGTGTTTGATTTACTAAAAAACAACAACAAAAAGACTCATTAGGGTAATTTATTCTGGAAATCGTACTGTTGCTTGCAATGTAAGTTTTTGTGTCACTAAAAAGAAATGGCTCATATGACTCATTCATTCATGAGTTATGATACACTGGTATGTTGAATGTTTAATTTACTAAAAAGAAGAACTGACTGGTAAGATTCATTCGTACTGCAATCAGACTACACTATCCGTGTTGTCTGTTTGGCGCTGTAAATTCAGAAAGTTTTGTGATGTAGATTTGGCACCACTGAATGAGCAGAGACTGCTACAGAAATTTTTTTCTTTTCACATCTTTATATGGAAGAAATAGTAAGAGTAGCAGGCCTATACTATGATTTTCCGAATTTAGCCTCTGTCGGAGTATCTTAATATGGCATTTTGTCCATATCTAGGAGAATGCAAGTGCAAGAATATGTCATCGGAAGAAAATATCATTAAATATGTATTTTTTTAATTGTTCTCAGTTCCCAGCCCTCCTCAAATACATTTGGTAAGACTTGCTTATTAGCATGCATATTACTAGGATATCAGTACTTATAAAGCACATATTAATTACATATTCTGCATGACCATCTTCTACATTCCTTAAAGCTGCAGTCCGTAACTTTTTTGTGTTAAGAACTGACAAAACGTATATAATAAGCGAGTATATGATGTATCCATTTTCCAAACTGTTTTTGTCTTATTCTGAAACACTACAGTACACCTATAATAAATGTTTATATTCAGACTATTTTAGACTGGTTCGAGTTGTACCGCTGTGAAGTAGCTCCTGCGTGACTTTTCATAGACATGATCAGAGAGAAGTAGCTCTCGCTACAATGTTCTTCCACAAGATGCATGCAGTTCTGTTTATTAACCGCTAGAGCGCCAAAAGTTACGGACTGCAGCTTTAATTTTACCCAAATCCTACCCAATACCTAAACTTAACAACTACCATATACAAACAGTAACTAGGAGTTTATTGAGGCAGAAGTAAATAGTGAGAATTGGACCCTAATCTTGTGATGGTAAATTTTATATTATTTCAAATGTATTTACTAGAAAACAAGACAAAAATGTACAAAAAAATTATATTTGCATTGCAGCCACTGATCTGCAGTGGATCGCCATTGCCGTCTCCATACAAAACGTATCTGATTTCCCCTCACGAACCTGCTCTACATGTATCTTTAAAGGCATCTACTATTCAAATAAGAATGTTTCTGTAATGTGTGTGGTCCCTAGAGCAGACACCAAAGGACAAATCAGGGACATCCATCATGAAAGGCGAAATTAGATATAGAGGAAACTCTACGTTCATGATGCAGCGACATGATGAATTCCCAAATAAACATGACACAATTAATCCTCAATCAACTGAACATTAATGTACTAGTCAATTACTAATCACAGTCCACGTGTATAGAAAGTATCTTCCCTCATTCCAACACTGAAAGGAGCTCCTTTCCTCTCCCTCTCTTACAGACATACTCACACATCCCATCCCCCTCTTCAGTGGAGCGACAGATCACCTCAAGAGTGCTGGACTGAGGAAAGGAGAAATATGAACGACATAGTGGGTCATACTAGCAGCCCCTCATTAAGGATAGAAGGCGTCGGCTGCAGGAGGTTAATGGCCTCATGTCCCCAGGCTGACTGAGAGAGAGAGAGAGAGAGAGAGAGAGAGAGAGAGAGAGAGAGAGAGAGAGAGAGAGAGAGAGAGAGAGAGAGAGAGAGAGAGAGAGAGAGAGAGAGAGAGAGAGAGAGAGAGAAAATCCACCTGAATCCAATAATGAGTTATAACTGAATCCACATAGTGTGAATACTTCAAATAGGCACACAGGAGTCAGTCAATCTGATGTTTAAAATACCTCTGTTTCTGTTTAAATGTTAAACATGACATGCCATTGTAACATTAAAGAACATGCTAATCAAATTCTGAGTTTAGTAGCTCACGGATTCTTGATTATTAAAATTGGCTTTTTCACATCTAACAGTATACGTTTACATGGACACCTTTTGTTTCAGTCGGAATGAATTAATTCCGATTGATGAATCCGAATGTAGTGTTTGAACGCTGTGTTTGCTGTGTTCGTGTTTTATGACATGCGCACACTGCACAAATATAGATTTTACCACTGTTTGCACTTACTATTCTCCTATATTGCTGTTTTTCTTTGATTTCGGGTCCTAATTAGGAGACGATAAGCACATGAACCGTTGTGCCGTGCTGCTTATAATTAAGCAGTAAAAATTCCCATTACCGCACCAATACAAAGCGTCTGGGAATGAGAGTCCCAGTCTTTACATGTCTTCTCGATCAGATTGGAAAAACCTCCCCTTACAATTTGGCCAATTCATTCCAATTGACGTGATTATTGGGCCTTTTTTATTGCGGCTGTGTTAGTAGTCCGATTACAGTCGGTTTTATTAGGGTTCATGTAAACGCAGCTAGTGACCCATATTACGTGACAAATAAGGAACAACACATGTTCCCTTTCGTTGTCACTCCGAGTTACGTCGGATGACGACGAATGGGGTTTCGCTTAGAAAGCCTATCGACTTTGAGTATTACAAATCGAGCCAATGGCAAAGAAATGCCATGGGTCTGCGGAATTTGCATAGCATATCTCCACCTTTCTTCGTGGGTATAAAAGGAGGACATGCAGATATGTTTTCGCTTCGGAGCCAAGAGTATCTCTTCACTCCACAGCCATTCCTGACTTCACTCTACGAGATGAGCCATTCTCCGGTGTTTGGTTTGACGGCGATCTGCAGCGAGTTCACATTGCCTGCTGATCTGTGCAGTGATCTGCCAGAGAGTGCGTTTCTCCCTGCTCGCTTCAACATCGTGGAGTTTTTTCCTCTCACAAAAGAGCTTGCACGCGGCACGTCTTTTTAAAGACGGCTCGCCCCTGCATTTCTGGTTGCGGTTGACTCATTTCCGATTTTGATGGGCATATTCTCTGCTCTGAAGTTGAAGTTCCAGAATCGGATCTGTTGTCCATCACAGCTTCACAGGGCGGGCTAGAATCTTCAGGAAGTGAAGATTTGACAGTGCTGCCACTTTCGGGTGTGCATATGGCATTTGTCGAGTCAGATCCTGAGATGACGGCCATGCTTTCCCGGGCTGCCGCGAGCGTCGGACTAGAGTGGAACCTTCCACCCTGTCCTGTGCGCTCGCTGCTGCACGATTGGTTTTTGGGTGTGGCCGCTGACACCTGTCGGCGTCCACTCCAATACCTTTTTTCCTGGACAATACCGCGACTGTAGCGTACATCAACCGGCAAGGTGGTCTGCGCTCCCGTCGTATGTCGCAACTCGCCCGCCACCTCCTCTTATGGAGTCAGAAGCATCTGAGGTCGCTTCGTGTCATTCTTATCCCCGGAGCTCTGAACTGTGTAGCCGACGAGCTCTCACGGTTTCAGGTCCTCCTGGGAGAATGGCGGCTCCATCCCCGGTCGGTTCAGCTGATTTGGGACCAGTTCGGGGACGCACAGATAGATCTGTTTGCCTCTCACAACTCGACCCATTGCGCCCAGTATTGCGAGGGAACGCTCGGCACGGATGCTCTGGCCCACAGCTGGCCGCAGGGCCGCAAATATGCGTTTCCCCCAGTAAGCCTTCTTGTGCAGACCTTGGGCAAGGTCAGGGAGGACGAGGAGCAGGTCATTCTGGTTGCGCCTTACTGGCCCAACCGGACCTGGTTCTCTGAACTAGTAGTCCACGCGACAGCACCTCCCTGGCGGATCCCTCTGAGGAAGGACCCCCTTTCTCATGGACGGGGCACCCTATGGCACCCTCGTCCAGATCTATGGAACCTCCACGTGTGGCTCCTGGATGGGACGAGGCAGGTTTGAGTACCCTACCACCATCGGTGGTGGCTACCTTCACTTCCGCTAGAGCATCGTCCACAAGACATTCCTATGCGTTGAAGTGGAACCTCTTTGTCAACTGGTGCTCTTCTCACCGAGAAGCCAGTTGCACTGGCCTCCATCAAGAGGGTAGGGGACCTGTACGCATTCTCCACTGACGAAGCGTGCCTGGAATTCGGGCCGGGTTACTCTCACGTGATTCTGAGACCCCCGCCTGGATATGTGCCAAAGGTTCCTACCACTCCCTTCCGGGACCAGGTGGTGAACCTGCAAGCGCTGCCCCTGGAGGAGGCATACCCAGCCTTGGCACTGCTCTGTCCAGTACACGCCCTCTGCGCCTATGTAGACAGAACGCAGTGTTTCAGGACCTCAGACCAGCTCTTTGTCTGTTATGGTGGGAAGCTGAAGGGAAAGGCTCTCTCTAAGCAGAGGTTGTCTCACTGGATAGTCACAAAACTTCAGTGCCGACACGTTTCTTATGACAAGCGAGGGTGAAGCTCCGGATGAAGCTCCGGGTGAAGCTCGTCCTCTGTCACTGGCTGCTGCCGGATTTGTAAATTCGGGTTGGTCCAGTCCGAGATCCTTTATCCTTTTTTTTTTCTTCCAGCAAACGCCTTGTAAAAGTTTTTTTTTGTAAATCAATGACGGGTTAAATTTGGTTTAATTGCTGCCATTATCTCTACGAAAGGGATCAGCCTAACAAGGTTTTGTCGAAGTCGCCTGCGCACTCGCAGTAGTGACCCAAGAGCGTAAAGTTGAATGACAGGTGACGAGAACCAATCAGATTGGATAAAATAACATGTATCAAATTCTGATTCACCAGGGACGCAACGACCAGGGACGGCGGTGCCCCAGCGCCCTATATTGACGAGCCGCCTCTGGCCTAAATTTCAAATAGACGGAAAAAAACATCAACGTCCGGTGCTGGTGGAGCTGTCTGGCTCTGGACATCCGAGGCTTCAGACGTTCCTGATTCACCATAGTCCGTCGCGTCTGGCCTCTGAAAAAAGCTTTTAAGGCTAGTCTGCCTGGGCCTGGCCATATTTGAAACGTCTCCCTCAATCGTTCGTTGTTTAGGTCTATATTACAGCCGTTTTAGGCGTGCGCTTAATTTGAAATGCAGCATGCGATGTTGTTTAATAACTTTCAAACGGAAGAGCCTGTTCCTTTATAACATAGCAAAAGGTCGGTGTATTTGCTTTATACATTTTAGGCTTATTCTCAAATTCAGATTGTGTTAGGGGGGCGGGATTATTAGGCAATTTTAATCGGACAATTTGACCGGAGAGATTTAATTTTGTCGGACATTTCATTTTTTTCCCGGCCAATGTCCGGTAATTACCGGACAACGGAAACCCTGTTACATACGTAACCGAGACGTTTTGTCAGAAATTGGAGGAAGAAGGAGATTGAACCCAAACATAAGCCCCTTTCACACAGCATGTTGATCCCGGGAAATTGACGGGAAATTGCCAGAACACCTTCTGTGTGAACGCAAACACAACCCGGGATGGATGCTGGGATCGATGCCGGGTTGGGGACCTAGTAACATTGCCGTGTTCAGTCCCGGAACATGCGCTGTGTGAATAAAAGCCGTGATCAATGCCGTGTCGTAATGATGGCGTTGAAGCTGGGATCGCTCACCAGCGTGAAACAGTATGTAATCCGCTAGTTTATGCTCGAATCAGATATAAAAATGTTCAAGCGTGGTTTCTCGAGAGAGAAATCACAGCTCATAAGCAAACTATAGACGCTGCTGAGACATTACATGTCACATCGATGTCACGTGTCTTTACGGGATTTTTACGGGTTGTGTGTGAGCCTGCTCTGATTCCGGAAAATCACTGGCAGTGTGAATGAACCAAAGTCAAACGAACCCGGGTCAAATCCCAGGTCACTTTATCCGTGTATATTCTCCGGAATGTGTGAAAGGGGCTATAAGTGAATATCTCAACATTTTTGGTACTGAAAAAAAAAGTTCCTGTATCAAGGATTTATTTTGAATTAATCTGTTGAGATTCACCTGTTTGGGTTTAATCTCCTGCTTCCTCAAATTTAAGTTTCACTTAATATGGGTCACTGTCAATATTGTGTCAAATATTTTCTATAAATATTAACAAATTTACCATTAATTCTACTTATTGAATGAACACCTTTGACTGGTGTTGGCAAATCATGATTGTAATTAAAATGGTAAAATTGTAAAACTGACCAAAAATATGGTGATAAATCCTGCACTCACCAGAGTATATAAGTTTTTTGTCCAAACAAATACTGTTAGTAAATCACGCTTCACAGTTGTGACATAAACTAAAGGCTTCTGTCTGATTAAAAAAGAGACCATTCAATACACGTTATTCAACTTCCTGTTTCAATAGAAACTATGTCAACCCAGGACAGAAACATATGTTTGTAAACCCATTTCAAGTGGTATTTTAATCTCAGTATAGCTAATTATATTTTAAAGATACCAACAAAAACAATAATAATGATCAGAACACATTTAGTTACATGGCAGCATAGTTTGTTCATATTTATAGCTTAGAGTGGAGATATAAAAACATTTTGTAAATTATTAATGTGACAGTAAACTGCAGCATCTAATCACATGTGATTTTCCCCTCACAAGTATGTGTCAATAATAATGTGATCTGCACTTCATCAATAATACCTCTGAGTAAATAGCATGGCTTTTTATATTTACATGTAAATATCGCTATCACCTTGTCATGTTAAATGAATTGCATGTAGATTAAGGATTACAAATTAGTCTCATGAATAGTTGATTGCATGGAGGATATGAGGAAGGCTGAGAGTATTTCATTAACCCAACGCTAACGAAGAGTGAGTCTGCTCACCCTAACGAGAAAATGTCTATCATCCTTGCTCTCCATTCCTACGATGTTACAGGAGATGATGTGGTTATATTTAGCTCAGGTGAACATAGAATGTTTTTCTCTCTGCTATACTGGCATCTACATGTCCAGATGCTAATGCAAGTAAACAACTGAAAAGCATGCTTTCACACAATCTATCACATGTTCAGTTTTCATGTCTGTTTTAGGCATATAATTACTTGTGGAATGTGCAAGATTTGCATCAAACACACTTTAGCATGTGCTGGTATTAGTCAAGCATATAGAATAAAAAAAAACTCAACTTTTTTTGTAATTGTACAACAATAAGTGCAGCATATGGCAAAGAATTAGATTTCATTATCTTAACCAGCACTTTCACTAGCATAGACACACCTGTTTGTTTATATATAAGCATGTCAGTGCATCTGGTCTAGAAGCCATTAAACCATTTCTTTTATGTGTTTAATTCACATTCTGTGTTTTAATTCACAGAAAGTGTGTACAGAGAAGCTTGACTTGTCAAACAGTATACATCTTAATTTCAACTCTCTTTTATTGGTTTGAAAGTCTTTTTAGCCATTAAATGCGATTGCTTTTTGTTCATTAAAGGGTAAAATCCTGAACAATAGCCCAATCCATTTTCAATTGCTATGTTGAGGGCTCAAAAGTGCTTCTCATCTTCACTAGTCAGGATGATTGCAAATAAATATAGGTTGCGGCTCCTTACTGCACGAGTGTAGTTTAAAGTGCTTTCATTTTTACAGTAAATGCATTTCCATCTTTGTTCCATTTAAAAAATAAACAGATGAACATTGACATATGATGCGCCGCATAACAATTAGCCAATGAATTCAATGAGAGTCAGTTTTAGCAAGTAATATGCTTTCAATTGCATTTAATCTCCGTACACACACCATCTCCTGAGAGAACTGTCAATGGCACTGCCAGTCATTACATGAGATTTTGTTGTCATATCGTATATGAGGCTGAAGGCTCACTTGAAAGTGAAAATAAATGAGTGAAAAAGTGAGTAAGGACAATAATTACTAACATGGAGGCAAACAAAGATAGACGGGTTGGGGGGGGGGGGGGGGGGGGTTGATATGATGTGGTGGTACTGGAGGACTGGTGAATGATTATTACGTGAAAACGTCAGTAAAGTTCTCATACGATGGATCAGTGTGAAGCGTCTTAGAATGTGTATGAGAGGATTTGAACACTTGAACACTTCCTCAAGAATATTACCAGGTTAGATTTGGACCCTGGCTTAAGTTTGAGTCTTGAATAAGGCAGGAGAGGAAATGTGTTCAGGATGAACTCACAAACATCTTGCTGAGCAACTATGAGGCCATATTTCTTTTAAAGGTGAAGAGAGGGAGGAGGAGCAGGGTAGCAGAAAAAGGAGCCGCTCACGTCAACAGCACAGCCTGAGACTCGAGGCTGTTCATCACTTCCTGCAGAGTGAATGCAAGGCAGGGGAAAAAAAAGCATGATGATGGTAAGGCAAGGCACATACGAAAAAAAGAAAGTGAAGAAATTCTTCACAGCTGGACATCACATAGTTTTACCTCTCACGGCAAGCCACGACTTGACAGATGATGGTTTTAGTAAAAACACTTTGCTTGATTAGACTTACAGGTTGCTTTAACCTTGATTTTGTTTATGTATGACTTTATAAAACACTACCTGTTTTAAATAAAGAGGAAAAAATCACCTTTACAAAAATAGTTTGCCCCAAAATAATTCCGTCATTATTTACTCCCTATTTTATTATTATTTACCCTCACCATGGCGTTATGTATGCAAATGAACATAAGTTTTTAAAGAAATGTCACGGATATTTTCTATAAAAAGAAAACAGTTCATAAACAAAACGGCTTTCAAACTCCAAAAATGCACCATTAAGTTTGCAATAGTATGCATGCTAATATACACTAACATTCAAAGTTTGGGTTATGAAAGATTTTTTTTATATATTTTTGAAAGCATTCCTTATGCTCAACAAGAATGCATATAATACAATATCTATAAAATATAGAAATACAGTAATATTTTTATATTATTAGTACAATTTAAAATTAAAAACTGTTTTCTATTTTAATATTATTTTCAAATGTAATGTATTCCTGTGATGGCAGAGCTGAATTTTCAGCATCATTACTCCAGTCTTCAGTGTCACATGATCCTTCAGAAATCATTCTAATATGATGATTTGGTGCTTAAGAAACATTTATTGTCATTATCAATGTTGAAAACAGCTGTGCTGCTTAATATGTTGGTAGAAACCATGAAACATAATTTTTCAGTATCCTTTTATTGAATAGAATGTTTAAAAGAAAATTATTTACCCTTGCTGAATAAAAGTATTAATTTCTTTGTTTTTAAATCGTACTGACCCCAAACTTTTAAATGGTACTGTATGAAAAGGTAAAAATGTTTTTCACAAAATAAAACATTCTATACTAGCTTTACA